>NC_086229.1:73085963-73402963 GCF_036321145.2 Pelmatolapia mariae
CAACTCCTTCAACTACAAACACACTTGTTCACCAACGATTAAAATAATAAACATATGGCACAAAATAAACACATACCAGCAGCGATGGAGGCTTCAGGGAAATAATCAGCAGGTGATCTCTGTAACATGAGTAACACCAATCAACCAAAGTGTAGCCAATTCAGCCGAGGCAGCAGCAACAAGTATGCAACTCCTACCCGAAGTAGAACAGGCATCTCGGAAAACGTTGGAGCAGTTTTGCAAATATGTGATGTCTTGATAAATCAAGTAGATATTTGAAGTTTGCACAGCTACTTTCTTGCCTGAAATTATGTTAAAAGTTTATTTTGTGATTCAGAAAGAGTAATATTTTAAATCTGCGTCACTCCGAAACTGCCTCGTTTTCGATGAAATGCATTCTGGGATATTTGCCTGAGTTAGCCTACAGTAGCTAGCGAACTGATTGGAGACCAAAACAGCCAATCGGAATTTTTGCATCCAAGTCTGTGATTGGTTGATTTTGTGGCACACTTATAACGGTGTACAGAGAGTTGAGCGCGCACGAAGCAGAGATGTTGTGAGAGCAAACAACACACTGAGAGCAGGTCCACAGATGCCTGTGAGCACACAGAGCAGAGATCTGAGCAAATGCCAACAACTGAGCAAGAGGGGCTGTTATTGTGTGTGCGTATAGATAATCGCAGACACTCAAATACGTTTCTTGCACGCAGGGATGAATGTTGTTCGCTCGCATTAAACTTTTGCTCGCTTAAAATAATTTTTTTGCACTTGCAAATTGTTTTTACGTGCGCTCAGAATAGAGGCACTAAAACAACACCATATCTGTGACATAATGTCGCTCGGAAACAACAAAACACATTTGACTTAACAAGACACCCGACTGTCCAGTGAAATGAGGAGTAAAAGAGGGTTTGGCCCTTGACCTGGTAAAAAAACGAATGGCACACTGAGCCAGCATCTGCTAAGACTAATATAATTTTATACATGTTTAAAATGAAATCAGTATATTAAAAGTATGCACATGTGCTTGAATATGTGAAAAGTCTGATTCTGATTTGATTTATTTACTCAAACAGCATTTTTGGGTTTCTTGTCTCAGGCCAGCATCATTGTGCACTTAGGCCACTTTTCTTAGGGCAGTAATGAAATAGCAGTGCTCCTAAACTCTGTTTGTTTTGGTTTTTAGGGCCTCGTCACTCAAATGATCACCTCGTCATCAGGCTGCAGCATTTACACCCAGCTGATCATTTGAATGGAGTGTGCTGAATCAGGGACTGGGGTCATGGAGAGAATGTGTTCATAACACTGAGTGGTGGGATTTAAAACTATGGACACTATGTGCTGACATGACCTTTTATAAATTTACTGTCCAATCACAAACCTTTAATGGGAGCAAAGAATTTGATTGGACAGGGAGAGTCACGTTCTCAGTAAGGACAAAGCGAGCAAGAGTGGACTAAAGACTCAGAATTTTGCAACAGTTATGTAATTACTGGTCAGGTAAAAGTTATATGTTTATATCATTATATATGACTGTGGTCAGAAAAGAATTTATTCATTAAAAAATAGAATTTACAAATAAAAGAAAAAAGTTCTATTAAAAATGACGTGAAAGAAGAAATTAAAACAAAACGTTCATCACTATGTTCACAAGGATCAGAAAACAGCCTCTGAGTGCGACCTGCTTTGGTTAAGTCCATGATCTACTTGTTTAGCCTTTCTGAGAAATGATCCATGTGATTGATTAGTTATGCCTGCAGAGACCAGAAGGGGGAGCTCGGGTACAGATGCCTCATTATCAACGACATCATTATGTGTAGTGTCTTATGCTCTTAAACCGAGGGTTAAAACATGTGAAACTCTTCTGACTGATAATTAGAGACGTTCAGAAGTATGGAAGCAGAACAGTAACACTTGATTTTGTTATACATAAAATTAAACTTAAAATAAATGGCATTAAAGATGAAAAACACAAACTAAGAAAGGAAACACTGGCAATAAAAAAAAAACTTTTTTACATTTTCTGCTTTTCAGTCTGTGTCGCTCTTTTGGTGTGTGGGAGGAGCTGAGAGGCGGGGCTTCATCTGTCAGTCTTGCATACAATTTGCCACAGACACTCCCAGCTGCCCATGTTAGCGGAATAACCTTGTACTGTTTGGTTCAGTTTAAGCACACACTAGGTGAGGCTGTTAGTTTGTATGTATTTTGCTGTATTTTTGTCATTAATGATGTTTGTTGTATTTATGATGAAGAACTATTGTAAAGGAAAGATAAGAAACAGAAGAGACAAAAGTCTGTTAACGTTTTTTTTTTTTCATATATTTAAGCTTCACGGTTTAAGTTTAACATACTATACAGGATTTTTATTTACCTGCAACAGAAAGTAAAAGAAAAAAAAGGGATGTTGTCCTTGGACTCCACACACAAATATTATTAAAACATTACTGAGATGACTTTACCCATATTTCTAAACATGATCATTTTGAATGAAGCTGCTGAAAGAGAAGCTTTCATGTCCGAGCATCTTTATTGATTTATCGCCCTTTCAGGTTATAACATGACCAGGATGGACAGGATTATGAATGAGCGCATTACTTAGGACCGCTCAGGCTGAACTGTTTGCAGACAAAGTTAGACAGACAAGGCTGAGATGGTTTGGATGTGTGCAGAGGAGGGAAAGTGGATATGTTGGAGAAAAGTTATTGAAGATGGAGGAAGGTGGAGTAGAGAAAGATTCACAGATGTGGTGATGG
The DNA here is from genome assembly GCF_036321145.2 of Pelmatolapia mariae. Lineage (NCBI taxonomy): Eukaryota > Metazoa > Chordata > Actinopteri > Cichliformes > Cichlidae > Pelmatolapia > Pelmatolapia mariae. The sequence goes on from NC_086229.1 coordinate 73,088,717, forward strand.
AGGATGTGCAGAGGGTTGGTGTGACAGAGGAGGATGCTGTGACAGGAGGAGATGGAGGCAGATGGTCTTTTATGATGAGCCCTAAAGGGAGCAAAAAGAAAAAGAAGACGACTTATTGCTCCTCTCACTGCAGATGAATATAACAATAATATTTTTAAACCAACTCATGTGTTTATGACTTTAAACACTTCCTGCTTCTCCTTTTTAGTTTTCCAGGATGATTCCTGATGATCAGCATCTGTTTCTTTCCTTGTCTTCACTCTCTGCTGCCTCTCCTCTGCTGAGCTTGTTTGTTTCACCCTGTCCTGTTTGACAGCTCCTGCAATCAGAACTATGATCTGAACTTGCTTTTCTAACACAAACTGTAACTGGCTACATAGACGCCTCTGTTCATGTGTTTCTTTCTTTCTTTCTTTATTCATGAATGTGTAAGAACACAAGAGACAGGAACAAAGAGGAGAAAATATAAGAATAAAAGGACAGAGCACGAAGAGGGAAACACAACAGGTCACCAACTATTGCACCTGAAAGAAAACAACAAAACGTTGTGTTGTGAGTGCTGAAGGCCCGAGTTGAGTCCTGATAACAACCATGTCAGAGGCAGGAGGATGTGATCTAAATCTTGTTGATCTAAATCTAAATCTTGTTGACATATTTCTGTCTCTGCTGCCGACTCACCTGAACAACAATCAACACTGAAGAAATCAAAGCTGCAGTTTTTACATTTGAGGTTATTTGAAAGAAAATGATTAATAATTTATTCATTTAGCTTTGTAGTTTCTGATAAAACATTGTGAGCTCTTCACATGTTTAGGCCGTGAAAATAAAGTTTGTAAAGTCACTAAAGTGTAAAACAGAATAACACATTAAGGCTGAACCATGTGTTTCCATGGTAACGGTTCACTGGTATCTGAGTACGGCATCTCTGACATCACAGATTCTTCTTCTCTGATTGTTTCTACTTTGTATCTTTGATCAAGTTCAGCTGAAGTTAGACTAAACAAAAAAGCTTCGCTGATATAAAAACAGACCAGTGTGTAGTTTAAGTTTGAGTCTATTAAAATATTTAAGATGTTATTTAAACTATGAAGAATATTTGATATGTTTTATCAAATTTTAGAACAACAGTTTTTTTTGTGAATATGACTCCTGCCATCAAATAAATGGAAATGAAAACATCCAAAGCACAAGTGAACATCACAGTATGCTGTAATCAAAACACGTCCATGCATTCATCTTTGAACATTGCTGCCGTCCACAGGCACAAACAACAGTGAGATCAGATGTAGACAAGATGGGAAGAAGAATCCTAGAGTCAGAGTGATCACACCCATGAAGTCAGACACGCTCAGCTCAGCCTCTCAGGACGACTGGAACACAGTTCAAACATGATGGTTTTTAGTCTTTTTTAGTCTTTTTTTTCTTTTTAGTAGTTTTTAGTCCTTTTTGATTTGATAAACAGCAGAAAATCCTTTTAAGAAATGGATTGTACCTTTTTTTTTAAATCTGTCAGTGGATCATTTTCCATCCTGATCATCAGAAGAGTGTGTGTGGTTGTCAGATCCTTCAGAACAACAGTAAGTTTTTAAAATGGCATCTTTCAGTCTTTTGGGTAATCTGACAGTCTGAAGTCTGTGAGCTTTGGTGGATTAACATTAATATTAATGCATCTGACCCAGGATTAAAACTGAATTTATAACTTCAGACTGATGGGCACCAACAGTAGTGTCTCTAACATCATTGTTGGTGTCTTTCCTTCTTGTCATTGTGTTAACACACAGCTGAATATCTTAAACCAGCGAACTGTAAAAGCTCCTTAAAAACTTTTACAGAAGTGCTCACACTTACTGATGATCAACAAATGAAACCTATTGATTAGCAGCACCAGGCTGCTTTTTACCATCTGAATTCCTGTGGAAGCTGTAAGGGTGGACTTACAATAAATTAATAATGTCACTGTGTAATATGCCATGTTCTGTTTCTCATGAAAGAGTGTATTTTGATCATATTAGAACCTGATAATGACCAGATTATTTTGGCTGCACTTTCTTATTACAAAGACTGCAGATAATCTGACAGATTGACTGAAGTCTGTGAGCTTCAGTGGATTAACATTAATAACATTAACATTAATAGATTGTTAATGTTCATCAAGCTGAATAAGGATTAAAGCTTCAGTTTACTGGTTACAGATGAAGGTCATGTGGAGTTAGTGTGAAGCATTTAATTTACTGTTGGCTGGTTTCATCTGTGAAAACACATCTTATGAAATTAATTCAGTGTGGGGATTTTATCATCTGAAGAAACAAAAGCTGTCAGACTTTATCTGACACAATATCAAGAAGAAAATCACCTCCATCACAAAGAGGAAATGTACTCAGTTACTCTCCTCTACTCTTTTGAAACTTGTTTGTTCTCCTGCTTCTTTGTTCCTCACAAACGTGGACAAAGTTCTCAGGAGCAGCTGTGGTTTTATGGAGGCTACAGCTAAATGTTGCCTCCTCCATAGTACAATATACATTTTTATACAGTGGTGTCATTTTGAAGTCCTTTGGCTGATGATGGTCTTTATGTGTAGCTGATGGTTGATGGTGAGATGGGTTATGTTTGTGTTGTTCTGTGGAGATCATTCAAGAACTGAACCTGTTAAACACTCGGACCTGCTTTAGATTTCATATATTTTGCAAATAATTTTTAAACTCTTTTATTATGGCCCACTTTACAATCCTCCTACAGTCTAATGTAACATGTCACTACGTTAGTCCAACGTAACTGTAGGAGGTTACGTTGGACGTTAAGTGTTACTACGTAACATGTCACATGGCTCAACTTCCTAAGGAGTCGGACATTTTCAGATCAACCAGTAGCAGATAAGCTAATTTTGATCTTTATTTAAACCTAAACTTTAATCTGATGTGTTCAGGTTTAAACTCAGGTTCAGTTATTGAGTGAAACACCAACAGACTCAGACATTTAGAACAAACTAAGAGTCAGATCAGCAGAAACAGAGAACACGGACATGTCTGCTGTAACTGCGTCACTCTGCTCCACGCTGATGTTTGTCCTGTTCGTCTCTGCAGGTCAGATTTAACTGTTAGAAACTAAACTGTTTATCTGTGAGATAAAGAGGAATGAAAGAATGAGCCTGGGTGACATGTTAATGATGTTTCACTTTAATTTTTTTCATATGATTTGGTTTGTCAGCTGGTGCTAGCATCATTTAGCACCAGCTGAATGTTTTAAGGTTAAAATCATTTATATTGAATTTCTGGGAACCTATTCCACCTGTCATAGGGCGAGAGGCGGCGTACACCCTCAACAGGTCGCCAGTCTATCGCAGGTATAACACAGACAGACAACCTATGGACAACTTAGAATCGTCAGTTAACCTGACGCCACTAACTGCATGTTTTTGGACTGTGGGAGGAAGCTGGAGTACCCGGAGAGAAACCATGCAAACACCAGGAGAACAAACTCCACAGCAAGGTCTTGAACTCAGGACCTTCTTGCTGTGACGCAACAGTGCGTAACCACTGTGCTGCCCATTAATCACTATATTCATTTTTATTTATACTGGACTTTCTGCCAACCTGTATGAAGCTTTAAACAGTAAACTCAATAACCTGCTGTGACTGGTCACAGTGATCAAACATGTCAGTGTGTTTAATTTCCCCAAGGGATCAATAAAGTATTCTGAATCTGATTCTGATTTAACACTGAAAACATAAATACTTAAGTCTCTTTTCTATAAGTACCTGCCCACGTTGACTGGTTTTTCGTTACAATTTAGTACCTCCTAATATGTGTAGTGGTTGCCATAGCAACATATCTGAGCATCCCACTACAAAATTAATATGCAACACAAACACTATAGAAAAGTTGGACGTTGAGACAAGAATATACCTGCTTGGCTTTTCGTCAGACTCGCTGCTGGGTTTCAAAAATGGCTTTTCTGATTTTTATGAACGAGACACTCTCATGACTCATGAAGTGATGCCACAGACCAGCCAATTACTGTCACTCAGTCTCATGACATCACAGTTTAATACCTTCTCAGATCGCTTAGAACCCCAGCAGAGCAGGTACTATCTTTGAACCTGGTACCAGGTACTGTGACCCAAAGGGAACCCTAAAAACTATGGCGAATCGATCCAGGTACTAATGGAAAGGGGGGCTTTACAGACATCAAGATCGGGGCGGCTGTACCTCAGGTGGTAGAGCAGGTCACCTACAAATTGGAAGATGTGTCAGTGAAGACGTCAGTCATCCAGATCATGTTAATCTAAGGAGCTGGGGAGAAAAGTGTCTGGACTCCTTTAAGTTTCTTTAAGAGGTTTCATCTGAGAAGCTTCTTCAGTTCTAAGAGGAATTGGTGGAGAGTCCCATATACTCGGACAAGATATTAAAATCAAATCTCTCTCCGATACATCTGACATAGTATGAATGTGTATGAATGATAGATATAAATCTATGATGTAGAAAAAACTGCTTTTGTAAACGGGTTGAAGCAAGTTGTATAAAGTTGTATAAAGTTGTATAAAGTTGGATAAAGTTGTATAAAGCTGGATAAAGCGCCTTTGAGTGCTCAGAGTGGAAAAGCACTAAATAAGAACTAAATCTAGTTTAATGTCTCCTGTAGTCTCTCCTATATAATGTCTAATGTTCTTCCTTTTGTTCAATTCAGCGCTCTCTGATCCTCTCTCTGATTGGCTGCTGTAGAGGTGAACAGTTGTACTTTGACCTTTAACCTCTGTGATGTTTCCTCTTTCAGACCAGAAAAACATCACAGCTGAGTCTGGACAGGACGTCACTCTGACATGTCGAGCTCCAAACTACAACATCATAGTTGTAAAGTGGAGCAGAGCTGACCTGAGAGATGAATATGTGCTTTTGTACCGTGATGGTCACTTTGTTACAGATGACCAGCATCCATCTTTTAAGAACCGGGTGGATCTGCAGGACAGACAGATGAAGGATGGAGACGTGTCTTTGATTCTGAAGGATGTGACGACTAATGACACTGGAACATACGAGTGTCGTGTCGTCCAGCGAGTGAGAGGACCTGTGACCCTAATCAACAGCACCTACCTTCATGTTGCTCCTCCAGGTGAGTGAGTAGAGTTGAGTGTGTGTGTGATCAGAGGTGAAGCTGCTTCCTGGTTGTTGATGTTTGTTTCTAAAGATGTTGTTGATGAGACTTTGTAGAAAGCAGCTGGTCTGAGTGATGTGATCAGAGTGCAGTAGATAATGTCTGACAGCAGTTTGAAGAGGAAATGGATTCTGTTCTGTTCTTCACTCATCACCTACCTGACAGCTGACACCTCACACCTGTTTCTCACCTGCAGGTCAGACAGGAGGACAAGAGAAGGATGAAGACAAGAAAGATGGAGGAAAGGAAGACAAAGAGAAGGAGGATGGATCTGTTGGACTGAAAGTTGGTCTGTCTTTTCCTGTGGTGCTTCTTCTTGTTGCTGTTGCTGGTTTCCTGATCTACAGAAGATTTAATCTGAATCCTGCTGATCCACATGTAGCAGAGCATCTTCAGCCTGAATGTGAGTCAGATGAACAAAGATAAATAAATGATGGTGAACATCCAGCAGACGGCTGTAGAAAGCTGGATGTTCAGAGTCTGATGTTATTTCTCTGATGATCATCATGTTCAGACTCAGACCAACAGTGTGTGTCTGTGCTGTCTGTCAGTGACTCTGAACTACAGTTTCTTCATCTTCAGGCTGTTCATGAGATTTACTGACACAAAGTCAAACTGTGTTACAAACACACATGAATTTCTGAGCTCTGATCTCAGAGTCAGTGAGTGTTTTTGTGTTGGAGCTTCAGCTGTTTGTAAGAACTTGTTCTGTGAGAGATGAACAACACAGACCTGAGATCAGCTGTTACACACACTGAATGAAGTGACAACACAAACGCTGTGTGATGATCTGAGTGTAGATGAAGGTCTGTGGATTCTAGACGATCAATAATCTGCCTGATTGTGTTCAGGATCATTGATCAGTTACAAATGAATGAGCTGTGACTCAGTTTGGATGTAGAAATGTTGTCTCAGTCAAACTGAGCTCTTTCATGTTTCTATGAACTTTGTGTGTGTTGAATGCAGCAGGAAGAAAAACAAAGTGTGTGTAACAACCCTCTCTGTAACTGATGCTGCTTATTTTACACTCAGCAGGTTTCATCATCTTTTCATTAAATACAGCTGAGAGTGTTTTACAGTCACAGTCTTATGATTGTTATGAAGCTACAGATTTATGGAGCTGCACACTCACAGATTTCTGTCTGATCCTGATGCTCTGAAACTTTTATTGAACTTTTGTTACAGAACAAACATAAATAATGTTCAGCTCCATGTTTACATGTGTTCAGCATACGTTACCATGGTGATTTAACCAGGTTTGTGAGAGAGACGACTCTGTTTCCCCGACACAGCTCACTAACACATCACTCTGGCTTGTAGTTTCTGACACTTTGCATGTTAAGCATGAGGCTAAAATTCCCCCTCAATGTGTCACCTGTTCATTAAATCCAACATGACTAAAAATTAAAATGTCAAAGGAAATAAAATATTTAAAGTCAATCATTCTGATCATGATTGTACTTTGACCTTTAACCTCTCTGCTCTGTGTTGTTTCCTCTTTCAGACCAGAAAACCATCACAGCTGAGTCTGGACAGGACGTCACTCTGACATGTCGAACTCCAAACAGCGAGTCAGAGAATATGAGCCAACAGCTTCATCAAACTGATTATTGGTCCAGAGAGTTAGTTTGAGTTGATCCAACCTAGACTCAGATATTTCTCTCAGTTTGATCGTGACACTCTGACGCTTTCCAACATGGTGAACTCCTGTTGCAGGAAGAACAAAAAACATTAATTTTGTAGATATTGTAAACTTCTACATTTGTATGGCTTCTTAGGAGACCTTTGCGCAGTTACGTAACTTCTGTTGTAATCATCGCTTGTTTTTGCTGTGTTTTGGTTGTTGTAGAAATGGTTTACATGAGCATTTAGCTTAGCTTGTAAGGTTTCTTTGGATACCACACATGTTGGTATTTGCATAAAAAGCTTGAAGTCATGGATGGTTGCCTCTTGAGCCCCTTAGAGATTAAGTACGTTTCACCTCCTGTAAACCCCCTGAGTTTTTTCTTTCAGTGTTTTTGTGATGTGGAGTTTTTTTTTGTTATTAATAGCAGGTTAAAAAAAAGTGATTTGAATCACATTGACAGTCTGATGTCGTCTTGTTTAAATAAATGTTGTAGGTAAACTGATGGTGACTCTTGGGCTTTACTTCTGTGTGTAAAACAGTTTTAGTTATAAACCTGCAGACGGTCTGAGGCTGATTTTCACTTCACTCTGATGGTCTCAGAGAACAAAGACCTAAATGCAGGAAACCAGGATAAGATTTACAAATAAATACTTGAAAAACATATTTTGTTAGAAATCAGCACATTTAACAGACGTGTGTAGTGTTTATAAAAACAGAAGAAGACAAAATCCTCACACACTGAAGTTTAGATGATTAATCTTCCTGCTGCTAATATATGACTGATGTGTTTAAACTGAAGCAGCAGATTTACTCTCTTTTAGAAACCGTCAGACTTTAAAGATTAAACAATGATATGAGTTCAACAGGAGACAGTGTGTGTAAAAACCCAGTTCAGACAGGGTGGAGGTTCATCCACCCAACACGTGCTCCCATGCAGTGCTCCATGATGCTGACTGTGCATTGGTGGAAGCAGATAAGATAAGATAAACCTTTATTAGTCCCACACATGGGACTAAAATGAGAAAATTTTTAACCTTACACTGAAGAAGGAAGAGGGAGGTCCTGTTGTGGATTTTTTCTGACATATATCTGTGTACTCACACATACACTATGTAATCATATATACCCGTATACTCTGTCTATATATATCTGCACTGGAGTGTTTATATAATGCAACTATATTCCTAACTTTTCACGCATTGCAAAGCCACTCTATGACCTTCTCTCAGAAAAGCCAGGGGAAGCGAGAGACAGGAAGTCAAAACACAACAAAAAGACAAATAATCAAGGAGGTCAGCTACCGTCCTCTCACCCAGTGGCATGGTCAGCTGAGCATCATCAGGTGTTCTGTCAGCTCATCAACTTCCTCAATCAGCCCCAGTTTTAGGTTATCCCGACTACCAGCAACCATTCATCTTACACTGTGATGCATCACAGGAGGGACTTGGAGCTGTGCTCTACCAAAGACAAAATGGGAAGGTAGTGGTTATTGCATATAGGTCTAGGATCCTGCCCCCGAGAAGAACTACCACCTCCATTCAGGGAAGCTGGAATTTCTTGCCCTGAAGTGGGCCATATGTGAGAGGTTTAGAGATTATCTCTACTATTCACCACCCTTCATTGTCTACATCGACAATAACGCCCTCACATATGTGCTGACAACGGCAAAACTGAATATAACCACACACAGATGGGTAGCTGAACTCGCTGACTTCCAGTTCTCCATCAAGTATCGACCTGGCAGAGCTAGCAGAGATGCGGATGGTCTCTCACGAATGCCCTTGGATATGAAACACTACATACAAACTTGTACAGAAGCAACGACACCTGAGGTCCTAAACAGCGTGACTCAGGCTCTGGCTCTTCAGCTGCAGGGAAGTGAACCCTGGCTCTGCCCGTTAAACATCTCAACTGTGGTAGCAGAGCAAAGTGGGGAGGTGGGGACGTCAGGTCTGGAAATCCCTAAGACAAACCTAAGAGATGCACAAAAAAGAGGATCCTGTAATCGGAGAAGTCCTGAAGTATGTCATCTCTAATCGGTGGCCAAAAGGCAGAAAACAGGCATGCGACAAGGAGATCGCTGCTCTGACAAGGGAAAAACAGAAGGCACCTTGATGAGGATGGTTCACTGTACAGGAAAACACCCAGCCGAACACAGCTACTCCTGCCTAAGAAGTTCAATTCACTCCTTTATAAAGAACTATATGAAGACGTGGGCCACTTGGGGGTGGAGAGAGTTTTGGCCATCATTCGGGATCGCTTTTACTGGCCTCACGTGCAGAAGGAAGTGGAGCACTACATAACACAGGTGTGTAGCTTTCTAAAAAACAAGCCAACCAGAGCCCCACTGATGAATATTACTACAACGTACCCGTTCGAGCTGGTTGATTTTTGGCATTTGGAGAAATGTAAGGGAGGGTATGAGTATATCCTCGTGGCCATGGACCGCTTTGCACGATTTGCTCAGGCTTATCCCTGCAGAGATAAAAGTGCCAAAACAGCAGCAGGAAAAATATTTTGAGACTTCGTCTTGAAGTTTGGTTTTCCCACACAGCTCCATCATTACCAGTGAAGAGAGTTCGAAAACAAACTCTTCGCCAAGCTGGAAGAATACAGTGAAGTCAGGGGATCCAGAACCACACCATACCACCCCCAGGGAAATGGCCAGGTAGAAAGGTTCAATAGGACACTGCTGGCCATGCTTCGGAACCTGTCAGAGGGAGTAAAAGCAGACTTGAAAGCATCCCTGGCAAAGGTTGTCCATGCGTATAACTGTACGCGCAGCGAGGCCACTGGATATGCCCCTTATTTCCTCTTGTTTGGGAGGAACCCCAGACTCCTCATTGTTATGATTTTTGGTCTCACAGCTAATGACCAAAGCCCTTCTCATCAAGACTATGCCAAGAAGTGGAAGATTCGCATTACAAACTGGCCTCAGCGACAGCCTTTAAGGAGAGTCGATGAGGTAAAGTGCTCTATGACAGAAAAGTACATGGTGCAGAGTACTGGTCCGGAATTTGGGTGAAAAGGGAGGACCAGGGAAAATGAGATCCTTCTGGGAGGACCAGGTGTTTCAGGTGACACAAAGGAAACATAAGGATAGCCCAGTATATGAGATTAAGCCAGAAAATGGCAAGGGACGTGTCAGAGTCGTCCACAGGAACCTCCTGCTGTGACTTCTTGCCAGTCAAAAAAGTCAACAATGCTGAGCTGAGAAAGCAAAAAAAGAAAAACAACAAGGACAGACCTGACTGGCATGAGCAGGAGCACAGTTCAGAGGACGAGGATGGATTATAGATCAAGATGGCAGCGCGAGCAGTCGTAGCGGCCCGGCGCTCTCCTCAACTTAGCGGTTTTCTTTTTATTTTGTGTATTTTTGTTTCACTTTTACTCCGATATGCAGGAGCACATATGCAGTACAGTAAAGCTGAACTGCTTGCGGTTCTAAACCACAAAAACCTCCACACCTTTGCTGACAATGACTGGGACTCAATTCCCCCTGAGATCCGGAGGGTCACCGACTCTAATTTCACCATACCACCGCTGAAGTAGCGTAGGCAACGGAGGCACAGGAAACAGAAGAGAGGGAAGAGAGCGGGGCTGAAGGCTAGGCTACGTGCTAACCCACACGGACCGGCTATTCCGAGCCTCTTCCTCACCAACTCACGGTCACTAAATAACAAGATGGACGAGCTACGACTGCAGATCACCTCACGCTGTCTGGATTACTGTGTTATGATCATCACAGAGACTTGGCTGGACTCTTTTACCCCAGACACTGCGATTGAGCTAGCGGGCCACGCTGCGTTCAGAGCCGACAGGAACAAAGAGTCCAGTAAGAAACGCGGGGGAGGTCTGCTAGTGTTTGTAAACAATAACTGGTGCACCAGCAACACAGTTAAAGTCGTCCACTGCTGCCCGGACATAGAATACATGATGGTTCAGTGTAGACCCTTCTACTTGCCGAGAGAGCTCACAGCGATCACAATAATAGCAGTTTATGTGCCGCCGCAAGCTAATGCTAAGTCAGCCATGGAGCTACTCCAGCGCTCCATTAATAAACAGCTAACAACGCACCCGGACTGCGCCGTGATCGTGGCAGGAGATTTTAACCACGCAAACCTGATATCTGTCCTGCCTGGATTCTTTAAAAACGTGAGCTTTCCGACGAGGGAAAACAACACACTAGACCAGGTCTACACCAACATCCCAGATGCTTACAAGGCCACCCCCCTGCCTCATCTCGGACTCTCTGATCATCTCTCTCTGTCCCTGATCCCTGCTTATAAACCTCTAATTCAAAGACAAAAACCATCTGAAAAATCAGTAAGAGTGTGGACCGCGGAAGCCACCACGGCCCTACAAGACTGTTTTGATAACACGAATTGGAGTGTATTTGCAGAAGGATCAGACTTGGAGGGCCACACATCTGCCGTATTCTCATACATCAGCTTCTGTACTGAGAGCGTAACAACAACAAAGACTGTTAAAGTGTTCCCGAACCAGAAGCCATGGCTCAACAGTGAGGTGAGAGCCCTACTAAGAGCACCTGACAGCGCCTTCAAATCAGGAGACCAACAAGTCTACAAAGAGGCACGCCAATCTCTGGTTAAAGGCATAAAAGAAGCCAAGCGCAAATACAAACAGCGCATCGAGGAACACTTTAACACAAACAACTCCAGAAACATGTGGCAGGGGATCAAGACACTCACTGGCTACAAAGACAGTTGCACACAAACCAACTCCCCAGACATCACCTTACCTGACACCCTAAACCATTTCTTCGCCCGCTTTGACCAAGAAAACAGGGACACCATCACCCATCCTGCCATTACAGAGAGGGACGACGCTCCCATCCAGCTGGAGCAGCACCAGGTCAGAGCCACACTGCGCAGAGTCAACGTGAGGAAAGCAGCTGGTCCTGACGGTGTAGCCGGTAGAGTGCTTAAAGCATGTGCAGACCAACTAGCAGAGGTTTTCACCACCATCTTCAACCTCTCACTGCTACAGTCTGTAGTACCATCCTGCCTTAAGTCAGCCACCATCGTTCCAGTGCCCAAGAAGAACACAGTGAGCTGCTTGAATGACTATCGTCCAGTTGCTTTAACACCCATAATTGCCAAATGTTTCGAACAGCTCATCATGTCCCACATTAAAGCTGCCATCCCTGCAAACCTCGATCCATACCAGTTTGCATACAGGGCAACAGGTCGACAGAGGACGCCATAATAACAGCTCTTCACACAGCCCTCACACACCTGGACTGTAGTAACACCTATGTGAGAATGCTGTTTGTGGACTTCAGCTCTGCCTTCAGTACAGTTCAACCCCACAAACTGGTTAATAAACTAAGCAACTTAGGACTCAGCAGCTCACTGTGCAGCTGGATACTGGACTTCCTGAGCAACAGACCCCAGAACGTAAGAATGGGAGAGCACACCTCCTCCACCCTCATTCTGAATGTGGGTGTCCCACAGGGGTGTGTCCTCAGTCCCCTCTTATACTCACTTTTCACCCATGACTGTTCACCAATCCACACCAGTAACACCATTATAAAATTTGCTGTGTGATGGTGATGGTGTGACGACAACAACCTGCATCTGAACACAGCCAAGACCAAGGAGATGGTAATCGACTTCAGAAGAACAAAGCGATCTGAGCACTCTACCCTCTACATTGATGGAGGAGGTAGAAAGGGTAGAAAGCTTCAAGTTTCTCGGAGTCCACATCTCGGCCGACCTTACCTGGTCCACAAACATCTCCCACCAGGTAGGGAAAGCACAACAAAGGCTGTACTTCCTCAGGAAACTACGTCAAGCCCAATTACCCCAAAGACTGCTAGTAAACTTCTACCGCTCCACCATTGAGAGCCTTCTGACTTGCTGCTGCACACTCTGGTTCAACTGCTGCACTGCGGAGGACAAGAGGAAACTGCAGCGGGTGGTGAGGGCAGCAGAGCGGGCAATCGGCACTTCACTAACCCCCCTCAGAGACATCTATACTGGCAGACTTCAGCAGAAAGCCAGCATCATCATTAAAGACCCCTCGCACCCTGGACACTCACTTTTCCCCCCCCCCTTCCCTCTGGTAAACGCTACAGGTCCATCAGGTCGAAGACAAACAGACTCAACAGAAGTTTTTACCCACAGGCTGTCAAACATGCCCTACCTCCACCCTGATTGGAGGATAACTGCACTGCCAACACTCATGGACATTACACCTTATTTATAAATCGTATTTCTGTTTATACTTCAATGCAAACAACACCCTTACCACTTTAAACTGTATTTATTATAACATTATTTAGTATAGTTCCAACAGCACCCCCCACCCCCACCACCCCCGCCACACACTCAATGTGCAATATCACTGATCACACTGCACCTCTCAATGCACCTGCTAGTTAGATGGCATGTATGTGTATGTATATAGATGTAAGCGTGTTTGTGGAAATATGTGTGTGTATGCATGTACGGATGCAAATATGTATATATACATATATGTGTGTATGTGCGTGTATGTTTCCAGGTGTATGTATAACTTGTACATATCTTTCTTGTGTAAATGTAAATTTGTCATTGTGTAAATACTTACGCTATTGTGTACTTCACACACATGGAGAGATGCCAAACTGCCTTTCACTGTTCTTGTAACAGTGACAATAAAAAGCTATTCTATTCTATTCTATTCTATTCTATTCTATGAATGGAGAGCAATTAGAGGACTGCCGGCAGAACAAGGGGACGTGGTAGACAGCCCAGGTGGACAGAGGCACCAGAGTTCAATGCAGAGAGTGGAGCTGCCAGGAGGGAGGATCTCTGTGATGACAATGACATGGAACACTGAAGGACTGCAAAAAAGAGAATCTGGGTGGGGACAATATAGAACACCAACGCGACCAGCATGACGGGGATACAGAGGCACAAGAGAACAATAAAGACACAGAGCAGACGCACCAGCTTAAGATGGAGTGCAGTGACCAAGAGGACACTGACCAGTCACCTGTCAGTGTGAAAAAGTATCCTTCAGAATGAGAAAACAAAAGCTAATGTTTAATGACCACAAGTTAGGACAGCCGACATTAGCACTTGAATAAGTACCTCAGGTACAGTCATATGTTACATACTGCAGTAAAGTACCGTAATTTTTTCAAAATATTAATAAAAGGGATGTGTCTCCAAACAGCCATCTCTTTCCTGACAATTCCCTTTGTGCATATTCTCTTACATATGATAAATCAACATTGAAACACCTGCGGCTTTTAGTCAGGTGCGGCTAATGTATGTACAAAACAGGCTTTTCCCCTGATTTTAGCTTGTGCGGCTAATATTCAGGTGCGCTTTGTAGTCCGGGAAATACGGTAGTTATAACAGTTACATTTTCAGGTTAACTGAGTTACTTTTGATAGAAGTAACTAGTAATGTAATAAGTTACTAATTTAAAGTACCCAACACTGGCAACCAGTTATTTTCCTTTCTTTTGGGTGGCGATGTCACTCGCCTTTCACTCTCCCTGCGCTTGCCTTGGTCCTGTTCTCATTGTCTCACCCCAACCGGTCGCAGCAGATGGCCGCCTCTCCCTGAGCCTGGTTCTGCCGGAGGTTTCTTCCTGTTAAAATGGAGTTTTTCCTTCCCACTGTTGCCAAAGTGCTTGCTCATAGGTGGTCATACGATTGTTGGGTTCCCCTCTAGACATCATCGAAGGGTCTTGAGGCGTTACTGTTACTGTGGTTTGATGCTGTATAAATAAGTTGAACCGAAAATCCAATTATTACTGCTGAGGTTGTGACCTTCGTAATGCACAGTTCTTACTGCTTCTAGGCGGGGCCTTCTTTGGGGATCTGCCAGGCCCGGGAACCATAACCAGTCCCCTTCAAGGCCTTCCCCAAAGCACAGTTCAATTCATGTCCAAGCATTCACCTTTACCTACTAAAACACTGTCAAACCTAACATGTGGACGTGGGCCCAGCTAGTGAATTAGATTTTCAGTCAGCAATGTTCTTAAGAGATACACATTTAAAAGGTTCTTCATTTTGTATCACATTAATATAACTGCAGATACCAATTCACAAAGCACTTAATAGTCAAATGAATCCTTTGACTGGATGATGGATGCAACTTTGGTATGTGGACGTATTTGTATGCAGCCCATGACTTTTGTTAAAAATGGATATAGCAAATAAATATTTCAGCAGAAAGTAAATCTCTGTCTGTGTTTAGTTCATTATTTTTATATCACATGTGCGCAACATTCAGCCTGGACAAGCACAGGCCCCTCCTGAACTTTTTCTGCAGGGCATGGGCATTAACCAGCTCTCCATTGTGTGCTACAGCTATCTTGGCATGCAGTGTATCCACCACAAAGGGCTGGCAGTTCTGCTGCTCTGAGAGCCCAGTAGTTGAATAGCATGTGTGGCAAATGCAGAGGTTACCATAGCGCAGTTTGGTGAGAGCCTCTGGTGGAAAAGCGGTGACTATTACTAACTATTATTACTATGTAGTTATTTAGTTACTGTTACTTTGTTAACATAAACATTTTTTTTAATAATCCATCTCTGATTGAATCTTTGCTTTCCATTTGAAACAGGAAAATATGACTGACTGAAGTTTTAGCTTTTTATTATAGTAAAAATTAACCTTATTATTTTTCTTGAATTACTGTGTCCATGAACTAGCTTTGTTTGGTCCGTTAACTATAAATGAAAGATGGATGTAGGCACTATGACGTTACCTGTGGGTTTTAGAAGTTAGCCTTTTATCCATCACCATTTAGACAAGATCATAAATATAAGTGCCTAAATATCTCATGTTCCCAAATGTGCTGCTCATTATCTGCACATCTTGTCCACACCTGCAAAGCTGCATGAAATGCAGTGCAGTGCAAAAGTGACAGTCCCATTTCAGCATTACATCCTGGTCCACCACCATGGACAGCCAAGTCCTTAGACACTGTGGCAGAGGGACAGTAGCGGTTTTAGATACTTGCGACACGGGCGGTTGCCCGGGGCGGCATCACGGGCATCGGAAAAAAAAAAAAAAAAAAATTGCCCGTACTAATGCTGCCCCGACGTCATGCCAGCGCATATTGGGAATGGCACCGATCGGTTTTCTATCGCCCATTTGCTGGGAGTAAGGGCGACCTCCGTTTGCGAGGTGCGCCTGCTGCTTGCGGCACAGGGAGGAGAGGGCGGGGCGACGGGGGATTCTCTGGCTGGCTGGAGCAGCATCTAATACCCAACTCGCAAAATAAAACAAAATAAAAACAAAACAACGAACACGAAAACACCAGACATTATGATACAGACTTATAATTTGCACCGATGTTTTTTCAAAATTCTATACGCGAAAAGAGAGTGTGAGAGCCCTCGGTGCGCCTGCTCGCTACTGAAGTCAAAGTAAACTTTATTGTCATCTCCGCTACATACAGTCCAGTATGTAGAGAGACGAGACGACGAGGCTCCAGTTACAGCAGTGCAAGTAAACAAACAATAAATATAAGAAGAGTAAGAAAATAAATTTACACTTTAGAACCAGGGGTAAAGGGATCAATAACAATTTAAAATGTATATTTTATATTTTGTTGATTTAAAGTCTCACACACAACCCGTTTTTAAAGTTTAAAAAAAAGAAGAGGCGTGTAGCGACTTCCTGTCAACTTTACGCAATAATGCGACTGGTGGAATTGCTTGCTTGAAAAGTTTACAGAGCAATGTGATCGGCTCGCGATTCAAACTCTTAAAACATCACAGGCTCTAATGCAACAAGGGGAAACTCGTTGTGCTGCGGTCAACAAAAACTACGGCTACCCAGCCCTCCTCTCTGTCAAAATCAAACCAGTGAAAGACAGACTGACAACGCCCTCTTAATGTCACCGCTACCACCCACGTGACTCCCGTTACACATCACCATAGCAACCAAACAAATGAAAACCCAGTGATCATTAAAATTCAATACATTTAATTATGGCTCCTACAAGGAGAAACGAGCAAAAGATACAGGTAAGCAGATGTGTCATTGAATAATGGCAGGTCATGTATTCTAAAACATTAAGAATCAGAATACTTTCTTAATACCTAAGGAAATTATGTGGGTTACAGTTCCTCCAAGAAGAAATGGTAAAAATAGTAACAGCAACAGACTAAACTCCAAACAATATGTGACCCGTGGTAGGTACCTATTTAAAATAGGACAGAGCCGTAGGCGCACAGTCAGTTAAAAAGATCTTAATTTTTAATACAAAATAAAAGGAACAATGTAACAGCGGCACTTAAAAACTATTAAAAACTTTAATTATTTAAAAGCGATAAAAACTGTATGATTGCCCGTGAGACAGGACAAGCGCTGCGGGGAACCATTAAAAACAAATCAACATAACATAGGTTAAAAAGGGACGGCAACTGACACACGACCCCAAAATGGGCAAAACACTATAGAGAAAAACAAAAGCTTCAGTGCCGTCTTCACTCAGGCCCACCGCTGTGCATGCAGAAGCGGTGAGGAGAAAAAGGATTTGTTTTCCCTGCAGCGCCTTCACCGTTCGTGACAATATATATACATTTAAGAAAAGGGTTAAAAATACTAAAAGAATCAATATTTGTGGTGCCTACTGATACAGAAAAAATAAAAGAAAAACAAAACAAAACAATCGACAGCCGCAACAGTCAGTCTGTCGACTTACACCAGTTTAAAACAAATTAAAACACACTGATGTGTCGGGTCCTTTGCCCGCAACCAGAAATCCACCGGGCAAAGCAGCAGCTCGGTACTCTGTGAATAAAAGGCAGGAGATCACTTATGCTGGACAATAAAACACAGGAATATTCCTCAACTTAATTGTTTTGTTACCTGTCCACAAGTTTGTATCACACCCAAATAACTGTGGGTCAGTGGCGATGAAGTCCACTGTACTGTTCTCACGGGAGCAATGTTTCCCCACCTACAAGGGTGCACATAACTATAAACACCTCTGCCAACAGCCAGAGCTCAAATGGTACATTTTTGTGTGCCTACCGTTCTAATAGAAGTTTAGGGGAGGACCCATATCAGACTCTCAGACAGAAGTTAACACCAACTTGCCCAACTTGGACCACACACTTGCAGCTTCAGGTTTGCTGAGGAATACCTAATTGCCCACACCTGCGCTTATGAAAGGAGCACAGACCAGCTCCGCCCACCAGGGGCGGTTCCAAGTCTCCAGGTCTCACCTGTCACATTCTCCCCCCTGGTTTTTTTGCATTGGCGACCCGACAATGAAACTTTAAAGCCACGGTCTGTAAAAAGCTGTAACTGAATGTACACTAGGTAGCCTGGCTTCAGCTGATTGGGGCAGATTGTGTGGATTGGAATGCTGGCCAGCTGTTGAGCGTGTCGTTCTTCTAACTGTGCCACTTTCAGCTAATGGAGTGGGGACACTACACTGTTGGGTCAGGGTACCAGGTTCAGTTCCTCTGGACTGCGGCCTCGTTGGTATAGGTTCAGAAGCCGTTCGTGAACATTCAGGGTTACCTCTCGGGGACTCCCTTCGTTGCCACACATACAAGTCTCCCTCATCCTCAGACAGAGGTAACCGCTCAGGTGAACTTCTAGGGTTAGGAGTTTGCTGGAGCTCTGCCCTTATTTTCTCACAGATATCAGCAGGGATCGGCTTAATCAATTGTCTATTAACCTGTCTTTTCTGTTCTGGATCATGGAGTGGGGCCACTGTATACACAGGACCAGCGTCAGCAGGGGCACGGACAATACAATACGGTGTAGCGCCCCAAAAATCTTGGATTTTATTCCGGCCCCGAATGCTATGATCTCTCAAATACACTAACTGATGCAATGGCAAGGGGTCAGAAGCTGGGGCAGGTTGACGATCTGCACGCAGCGTCGCTGCTGCTTGGGTCCGGTTTCTCACACCTTTATAAGCAATATCCAGACGTTTCTGATGCTCTTGGACCCAAGTGTGCACCGGGCCTTGTGTGGGTTCCTCTACTCGGCCTAACAGGAAGTCAATTGGGAGCTGGGGTTCTTGGCCAAACATGAGAAAATAAGGTGACTCACCCGTAGTTTGATGGATTGTGGTATTGTAAGCAAAGGTAAGCTGCTGTAAATACATGGGCCAATGACGCTTTTGCTCAGGGGGCAGGGTTCTCAACAGATCATGCAGAGTCCGATTAAAACGCTCACACTGGCCATTACCCTGTGGGTGGTAAGGAGTGGTGCGTGTCTTTTCCACACCATATAACTGGCACAGCTGCTGAACTACTGCTCCTTCAAAACTCCTCCCCTGATCAGAGTGGATCCTAGAAGGGACACCAAAGCGATAAAACCACTCATAAACCAAAACACTGGCCACAGTAGTTGCCTTTTGATCCTTAGTAGAAATGGCTTGAGTGAACTTTGAAAACACATCGGTCAGAATCAATACATTTTCACGGCCATCAACAGACGGTTCAAGGCATGAGAAATCAATTGCCAGAATCTGATTGGGTCTCGCAGCCATGAGGTGACCCATGATTGTTTTAGGTTTGGGATAAACTGCTTTAGCCTGCGCACAACATTGACATTGCTGACAGTAATCCTGAACCTCCTTAAACATACCTGGCCAATAACACCTCTTGCGTATCAAGTCTGTAGTCCTGTCAGTTCCCTGGTGACCATGGTCATTATGCAAGCCATGTAAAACCTCATTCTTGAGACTCTGAGGGACCACTAATTGGCACACGGGTTCCCCCCCATCTGGCTGAAAAATCTGCCGATAAAGGACGCCCTCCTTTTCTACCAGTTTCCTCCACTGGCGCAACATCTCCAGCACTGCGGCTGGCAAATCTCTCCTCTCCTGGCGAGTAGGGCCAGTTCCTCTATGCCAAAACTTCAAAAAGCCACTAATCGTAGGGTCATCCCTCTGCAAAGTAGCAAGGTCTGCCAGTGAACGGGAGGGTAAAACCGAAATCGTCGATTGGATTACTTGCTGGGGTGGTAAAACTGCTTGGACTAAAGAGTCTGGGAGGGAAGTACCAGGAAGCAATGTTTCCAAAGACACAGTTTGATCTGATGGCTGACACTGTCGGGACAAAGCATCTGCATTGCCATTTGTACGACCTGGACGATACTTAATTGAAAAATCAAAAGAAGAGAGCTGAGCAGCCCAGCGCTGTTCCAAAGCTCCAAGCTTTGCTGTAGTCAGATGGCTCAAGGGGTTGTTGTCGGTAAAGACAACACACTTGTTACCCAGCAGATATTCTCTAAATTTTTCAGTCATAGCCCATTTCAAGGCTAGGAATTCAAGTTTCATGGAGCTGTAGTTAGACATGTTACGCTCCGTGGGCTTTAGTCCTCGACTAGCATAGGCTATAGGACGCACCTTGCCATCTGCTTGCTGTTGTGAAAGCACTGCCCCCAAACCCCAGTGGCTGGCATCAACCTCCAAGATAAAAGGTTGTGAAAAATTAGCATAAGCCAATACGGGGGAATGCACCAACCGAGCTTTCAACTCTTGAAAGCTATTTTCACACTGCTCTGTCCAAACGTCCTGCAGTGTACGCTTGGAAGGGCGTTTGTGCTTAGTCCCCGCCAGCCCTGCCACCAACTGGTGAAGCGGAGCAGCTAGGGATGCAAAACCTGGAACAAAGCGGCGATAATAACTAGCAAACCCTAAAAATGACCTCAATTCAGCAACAGAGCTAGGAGTTTGCCAATTAGACACAGCAGATATTTTATCTGGGTCTGTGGCTACCCCATCCTTGGAGATCACATGTCCAAGGTACTTTACCTCTGTCTGCAGAAAACAGCATTTCTCCAACTTGGCCTTCAAGTTTTGTACCCGCAAGGTCTCCAGTACTCCTCCTAAGCGCTGAATATGCTCATCTACTGTGGTAGAGAAGACAATCACATCATCCAGATACAACAACAAAGACTGGTGATTCTGGGAACCAAACATTCGCTCCATCAATCTCTGAAAGGTGCTTGGTGCATTACAGAGGCCAAATGGCATGCGGTTGAACTCAAATAACCCCAAAGGAGTGCAGAAAGCAGTTTTCTTTTTGTCTGGCTCAGCAACAGGGACCTGATTGTAGCCGCTAGCCAAGTCCAAGGTAGAGAACCAACGTGCACCTGACAACACATCCAAGGACTCCTCAATTCGGGGCAAGGGAAAAGCATCCTTCCTAGTCCTTGAGTTCAGCAAACGGTAATCCACACAAAGCCTGATACTGGAGTCCTTCTTTCGTACTACCACAATTGGAGAGGCAAAAGGACTACAACTTTCCCTGATCACCTGACTCTCCAACAGGTGTTGAATATGGGCCTTAACGCTCTCATACTCTGAAGGTGGAATGCGTCGATACCGCTGGCGGACTGGAGTCTCATCTAAGAGTGGAATCTCATGAGTGATTAAATTGGTACAGCCTAAATCACCATCATGAGAAGAGAAAACAGATTGGTAGTCACGCAAAAGGGATCTTACCCTGTCCTGATCCGGTACAGAAAGAGCTGAGAGATCAATTGCATCAATTGCAGTTTTCAGAGAGTTGGGTTCCACACTCTGAGTTGCCATGGTAACACATTTTCCTTCTCCCAAATCTTCCAAAAAACTGGTCGAGCCATCTGATTGGCTGACAATTTCAACTTGGCACAAGGTGCCAAGCTGACTGCGAGGTGGCAAAATGGCCTCAGTTAATCCCACATTGGTAACTGGGATAAATGCAGTGCCACTGACCACTTGGACCAAAGCTGGAGAAGAAAGGAGACCATGAGGCAAACCTGCATCTAATGGTTCAAAAAGCGCTGTTCCAGTGTGTGTTGAAGGGGCTTTCCGACATGTGGTAGGTACAAACTTCATTGTGCCTGCGGGGATGCAAATTTTTCTTCTACCCTTAACTCTCACTGGGCCACTAACCGGTGCTTCGGGCTGTAGCCGGGCTGTATGACAACGCTGCAAAGCCTGCTGCCAAGGATCTTCCTGCACTAAAGGAAGGTCAAAAAGAGCAGAGCCATGTTCCAAAAACAGCTCCCTATAACACTCACGGATCACATTCATGCCAAGTACTCCACATATTTCTGAGTTGGGGCTGGGCTCCAAAGGATCTCTAACAACTAACACACCACGCTTCGGTATTTGCCTCCCTAACACCTGGCAATCAAGCTCCAGGTAGCCAACATAGGGAATATCTAGCCCATTAGCTGCCCGTAACCGCAGCCAATGGCATGCTTTCAGTTTCTCTGGACCCCAGTTCTTAAAATGTTTGGCAAAAAAACTCTCCGTGATGGTAGTGACCATGGACCCGGTGTCTAATAAACAGGAGACATCTACCCCTCCCATATTAATGGTAACCTTTGGACAGGAGCCTACCAACTTGGGTGGGGGGCCAGACGTTTGAGCATTACAACTGTTGGAGCCAGTTATGTCCCCCTCTGGTATGTGGCTCGGCATAACAGAGGGTGCTAGTTTTCCGTCTGCATGGAAAACATGCCCTGACCAGATGAGCTCCTGCTAGGGGCTGTAGACTCAAAAGCTACTACCCTCTCGTTATCACAGTCTTTAGCAAAATGGCCAGGTTTCTGACACCGTCTGCAAATAACCTGCCTTCCTCTCTGCGTGAACCTAGGCTTACTTGATGTATGGGCAACTCTCAACTCATGTGTAAGCTGATCAATCTGGGCCTGCTGCCGTTTTAACATTTCCTTGACCTCTGCTAATTCTGACCCAATAGTATCCCTTGGCACCTTTGTTTGCCCTGCATGCTGAATGCTGTAGACTGCTGGGACAGAATAAGTCCTGAACCGGCCTGGTTCTACTCCTACTCTGCCTTCCCGCTCCCACCTGAGGGCTTCATCTCTTAAAGTATGGAGGTTATAATCTGGATGTTCGCGAACAATCCTTTTAAGCTCGCGGCTCAAATTTCCATCCCGGACACCCTCTACAAACTGATCGGAAAGCAGTCTAGCAGCCTCAGGAATTCGCCTCTCGGGACAACTTTGAATCATTTTGTCCATGAGAGAAAACAATGCATGGGAGAATTCCCTCAATGACTCCCCTTCTTGCTGCCTTCTTGCATAAAAAGCTTCCTTAACAGCAATAAAGGACATGGGGCAACCATACTGGCTAAGGAGAATATCAAGAATGCGGTCTGGATCTTCTCTTACTTGCTGGGACCTATATTTTATTTCCTCACGAGCATCACCAGTCAAATGGTCATAGATATAATGGGCTCTATCAATAGGGGCAAGTCTACGAGTGCGCATCACAGATTTTATTTCCTCCACCCAACTCTCGACACTAATTTCCCCAGTTCCGCTAAACAGGGGGCACGACCTCTCTCTAGGGATATAAACCAACCTCTCTCGCGGAGAGCCCTCCATAGGGGTAGAGTCATGAGGTCTACAGGGGCTAGAAATGCCAGATTGGGACTCCATAATAAAAAAAATAACTAAATAAAAACCCTCGCCAATAAGTGTGCCTACTATGTTAAAATGCAGATTACACTTTGTTAACACCAGGAATTACCAGCTGCTGCTTTGCCTAAAAAAAACAAATAAATACAAATATAAAACAGTTTAAAACACACACTCATAAAAAAAAATTAAAAACTAATTTTACACAACCCAACTGACTAATCGCCTTGTACACCTAGAGGCTCGTCCTGTCCGACAACGCCAGTTTGTGACCCGTGGTAGGTACCTATTTAAAATAGGACAGAGCCGTAGGCGCACAGTCAGTTAAAAAGATCTTAATTTTTAATACAAAATAAAAGGAACAATGTAACAGCGGCACTTAAAAACTATTAAAAACTTTAATTATTTAAAAGCGATAAAAACTGTATGATTGCCCGTGAGACAGGACAAGCGCTGCGGGGAACCATTAAAAACAAATCAACATAACATAGGTTAAAAAGGGACGGCAACTGACACACGACCCCAAAATGGGCAAAACACTATAGAGAAAAACAAAAGCTTCAGTGCCGTCTTCACTCAGGCCCACCGCTGTGCATGCAGAAGCGGTGAGGAGAAAAAGGATTTGTTTTCCCTGCAGCGCCTTCACCGTTCGTGACAATATATATACATTTAAGAAAAGGGTTAAAAATACTAAAAGAATCAATATTTGTGGTGCCTACTGATACAGAAAAAATAAAAGAAAAACAAAACAAAACAATCGACAGCCGCAACAGTCAGTCTGTCGACTTACACCAGTTTAAAACAAATTAAAACACACTGATGTGTCGGGTCCTTTGCCCGCAACCAGAAATCCACCGGGCAAAGCAGCAGCTCGGTACTCTGTGAATAAAAGGCAGGAGATCACTTATGCTGGACAATAAAACACAGGAATATTCCTCAACTTAATTGTTTTGTTACCTGTCCACAAGTTTGTATCACACCCAAATAACTGTGGGTCAGTGGCGATGAAGTCCACTGTACTGTTCTCACGGGAGCAATGTTTCCCCACCTACAAGGGTGCACATAACTATAAACACCTCTGCCAACAGCCAGAGCTCAAATGGTACATTTTTGTGTGCCTACCGTTCTAATAGAAGTTTAGGGGAGGACCCATATCAGACTCTCATAGACAGAAGTTAACACCAACTTGCCCAACTTGGACCACACACTTGCAGCTTCAGGTTTGCTGAGGAATACCTAATTGCCCACACCTGCGCTTATGAAAGGAGCACAGACCAGCTCCGCCCACCAGGGGCGGTTCCAAGTCTCCAGGTCTCACCTGTCACAAATACATTATGTTACAGATTTTAATATTAATTAGTCAGTGTCAATTGTTGATTTTTCCTGTTCTCATTGCATGACGAATTATGATGTCTGTTTATTAGACGTTTGCATACTATGCATTCTCTCTCTTCGTGTGTGTGTGTGTGTTTGTGGAGGGGGGGGGCGGGGGGGGGGGGGGGGGGGCGCCGGAGGGGGTGTTCGCCCAGGGCGCCAAACAGGCTAGGACCGCCACTGCAGAGGGAAGTAGAAAAAAAATGGCTCATCATCACCTGTCGTGATCTCCCCCTTGATGGAGGCATCGGCTTCACACTGCCAACACTGATGGGAAGCAATGATATTACAAACAATTGTGAAGAAATCCTAACACCTGAGATTACATTCTACCATCACAGGAGAAGTGATGCTGAAATCCCAGCTATAGATGAGAACGCTCATATACCACTTTTCCTTGACAGGGACAATCTTAGAATCTATAAAGATCAACTCTGGCAACACATCCTTTGCACAGAAGCTAGATCTAGGATTTGACTCGGTGGGTGATGTTTGTTTAGGGAATCCACAACCAGTTAAAGGAAAGGCTATCCATCCATCCATCCATCCTCTTCCACCTATCCTTGTCAGGGCACACACTGGCACACACAGGTCGCCTGCCTGTCACAGGGCTAACACAGAGAGACAGACAACCATTCACACTCTTTCACACCTATGGCCAACTTAGGCTACGTCCACACTGAAACGTTTTGGTTTGAAAACACATGGTTTTCTCTCCATTTTGGCTTGCACACTGAGACGGCATTTTCTTTATTTTTCACTCACTTTTGCAACTTTGTACTTTTGTGTTACTCGCAGCAGCAACTCCACCTCATTGTTAGTCCATTTTAAAAACTATTTTCCTCAACATTTTGCTGCAACGTTTCAGAGAGCCAGAATTTAAATAAACGGCAGACAAAAATGAGGCAGGTCGAATCTTCTTGTGTTTCACGCATGCACAGTACTGGAACGTAAGCGTTTCCGTCTGTTTCAATGTGGACGCACAACTCTGTGAAAACGACTGAAAACGCTAGTGTGGACGCGGAGCATTTTCAGACGAAAACGCCGTTTTCAAATCTATCCGGGCTAGTGTGGGCATAGCCTTACAATGACCAATTAACCTAAGCCCATGAACTGCATGCCTTGGGACTGTGGGAGTTCGTATGTGCAACAGATCATGCTTCAAGGTCAGTTCAAACCCCTCAGCTCACTAATGTCAAATTTCTATATATACATATAGCACAGAATCACAAAGCACTTTCTATTGTAAGGTAAAGACCCTACAATCAATAAGAAGAACAGAGAAAACCCCAACAGTCATATCACCTACTATGAACAAGCACTTTTTGGGGAAGAAAAAACTCCCTTTAAACAGGAAGAAACCTCCAGAAGAACCAGTCTCAGGGAGGGGCGGCCATCTGCTGCGACTTTTTGGGTGAGCGGAAGAAGACAGAACAAAAGACACGCTGTGGAATTAAAAAGTTGAGTAAAAAAGAAACAGTGCATCATGGGAATCCCCCAGCAGTGTAGACCTTTTGCAGCCCTGTGGCTACAGGTGCTCAATAGAAACCTACAGATGTTCTTATTTTCTTCAATCAGTGACGAATAGTAAGATGTTCTGGCTTTGCGGAGGGCTTTCTTATAAAGCAACAAACTATTTCTCCAGGCTAAATGATGATCTTCCAAATTTGTGACACGCCATTTCCTCTCCAGCTTACGAGTTTTCTGCTTTAAGGTACATGTTTGAGAATTATACCATGGAGTTAAGTACTTCTGATTTGAGGCTGTCTTTTTCACAGGAGCTACAGTATCCAGAGTCGTACGTAGTGAGGAGGTAAAATTATTAAAAAGATAATCGACCTCTGTAGAAGTAGCGTTCAGGTAGCTGCTCTGCTCTAGAGCAGAGGTGTCAAACATGTGGCCTCTGGGCCACATCCAGCCCGCAAGATTATTTCATACGTCAGTTATTAATAACATACCTTAATAACAGGTATGTAGGGGCTGAATCTTCAGCCCTGCTTAGAATCAATGCAGGTAGGGGTGAGACTTGATGGGCACACTATGTGATTAATTACATGCACAGACAGACTGGGATCATACCATTGTGTAAAAGAAGAAAGGGGGGGCAGCAACTGTAGAGGTACAGGCCAGGTAAACAGAGATGGGGAGTTGGATTTAAAGGTAAGCCTGTTGGGAAAAATTGAAGAAACGAGTGAAAATGTAAAATAAACATCCGGAGACTGGAGAACTGAATGCACAGAAACAGTGATACCTGTTTCTGTGGAGGAGAAAAATTTTTCAAACCTCTCCAGGCCTTAAACAATGGGCTCAACTTGTGATCACTGATATTTTGCGTAGTTGTGAACTGATTTGTAACCTTGTAAACCAAAATATCTGAAATATTTATGCTTGTGCATCTATTGATGAGAATTTGTGTTTGTAAAAAAATATTTACACAAGTTATAATTTTTTTTTATTAAGGTCTGGTTACAGATAAAAAGCAAAAAACTACGATTTTCCAAATCCAGCGGTAGAGGCGAAACACGCGTATGCACAAAATGCAACACAAAAACTCACGCGCGTGGTTTTTTCCGCGAGTCAAACGCGCCAGATGCGGTACACTGACGCGCGTTTCACGGGTTTTGGCGTTTTCGCGACGCAAATCTGCTTCCGCATTTTCGCCGGATGCGCAATCGCATGTCATCGCGCTCTTTCCATTGACTTTACATGTGAACCTGACACTCTGGCCGCCTCTATCGCGTTCGGTGTGAACGCACCGTTACTCCGGCAATGCACTGGGTAGTTTTCACAACCCTCTGCAACGCCTTCCAGGCAGAGCAGTTCCCGTACCAGATTGTTATACAGTTGGTCAGGATGCTCTGAATGGTGCAGCTATAAAAGATGTCTGAGGACAGGTGGTTCTTCCTCAGAGTCCTCAAGAAGAAGAGGCGCTGGTGAGCTTTCTTGACCAGGTTGGAGCAGTTGGTCGTCCAGATGAGATACTCGGAGATGTGGACTCCCAGGAACTTGAAGCTGCTCACACGCTCCACAGCCGTCCCTTTGATGTAGATGGGTGGATGTGGGTCAGCATTCCTCCTGTAGTCCACAATGAGCTCCTTGGTCTTCTCGGTGTTGAGCAGCAGGTTGTTGGTGTCGCACCACTCTGGTGCCAGTTGGTCAGAATCAAAGGTGGACAAAGTTCTCCAGAACAGCTGTACAGGATGTCATGACCCTTGACTTTTATTCATTAGAACAAGTTTATCTCAGTTCACTGAGATAGAGTGGAGGTTGTCTCTACATTTACATGTTTCCTTAGAAAGTTCATTTTGAATGTTTGTAATACCTGCTTTGCATATGTGGTGTTTCACGCACATCTGAGACATGTCTGTAAAAACAGATGTAAAAGTGAAACAAGAGGGATTTGGTTCAGCAGTTTGGCACAGAGATCAGTTCAGCCACAGATTTACATTTTTAGATATTTTTTTTCTTTTTTAATCGCTCACTTTAAAACAAAATTGCTCATATTGAGTAGTTTCTTTTGGACCTACAGAGAAATCAGATGGATTACACCAACCTCACAGTTTTTTATCTTTATATGGATTTTTGTTCCATCATGATGATCAGACGAGTGTTTGAGGATTTAACTCTCTTAAGAACAACAGTAAGTGTTTGTGTCTTTTTCTAAAATCATTTTCAATATTTAGGTAAAAAGTTTCAGTTGTCATGGTTACAGTTCGGTTAACATCCACCCACAAAAATGTTTGAACAGAAAAACTGTTTCTAAAAAGAGTGAGACAACATTTAAAATGTAATTTCATTTCTATTAGATGTTAACCTTGTAAATCCTGAAACATTTCCAGAAAATTCACATTTTATTTGTCCAACATATCAAATGTGACTCCAACAGGACTTCTGTACGAGACAATCAATCTGAAGTGCTGAGTCTGAATCAGTGGCTGAAAGATAAAACTTTATTTAAACCATAAATTTAATCTGATGTGTTCAGGTTTAAACTCAGGTTCAGTTATTGAGTGAAAACACCAACAGACTCAGACATTTAGAACAAACTAAGAGTCAGATCAGCAGAAACAGAGAACACGGACATGTCTGCTGTAACTGCGTCACTCTGCTCCACTTTGCTGATGTTTGTCCTGTTCGTCTCTGCAGGTGAGATTTAACTTTGACATAAAACAGGAAGTTTTGGCTGCACAGTAAAAATATTTCCCTGAGACTTAGTTTCATATTGATTCTGTTTGTGACAATGAAACGAGAATCAAACTGCCGTCAGAAACAAAACTTCTGCTTCAGCGACTGTAACACAAACTGTTCATACATGACGACACATGAGAGCTTCTGATTTTGTTCTGTGGAGATCGTTCAACAACTGAACACTAAAACTTTTCGTCTTCGTCTCATTTGTTGTGACGCACTTATTTCTGCTCATCCTCAGTCCAACCTACCAAACGTCACTCTAACGCGACGTCCTCACACAACACGGAAGAGTTTGAACCGCAGCTTTAACTTTATTTAAACCTTAAATGTAATCTGATGTGTTCAGGTTTAAACTCAGGTTCAGTTATTGAGTGAAAACACCAACAGACTCAGACATTTAGAACAAACTAAGAGTCAGATCAGCAGAAACAGAGAACACGGACATGTTTGCTGTAACTGCGTCACTCTGCTCCACGCTGATGTTTGTCCTGTTCGTCTCTGCAGGTCAGATTTAACTGTTAGAAACTAAACTGAGTTTATTTCTGAGATAAAGAGTCTCAGTCTGGTTTACATGCTGATAATATTTGTCTAACAATTAGTTTCTGATTCATTCAGAATCATGACTGACGCGAGGCTGGTTGGAGTTAACATCTGTAATCCAACTGTGACAGAGACACAGAAGACTCTCCCTCTGATTGCCTGCTGTAGAAGTGAACTGTCAGGGTTATATTGTTGATTGTAATTTATGCTTAGAAATATTTACTCATATATGCTAAGAGTTATAGTCAATGTCATATTGGTAGAGGTCTGATCCTTAGCAGTCTGCAAAAATGGGTGTGACTTCCAGAGTGTTCTGGCATGCACACACATCTTAAGGTCATGAGAGAGGTTATTTCTTCTCTTACTGATTTATGGTATAAGACAGGGGTGTCAAATTCAGTTGCACAGGGGGCCAAAACTCAAGGCATACTTTAGGTCGCGGGCCAATCAAGATAAACATTTATTGAACACACTAAAACAATGTTATTTAAACATAAATATGAATAAAAACAGACAGGAATATTATTCCAGATTAAATAAACTTAAAAAAAATGAACTTTAACTTTAAATATTTTGCTTTTCATAAAAATATATCCTGTCAAAATTATGCAAGTTAGAAATATGAACATGCTGCCAAAAACCCCAGAAAAAATAAATGAAAGCAAACACAAGGTTGGAGCTGCATGTAGACGGAGCATTGCTTCAGGAATGGAACTAATAAACTGTGCGGGCCATTCAGTGTCGTACTTTGCCTTGAGTGTATCATTACACTGCAGCTCCATCTGAATCTGCACAGGTGCAGTTCAGCAAAGTCCGCTGACTTGGTTCAACATTACTGCAACAGGGAAAGTGAGGCAGGTTGCACTGGTGCATTTGTGACAGCTTCACTTGAAATGCCTTCACCGCATCATACATGTCCATGAACTGACAGGTTTCCTTGCTGAGCTCAAAAACTCTATTGAGAACTTTTATCCCAACTCAGCCAACGGACCTCTGTATGATAAGGAATGTCGGCAAACTCTGAATCTAGAATCTGAATCTTTTAGGACTTTACCACACAGCCTTTCCTGGTGTATGATGCAGTGATATGCTGATAACTCACCGGTACAGTTCTCCTGCATCTTTACTCGCATCCTGCTGACTAGTCCGCTTTTTTCACCACACATCACCGGCGCTCCATCTGTTGTAAGTCCAACAAGTTTGTCCCAGGGAAGTTTCATGTCGGTTACACTTTGACATACGTTTTAAAAAATGTCTTTTCCTGTCGTTTTCCCGTGCATCAACTTAATGTTCCATATTTGGTCTCCACGGATGAAGATGGCCAGCTGTGCAATGTCCATCATGTCTATACTTTCATCCACAGCAAGAGAGTATGCAATAACATTTTTGCTTCTTTCACACAACTGTGTTCTTAAATCAGTGACCATCTCACAAACCCGATCAGCAATCGTATTTCTCCTCAGGCTCACATTTGCCAAAATCTGCATTTTGTCTGGACACAGGACCTCGCACACCTTCATCATGCAGCTCTTCAGAGTGGTACCGGGCTGATTTGGCGCCTCTGCTACAATAAAACTTGCTTTCACAACAGCTTCACTTTGTGATTTTGCTCTGGTGAAAGTCTGCTGAAATGTCAGATTCTTCTTTAGCTCTTCTACTTTCTGTAGTTTCTGCTCTGCATTTAGATTTTTCAGCTTATCCTGACGTTCTGTCTCGTAGTGCCATCTTAAATTAAATTCCTTAATTACAGCCACATTAGCTCCACTAATAAGACACACGGGTTTACCAGCATGTCTGTAAACATGTATTCAGTCTTCCACTGGCGCTGAAAGGTTCTGCTTTCAGAATCAACTTTTCTTTCCACCATTGTGAGCGGCTAGCTTGGCAATAACAGAAGTTTGACTTGATTGACTGGGAATGTTCTTAGTTAGCCTAGCCTTCAGCAAGGAGGCTGCAGGGCTGCATTATGGGATCTGTAGTTTGTATATTAGAAAAGCCTCATCTCGCTGGGCCATGCATAACAATAATACTACATCTATATGAAATGATCTCGTGGGCCGGATATAAATGTACGCCGGGCCGGATGTGGCCCGCGGGCCTTGACTTTGACACATGGGGTATAAGAGGAAACCTACTCTGTATCTGGTATCAGTATAAGGGCCTTTTGTTTAGATGGACCGCTGGACTCCTGGCACCAGCTTTGGGGAGTCTTCACAGGTTCACATGACCACACACACACACACAAAACGCACAGACAAGGTATTCTTTGTTCGCATGTATACCTATGTAAGACGTCATGTGTTAATCAATCTATGCATATTCATGTAACCTCAATAAAAGAGCAGTGTTACGGGGGAGCGGACGAGAGCAACTGGGGTCAAACAACGGAACGGCGTTTGTCCAGTTGTCTTCCTTGTGCACGTGAAACATAAACAACTTTGCCTACTCGTGTCTTGCTTTTCTGTGTAGTAGAAATTGTCTCGTTCCAGTGGCGGGTGTGTGCTAGACAGAGCCATCATGAACAGTTGCACTTTGACCTTTAACCTCTCTGCTCTGTGTTGTTTCCTCTTTCAGACCAGAAAAACATCACAGCTGAGTCTGGACAGGACGTCACTCTGACATGTCGAGCTCCAAACAACAACATCAACATTGTAGAGTGGAGCAAAGCTGACCTGGGAGATGAACATGTGTTTGTTTATCGGGATGGGCGATTTGTTCCAGACGAGCAGCATCCATCTTTTAAGAACCGGGTGGATCTGCAGGACAGACAGATGAAGGATGGAGACGTGTCTTTGATTCTGAAGGATGTGACGACTAATGACACTGGAACATACGAGTGTGGTGTTGTCCAGCGAGTGAGAGGACCTGTGACTCTAATCAACACCACCTACCTTCATGTTGTTCCTCCAGGTGAGTGAGTAGAGTTGAGTGTGTGTGTGATCAGAGGTGAAGCTGCTTCCTGGTTGTTGATGTTTGTTTCTAAAGATGTTGTTGATGAGACTTTGTAGAAAGCAGCTGGTCTGAGTGATGTGATCAGAGTGCAGTAGATAATGTCTGACAGCAGTTTGAAGAGGAAATGGATTCTGTTCTGTTCTTCACTCATCACCTACCTGACAGCTGACACCTCACACCTGTTTCTCACCTGCAGGTCACACAGGAGGACGAGAGAAGGATGAAGACAAGAAAGATGGAGGAAAGGAAGACAAAAGGAAGGCGGATGGATCTGTTGGACTGATCGTTGGTCTGTCAGTTCTTGTTGTGCTTCTTCTTGTTGCTTTTGTTGGTTTCTTTATCTACAGAAGCTGTAAACCGAATCCTGCTGATCCACATGTAGCAGAGCATCTTCAGCCTCCACAGCCTGAATGTGAGTCAGATGAACAAATACAAAGATAAATAAATGATGGTGAACATCCAGCAGACGGAGTTTAATAAACTCGGCCGTCTGCTCCTTGCTATCTAAAATATAAGAGGACACTGGCGTAAATTCTCGATGGTCTCATACTTCCTTTCAATCAGTTTTCTGTTTGACGTTTATTCAGCTGTGTGAAAACCACCCGGGGGATTAATAAAGTTTTATTTTATCTAATCTAATAACTTTAATCTCAGCCAAACCGATTTACTCACAAACAAACAAAACACTGAAAAAAGCCCAACAATAACATTTTTAGGTTGTCTAAGTGACTTATATATTACGTTTAACCCGAGTAGCGAAAATCCACGGTGATCTGAAAATGATGTGCCGGGACTTCAGTGACCGTCGAGCTCCCGGCTCGCTATCGAGCTGGTGGGTAACAGACGTCTCCAAGAACGTCTAAGCACTTTTGCAAATATGCGATATCTTGATAAACCGAGCAGATATTTGATGTTTACACAGCTACTTTCTCGCCTGAAAATATGTTAAAAGTTTATTTTGTGACTCAGAAAGATTAGTAAGAGTAATTTTAAAACTTAGTAGCGGCCGCCATTGCCGGAAACTGGAGTTTGGCTGGTCCGCACTATGAACTCTGGGATATGGTGAGCCACGAAAGACACACCCGACCCATCCTTCAAATTCGGGGAAAAGGAGGACGCATTTGTCGGCTGCATTCAGAGGAGTCTACGAATTTGGTCAGCCTTCGGCGCGTCGCTGTGACGTAATTGGCCTACAAATGTGTCCTCGGGAGGATGCAGCCCATGAATTTGGACACGACACAGCTCACTAACACATCACTCTGGCTTGTAGTTTCTGACACTTTGCATGTTTAGCATGAGGCTAAAATTCCCCCTCAATGTTCATTAAATCCAACATAACTAAAAACTCAAATGTCAAAGGAAATAAACAAAATATTTAAAGTCAATCATTCTGATCATAATTGCACTTTGACCTTTAACCTCTCTGCTCTGTGTTGTTTCCTCTTTCAGACCAGAAAACCATCACAGCTGAGTCTGGACAGGACGTCACTCTGACATGTCGAGCTCCAAGCAGCAAGTCAGAGAAAATGAGCCAACAGCTTCATCAACTTGATTATTGATCCAGAGAGTTAGTTTCCTGCTTGGCTTCTCAATGTCCTTGTCTAGTCTGTCTACTTTTCTACTCTTTCCCTGGAACTCTCTCACAGTCTGTTCTCTAAAACCTAAAAGAGGAATTATGAATTTGATCAACTTGTCCCTGAATGCAATTGACACCCTCTTCTTAACAAGAAGCCTGGGCTCGGGTGAGCCTGAGTGTCCTGGAGGGACATTCCCTGTCGGTACATGATGGACGGGTGGAGGAACTGGAGGGTCGTGTTTACAGACTGTGTTTAGACTGTTCCTTGTTACTTGTTCCTCGTTGCTTGTCATGTGGTTTATGCTGTTGTGATGTGAATATGTGTGTGCTCTCTGTGCAGAGGAGTTTTTTTGTTTTCTCTTCTCATGCTGACCTCCCACAAGGAGCCCAGCATGAGTAGAGGTTTTTTTTTCCTCCTCCACTTGCCCATTGTATTGTACATTTCATTGTTTTTTTCCAAATTACTACCCGTCTCCGGCCTGTCTTTCCACGTAATGTCTGTATGGTCCAATTTCCCTGCAGGTGTAAATATTGCATGTGACAAATAAAGGTTTGATTGACTCACTCTCGCTCTGCAGGCCTACTTGTTGTTCCTAGAGTATTTAAAAGTAGAATGAGGGGAGAGCCTTCAGTTTTCAGGCCCCTCTTCTGTGGAGCCAGCTTCCAGTTTGGATTCGGGAGACAGACACTATCTCTACTAGGTGGCGCCAGTGTCCGGCAGCCTCGCCTCTGTCAGTGCACCCCAGGGTGGCTGTGGCTACAATATAGCTTGCCATCACCAGTGTGTGAATGTGTGTGTGACTGGATGTGTAAAGCGCTTTGGGGTCCTTAGGGACTAGTAAAGCGCTATACAAATACAGGCCATTTACCATTTACAACAATCTTCCAGCCAATCGGAGAACTGAACTGAACCATCTACTAGTTAGGGCTGGACCAGGTGACCCTGTAGGCTGCTGGGGGATTCCCATGATGCATTGAGTTTTTCCTTTCCTTTATGCTCATGTAAGTTCCAGCTGGAAGGTGATCATTGGTTGGAGATTGAATGGGGACGACTACAAGACTGGTCGTTCCTACCAACTTCCAATCAGGCTGTGTTCACTTGTGTGATGAAGTTTCTGCATCTAGAAGGGCTAAATTAGTTTTTTGTACAAATTATGAATATTGTAATTAATTATAAATTTTTGTAGCTGTAGGGGTGGGAAGCCTTTTTCCATTTCTTTTACGTCATTTTTGTTTCCTTTCTACAAGGCTTTGTTTGTTGTGTTAGATGTGCTCCTCTGATGTTCCTCTAAAGACAAATAAAACTTTTGTTTTTGTGAAACTGTAAAACTTGCTGTGGCATTGGTGCTTGAATGGGGGAGTCATTTTTTGTGTTCCATACATCTCTGAGCAGATATTTGGGCAGTTGTTTTGAACACCATGTAAAAATGTCAGTGGACATAATGCAAAACTCAATGCTTCAAATCACAGCATCTAAAGCCAAAATTGTGCCAAAGATGCCTCATTTCTGTTTAATGGGATAAAACAATGCTAGCTCATGTTATAGACACAGTAACCCAAGAAAAGCAGTAAGTACACTGACTGACATTGTTACTATGACAACAACAAGCTGAAATTTGGACCAAAAAAAACCAAAACAAAAAACCTTGGAGTAATTATTGAGAAAAAAACATTAAATTTAAATAAAATTTTAAAAAACACATGACCAAAATGTAACTAAAACACATCCTCTGGATGTTTCCAGAATATTTTAAATAAATAAATAATTTAAGGAACAACAACAAACAAAGATCTATAATCAGCATTTATCTGTTTTATTTGATGGTGGGAAAATCATAATCATAAAGAGGCTTCTGATTAGAATTTATTTGTTATAAATGTGACTTATAAAAACCTTAATTTAATACGGTGAATAAATGTAATATATTTTATTTATTATTTATTTATTTCTGCATTCAATAAGATGTCACACAAATTATTTCTGCCACTCCAAAAAAAATAATTTCTGTCCACTATAAAGGAGAACATCACAGCCTGATACCTAAAACTCACTCTCTCTCTTCTTTCTGCTCTCTTTCTCTCACCGTCACTCCTAAAACTTCCCCCTCTTTGTAAACAACCAAATCTCATGTTGCCATGTCATTTTTTTGATTGGTCGACATGGTGCATTTTTCCACCAACAGGAAAGGGCATTTTTTTGCTTTGTTTTATTATATTTGGTAATAAGCAGAGAGTGCTTACTGTCCTTAGACAGTAAACGTGACGAAACTATTGAGGAAAAAACGGCGCGTATGTTGTTTATCATGTCTCTGGTTTTACGTGGCCTATCAACACAGTTTATAAACTGGTATATATCACCTTGTTGCTTTGTCTTTAAGTGGTCATGTGATTGGCTTACCACTCAGACTAAAATAAATTAATTCATTAATTAATTAATTTTTTTCCAAAAATTCTTTCTTTTGTTATCAGTAATGGTAAATGGCCTGTATTTATATAGCGCTTTACTAGTCCCTAAGGACCCCAAAGCGCTTTACACAACCAGTCATCCACCCATTCACACACTGTGAGTAATAGTTCTCATAACGCCGATTGATGTCCAAGGGGTCTCCTTTCCCATAAGTTTGATTTCTTATTCCTACCGCGGCGATGTTAAATTGGGGTGAAACGTCATCATAACAGCTTTGATTGGCAGCTGCAGTCATGGAGAAACATGTCGACCAATTTAAAAAAAAGTCAACACGTGGGATTTGGTTGTTTAGGAAGAGGGGAGAGTTTTGGGAGTGACGGTAACGGCAGCGAGACAGAGCGAGCGAGTGTGTGAGAGAGAGAGAGCTTTTAGATGTGAAAGATTTGTGTGGAGTGTATACTTAGTGTGTTGTCTTGTGTAGTTGTTCTGTTGTGTAGTCGTTTTGTTTTGTGTGTCAGTGAGGGCACTAATGAATGTCACTAACGCACATTGCAGTGTAAACACTGTCACTAAGTAGAAAACCAGCGGAGTGATACTCCTCCTGTTGTCAGGCCTGCAGGTTTATCCCTGTACTGCTCTCCTCTGTCTTTTGGTGGACAAACTTTTTTTTTACTGGCACACATCATTTGCGGGACATCTTATTGCGACACCTGATTGTTCTCTCATTTTAGTTTGAGTAATATTTTTAAATGGTTGTATAAAATGAAAAAAAGCGGCAGGTGTATTGGCTGCATTTTTAGATAAATAGTTGTATATGTTTACAAAATGTACAATTTATATTTGCATTTCAAGTTATAAACATTTACCCAACATGTCTGTGGGTTTTTTTGACAGTAAAAAATACTACTAGGATTTTAAGTTCTTTGTGTGATTTCAGATCAGTAATACTAATGCAGTATGTCAGTGAAAAAAAACTAAATTCAGTTGAGCTGAAAAGAATGATACCAACAAGGGGGAAAAAAAATAAAATGAAACAATTTGAGGGTGAAATACAAACGTAAACTCAAAAGGAGTCAAAAATGGCCGGTTGTATTTCAGACCTCAGAGGGTTGATCCAACAAATAATGAAAAATTAGGTTTAAATTTATGTTCATGACAGTGCAGATTTCTGACATTTTGTGTAATTTAAGCTGTAACAATGTGATTGTGAAGGCTTTGAATTTGCCACCCCATTTGATTTCTTTGCTACCCTAAGAAAATTTCTCTAGATTCGCCCCTGTCCACAACTATTTTCAGTTGCAGATGATAAAGGATTCAGAAAGTTTATTCATGCAGGCCCATATGACAGAGAATATGCATCTTCATTTTGTTTTTATTGTGTTATGGTTTGCAGTGTTTTGTGTTGTTTCACTTTAAATTTGTTTAAAAGGAAAAACCTGAAAATTTAAATAGTTAAAAGTTGAAATGTGAATAGTTGGTTTTTGTATTATATGATTTATTTATTATATTTTATGTGGAGTGAATAAATAAAAGTATATTTATGGTGGCCCCTAGAGACAAAGCACGTACAAACTCCAAAACATGTACAAACATGACAGAAGTGCTCCAGGATGCTCGGCGCAGTGTTGAGGTTTTGTTACCTAGTGGCTACACAAGCCAGGAAGTACCAACGACCGGATTTGGTGTGTGGTAGTAACAGCTAAATAAACTTTCTTTTAAAATTATTTGAATATATATGAGTGCTTGTGTATAAATACACAAACAATATACATATGCTTTCAATTGTGTAATTTAAGTGATCTAGGTAGCTCTGTTTTGGAAGTTCGGTTAACGCAAGAAATGTGTTTTGGAGTTTGTACGTGCTTTGTCTCTATGGGCCACCGTATATATTTATATATAAACATATATAAATAAAACCACTTTTTTTACATTAGTAATTTCTTTTGTGCATAATTTTATATTATTGTTAATAATAAATTAATGAAAGCAACAAAACAACCTGAAGAGCCAGTTGGGAGCCGAAAGAGCCGGAAATCCCATCACTACTGTAAAGACAGTAACATCTTTTTTACAAGCTTGTACTTCAGTAACTCCTCATTAATCAGGAACTATGGATTAAACTGTAGAACTGAAAACAGAGAAGAATCAGCTTTATTTCAGATTTGAGAGATAAACTTTATATTTCAGTTTGTGATGGTTCTGTTCTCTTTGTGATTACAGGGGCTGCCCTCAGATTCAGACCTCAGCACCACCCAGTGACAGCAGACAGATCTTCCAACATGTCAACTGCAAAATGAACTGATGAAAACAGTACAAAGGTTAAAGTACCACATGTGCTGTAGTGAAAGCTGGTGTTTGGTTTGGTGTTTCACAAAGCTGCTGATCTCAGACCTGCACAGTTTCAGTTTTAAACACTTGATGTACTCAGCTGCATGAAGAGCATATGAGATTTTCTCTGACACAATTAAATAAAACCTGATAAAGGTCAAAGGTCGTCACTTGTATGTTGAACTACAAACTTGTCATCTGGAAGTCTTTCACAGTTTTTTGCAGATAGTGTGTTATTTACCATAAAGTAATTCAGAGTTATTCATACCAGAGTAACCAGAGAGGATCATATATTTTTAACCTCCTAAGACCCGAACTCTTCCACAAGATGCATTTTTAATTTCTCTTTGATATTTGGGCATATTGGGGCCCAATGAATGTAAAAACAAAGAATTTCCAGATTTTTTTTTTTTTACCTTATTTTTGTTTTTATGAAAAATAAGAGCCAATTAATTATTGCCACGTTTAATTAATTATTTAATGGTGTATTTAATTAATTCATTATGGCAGTCCTGGCGTTCCATACTAATGAGGATATTCATTTAAAAATTTGATAGAACAGTAGCAGTATAATGTCCTCGTAAGTGGATATCAGGCCCATGTAGAGCAAAATTGAGTATTTTGGTCAAAATAACGCAAAATGTGATGTCCACATATGTGGACGGCAGGTCCTAGGAGGTTAAATATATAACTTTCTACAGGACTGAATATAATATCTTTATATAAAAGTCTGGAGCCTGTGGGGAGTATCCGAGTATTTATAACATTACACAAACCAAAGGTCTCCATCACAGTGTTCATGAAATGCTGGGTTTTTCCATCTCCTGGATCAGGCCTACGGAGGAGTGCTGAAGATTTCCCTGTGAGGGAGCTGCTGGTGAAGATCATGAGTCCTGCTTGATCAATGCGATGAGCTTCAGTCTTCCTGGTGTTTCTTAAATGATGCCCTTTTGAGTGGGTCAACAGAACTTCTGGCACAGGACAGCTGTGATGAAAGAAAGGGAAGAAGTTTCTCCAAACCTCTGGACCCAGGAAACCCAGCTTGGTCCTGATGGTCTCCCTCACTAGTTTCTCTCCAGGGTGACTGTAGCTGTGGATATAATATGGACTCTATTATTAAATGAAAATAACAAATTAGACTACATTACTGAAACGTTCTGCTGATGTTTTTAAAGTTTCCATGTTACCAGGCTGTAGAGGGCTCTGAAGATTTAAACAGTTTTAGATCCATGACACTCACAGTCTTATGTTAAAATCTCAAAGGACAGCATGATATTTTTGATATAAATACATTTTATATAAATTATATATTATATATATATAAATAGATTATATATATATATATATATATATATATATATATATATATATATATATATATATATATACATTTTCTAATATAAATTCTATTGACTTTCTATTGAGTGTGTTTCATGTTTCTACTGAGGAAAAGTTATTTTGCAATAATGATCTTTATCATTTCATCGCCCAGCTCTAGATTACAGTGAGAGACATTGAGCCCACACAGACTCCATCTACCCTGATGATACCTTCACACACACAGACAAACTGAATCAATATGAAAATAATTCTTCTGAACTTCTGGTTTCTAACAGCTTCATCTGACCTGGAGACACAAACAGCAAAGTGGAGCAGACTGACACAGTTACTGCAGACGTTAGTGTGTTATTATTACTGCTGATCTACATTATTATACATGTGTGAGTCTGTAATCTCAGTGACTAACAGAGAACCTGAGTCTAAATGTGATCAGATGAAGTGTGAGGTTGTGAGAAAGTCTCTGACTGCATTCATAGATGTGTCCTTTCAGCTGCTCTGATCCAACCTTTAGTCTCTAAGGAAGAGGCTTCAGGGAGATGTTTGCTACGTTGGACTGTAGGACCATCAGAAATGTGTGCAGTAACAAAACAGGCAGCACTGAAAGCAGCTCTAAGTGTTTGTGTTGTTCAATGATTTGTGCACAACAACAAAAATGGGACCTCTCTCATCCATCAGTCATCATGTGGACATTTTTCTGACACACTTTGAAGCTGATGGACGTTTTGTGTCTGCACTAAGTACGTTTTCAGCAGCTATGGCACCGGCAGGATTCACTTTCACAGACTCACAACCACCAGCTTCACCCCTCCCCTCCCCCTCCAGCTGTAGGCTTTAACATTGAGTTTCCCCACACATGTTTACAGATGAGTTAGAGAGCAAGAGAAGAAGAGACTGATTCATAAATGTCTCCAAAAGTTGATTCTGTTCATCTGGACGTAGCGTCTTGTGGGAGAAACGTTTCGTCACTCATCCAAGTGACTTCTTCAGTCTCAGCTGACTGCAGGTTTCCCCAAATCTTATAAACAGTACATTTGCATAATGACTGAAACCAGCCCACTGAAGGAACAATAGGCTGTGAGGTCAGTTCCTTAGTAAGTGAGTAACATTCACAGAGAGTTTGGAAATGGCCTCAATCACAGCATTGTAAGATAGTGAAAAGATGTACCCTTAGGCCCCCACCTCAATTCAGAGAAGGTCCCTTTTCATGTAAATGACCTCCTTGACTGCGCTCAAATGTACAGATAACAGAATCAATCTTTGGAAATTAATTTACCTTGATGATTGAGAATGAAACAAGAAGATTAATAAATGTTTCTGCTCTAACCTTACCCAAACAATGCTGCTCTACAACTCTAGACTACCAGCCACAAGGACAACAGCTGGAGAAACATCTGTCTACCTCTGACATCCACCAGCTCATCCATACAACAAACACACATCAACAACCAGGAAGCAGCTTCACCTCTGATCACACACACACTCAACTCTACTCACTCACCTGGAGGAACAACAAAAGCCATGATGATGATGCTGTTCTTCCATGAGCGAGTTTCATTCATGAAAACACGACACACGTATGTTCCAGTGTCATTAATCGTCACATCCTTCAGAATCAAAGACACGTCTCCATCCTTCATCTGTCTGTCCTGCAGATCCACCCGGTTCTTAAAAGATGGATGCTGGTTGTCTGGATCAAATCGTCCATCTCTGTACAAAAGCACATATTCATCTTCCAGGTCAGCTCTGCTCCACTTTACAACTATGAAGTTGTTGTTTGGAGCTCGACATGTCAGAGTGACGTCCTGTCCAGGGACAGCTGGGATGATCATTGGGTCTGAAAGTGGAAACAACACAGAGCAGAGAGGTTAAAGTTCAAAGTACAATTATGATCAGAATGATTGGCTTTAAATATTTTGTTTATTTCCTTTGACATTTGAGTTTTTAGTCATGTTGGATTTAATGAACCTCTGAACATCCAGCAGGTCACCAGTGACCCACTGAGGGGGAATTTTAGCCTCATGCTAAACATGCAAAGTGTCAGAAACTACAAGATGTTATTTATTCAAGAGTGTGTGTGTTCTTGTTATTTCAGACACACTCAGCATTTCCAGTTCATAGTTTGTGAAAACTAAAACTTTTTATCGAACTTTTCTTACAGAACAAATGTAAATAATATGCAGTTACCATGGAAATTTAATATGTGGATTTTTGGTAGGTTTGACTGTGAAGTTCATAACACAATAATTTAAATATAAAGCCAGAGTGATGTGTTAGTGAGCTGTGTCGGGCAAACAGTCAGAGTCGTCTCTCTCACCAACCTGGTTAAATCACCATGGTAACGTATGCTGAACACATGTAAATATGAAGCTGAACATTATTTATGTTTGTTCTGTAACAAAAGTTCAATAAAAGTTTCAGAGTATCAGGATCAGACAGAAATCTGTGAGTGTGCAGCTCCATAAATCTGTAGCTTCATAACAATCATAAGACTGTGACTGTAAAACACTCTCAGCTGTATTTAATGAAAAGATGATGAAACCTGCTGAGTGTAAAATAAGCAGCATCAGTTACAGAGAGGGTTGTTACACACACTTTGTTTTTCTTCCTGCTGCATTCAACACACACAAAGTTCATAGAAACATGAAAGAGCTCAGTTTGACTGAGACAACATTTCTACATCAAACTGAGTCACAGCTCATTCATTTGTAACTGATCAATGATCCTGAACACAATCAGGCAGATTATTGATCGTCTATAATCCACAGAGCTTCATCTACACTCAGATCATCACACAGCGTTTGTGTTGTCACTTCATTCAGTGTGTGTAACAGCTGATCTCAGGTCTGTGTTGTTCATCTCTCACAGAACAAGTTCTTACAAACAGCTGAAGCTCCAACACAAAAACACTCACTGACTCTGAGATCAGAGCTCAGAAATTCATGTGTGTTTGTAACACAGTTTGACTTTGTGTCAGTAAATCTCATGAACAGCCTGAAGATGAAGAAACTGTAGTTCAGAGTCACTGACAGACAGCACAGACACACACTGTTGGTCTGAGTCTGAACATGATGATCATCAGAGAAATAACATCAGACTCTGAACATCCAGCTTCCTACAGCCGTCTGCTGGATGTTCACCATCATTTATTTATCTTTGTGTTTGTTCATCTGACTCACATTCAGGCTGTGGAGGCTGAAGATGCTTTGCTACATGTGGATCAGCAGGATTCAGTTTCTTTTTTCTGCACTTAAAGAAACCAACAACAGCAGCAACAAGAAGCACAGCAGAAACTGACAGACCAACTATCAGTCCAACAGATCCATCCTCCTCCTTCTCTTTGTCTTCCTTTCCTCCATCTTTCTTGTCTTCATCCTTCTCTTGTCCTCCTGTCTGACCTGCAGGTGAGAAACAGGTGTGAGGTGTCAGCTGTCAGGTAGGTGATGAGTGAAGAACAGAACAGAATCCATTTCCTCTTCAAACTGCTGTCAGACATTATCTACTGCACTCTGATCACATCACTCAGACCAGCTGCTTTCTACAAAGTCTCATCAACAACATCTTTAGAAACAAACATCAACAACCAGGAAGCAGCTTCACCTCTGATCACACACACACTCAACTCTACTCACTCACCTGGAGGAACAACTGTCAGGTGGATGATGCTGGTAAAATTCAAATGCTCTGTTCCTGTCAGGACCACACCACACTCGTATGTTCCAGCATCATTAATC
The DNA here is from genome assembly GCF_036321145.2 of Pelmatolapia mariae. Classification (NCBI taxonomy): domain Eukaryota; kingdom Metazoa; phylum Chordata; class Actinopteri; order Cichliformes; family Cichlidae; genus Pelmatolapia; species Pelmatolapia mariae. The sequence continues at coordinate 73,132,309 of NC_086229.1, forward strand.
GTCACATCCTTCAGAATCAAAGACACGTCTCCATCGTTCATCTGTCTGTCCTGCAGATCCACCCGGTTCTTAAAAGATGGATGCTGGCTCGCTGGATGAGACTTACTATCCTTGTAAACAAACACATATTGTTCATCTCCCAGGTCAGCTCTGCTCCACTCTACAATGTGGATCTTGTTGTTTGGAGCTCGACATGTCAGAGTGACGTCCTGTCCAGACTCAGCTGTGATGTTTTTCTGGTCTGAAAGAGGAAACAACACAGAGCAGAGAGGTTAAAGGTCAAAGTACAACTGTTCACTTCTACAGCAGCCAATCAGAAACACACAATAAAAGATTGTCTTCTGTTATTAGATGATGATCTTTGATTGTGTCTCTTCTTGTGTCAGCTGCTCCCTTCAGGCGTCACCACAGCGAGTCTTCTCCTCCTCCTCCTCACCTGATCCCGAGCATCTTCATCAGGGCTGATTTGTGACAGAAGGACAGCAGCAAGAGTGAAAGGGAAGGTTTAAAGATGGCAGTGAGCTGCTGTGATGTTTGCTTTGGAGACTCTGACACAAAGACAGGAGGCCGAGCTGAACATGTTCAGATTTTCATTGAGAGCAGAAAGGACGAGATTATGAACGAGTTGATCAGAGGGAAGCTCAGGCTGAGAGGTTTGGAGACAAAGTTCATGAGAAAGACTGAGATGGATGAAAAACATCATCTGAAACCATTTTGTGAACAAATAAAAACAAATCTTTAGTTTTAGAATCTGTTAGTTTGATCAAATGTTGTTGATGGACGAGTTCATTGAGACTCTGGATGTCTGTCAGACTGAGTCTCTGCTTTTATTGGAACAGCTGTACTGATGCTCCTAAATCTGGCCTCTGACACAAACCTCCAAACAGTAAGAATGAAAAAAGAATAAAACCATTAAAAACTCTTCAAGCAATAAATAATCAAACCTGAAAAAGAAGAAAATCATCTGGAAACGAAACTGAACTAAACACAAAAAGTCCAAATGGAATAAAAACTAATGAGAAAATACAAAACTACAATAACTCTGTTGCACAAACAACAACATGTGCTGATAATAAGTGAACATAATGTGTGAGAGAAAGCAGCCTCTCATTATAAGACACTGTGAGTCTCTGCATGCTGCCTTTATGGAGCTACAGCTGTTTGTATACACTGAACAAAAAGCTTTGTAGCTGTATACTGACTCCTGACACTACAACACATCACACTGACACACACGTTACACTTCTTTGTCTCTGTGCTGCAAACTGCACCAACACACAGACTCCACCCAGCTTTGTGTCGATCGCAACATTGAATGAATCAGAAACTAATTGTTAGAGAAATATTATCAGCATGTAAACCAGACTGAGACTCTTTATCTGAGAAATAAACTCAGTTTAGTTTCTAACAGTTAAATCTGACCTGCAGAGACGAACAGGACAAACATCAGCGTGGAGCAGAGTGACGCAGTTACAGCAGACATGTCCGTGTTCTCTGTTTCTGCTGATCTGACTCTTAGTTTGTTCTATTGTCTGAGTCTGTTGGTGTTTCACTCAATAACTGAACCTGAGTTTAAACCTGAACACATCAGATTAATTTAAGGTTTAAATAAAGATCAAAATTAGCTTATCTGCCACTCGATGATCTTAAAATGTCCGACTCCTTAGGAAGTTGAGCCATGTGACGTGTTACGTAGTAACACGTGATGTAGTGACGTGTTACTACGTCCAACGTAACCTCCTACAGTTACGTTGGACTAACGTAGTGACATGTTACGTAGTGATTTGTGATTTGTCACAACAACAGGTCACGTGGAATATTGTTCCACGTGACCTGTTGTTCAGCTGGGCGTTCAAACTCAACTCTTCAGCAATTCAATCTCTTGTGACGTTGGATTGTCAAACTCAACACTTCAAACTCAGATTCAACACCTGACACAGAAGAAGAAGTCGTGTTCGGTGGACGTTTGATATGTTGGACCAATAAAATGTGAATTTTCTAGAAATTTCGTGTTTCAAGGTTTACAGGGGTAACATCCTGTAGAAATTGAATGACATTTTAAATTTTGTCTCACTCGTTTTTGAAACAGTTTTTCTGTTCAAACATTTTTGTGGGTGGATGTTAACTGAACTGTAACCATGACAACTGAAACTTTTTACCAAAAAAGTTTGACTGAAGATTATTGATCTGAAAATGATTTTAGAAAATGACAGCAAACACTTACTGTTGTTCTTAAGAGATCTGTTAAATCCCCCAAAACTCTTCAGATCATCAGGATGGAACAAAAATCCATATGAAGATAAAAACTGTGAGGCTGGTTTAATCCATCTGCTTTCTCTGTAGGTCCAAAGCAGTTTATAAGAAGTGTAAGAAGTCAATCTGTTGGTGAACTGACCTATGTGCCAGACAGCTAAACAACTGACTTTCGTTTCACTTTGACGTCCCATTTAACAGGTAAAGCAGGTTTTAGAGTAACAGGAAATGAACTTTTCCAAGGAAACAGGTAAATGTAGAGACAACCCTCCACTCTGTCTGTCAGTGAATTGAGATAAACTGAAATGAATAAAGTCAAAGGTCATGGCCTCCTTTAGAGCTGTTCTGGAGAACTTTTTCCACCTTTGATTGTCTTTAGGTTGTATTGGAGCTACAGAGAGCAAATCTTTGTTCTTTATGGAGAATCAGTGAGGCTGTTTGGACTTTCCTATGAAACATCAGTGCAGGAGTCTCTCAGTACATCTGTTTACAGTGAGGGACAAAGAAGCAGCAGAAACACCCAAAGAGAAAACATACATGACTGTAATCAGAGTACAGGAGAGTAACTGAGTACATTTCTTCTTTGTGATTTAGGTGATTTTCTTCTTTATATTGTGTCAGATAAAGTCTGGTAGCTTTTGGTTCTTCAGGTGATAAAACACATTGAATCCATTTCATAAGATGTGTTTTCACAGATGAAACCAGCCCACAGTAAATCAGATGGTTTCCACTAACTCCACATGACCTTCATCTGTAACCAGTAACCTATAAGGAGAAGTTTTAACCTGGTTCAGATGGATTAACATTAACAATCGGTTAATCCACTGAAACTCACAGACTTCAGTCGACCTGTCAGATTACCTCAAAGACTGAAAGACGTCAGTTTAAACACTTACTGTTGCTCTGAAGGATCTGAAACCCTCCAACACTCCTCTGATCATCAGGATGGAAAAAAATCGACTGAAAGATGAAAAAAGAGAATCAATTCCTCGAGTGATTTCCTGCCTTTTATCAAATCAAAAATAGTGGAAACCATCAGGTGTGGAACTGGGTTCCAGTTGCCCTGGTCAGAGAGTCAGAGGTGAGTGTGGCTCTGTTTGACTTTATGGGCGAGTTTTTATATGAGCCATCACACACCACCCAACTGTTTTTTTTGTTTTTGTTTTTCCAAAAAGAAATTGTGCGTATGTTTTTTTCTTTCTTATCTACCATGTGAATCACTGTTGTATGTGCATGTGTGTGGCCACTTTGTGGAAACATGAAGGGCTCTAATGATGCAGTACATTCATAGTTAGTGGAAGTGAGCAGCATGCAGTGTATTGTGGACACAGTCACTGGTGGGGATGTTCAGTGGTGAGTCTGTGTTTTTGTGTTCTGTTCCTTTTCTTTTGTGAAACACATGATCAAAGAGTTTATGAGAGGCTGTGTTTGTCCACAGTGACAACCTCAGCATATGTGATTGGATCAGTAATGGCAGCTTTGAGTCTCACATGGTTGGTGTTTCATGGGTGGCTGGAGTCACAGTTTCCCTCCAATGTTAAAAAAAACAAAACCTTTAAATACTCTTTATAGTATAAATAACATATATAAATGTTAAGCTGTTCTCACAAACTCAAGGAATGTTCTTTTCTCTGATTATGCATAAAAACAGGAACAGTGTATTGTGTTGGGGATGTTCGGTCCAGAGTTCCAAAGCATACACAGATTTCTATGCGAGGCAAATTTCTCTCCATATGTGAACCTGCAGGTAAAACAGAAGCAAAGCTGTTCCTGTGAAATGAAAGTGAAAGCCTCTCTGAGCGTCTCCCTGTAGAAAATGGAGGCTGAGCTCAGACAGAATGGAGGAGTGTTTGAGACGTGCAGATAAACAGTCACAGCTTTGTGTCGGCTTCTGAGGGCTCAGGGCCGTCCTGTTGTCATGGTATCAAGTGTATGACGCCTCTCTGCACACATTTCTTATTCACATGTTCTATAAGTCCTCATCAGGACCATGTAGATTTGGATTTTTTTCCTTTAATTATAAACATCTCCATTTAGAAACTGGATTTTGTTTCTCCTTTGTTTGATATTTAAATCTGTTTGATCTTGTGGTATCGTAAGGAATTATTTGTTTATATAAATATATTTGTTTGTGTATGCATTGTTATTGTAGGATGGATCTGTTGGACTGTATGCAGGGTATTATTTACAAGTACAGACATCTGAAGAACACACTGATAGAATGAGTGTGATAATAGTGAGTTGCTCTACTGGTAATGCCTGGTGAGGCAGTATCGGTGCTGTGTTACGTGAATGTCCCGTAAAAAGGTGGAAGAAGAGAGTGTCCTGTAGGAGGCAGTGGCTGTGTCCCAATTCAGGGTCTGCACGCTTGTACGGTGCATACTACAAGTACGCGAGAAACGTGTCATACATCTTTGTGTGACAGACATGAAGGAGAAAAAATGTTTTGTTGGTCCTTCATTTTTGTCATGACGTCACTTTGGTTAGTTGAGACCACGGGACTGTAAAACATGATAGTTGGGCTTCATTTCTGTACTGAACAGTCATTTAAGATTAGCTAGTACATAACAATTAGCTAATGTTGTTCATGAGACTAAAGTCATCTCACTGTGGTAATGGAAATATAATATGGCCAATATTATATGTATTGTCAGACTATATATATATATATATATATATATATATATATATATATATATATATATACACATATATATGAGCTTGAACTCTGGGTCAAAGGTGCAAGTAGCAGTTATTTATATTTCCTATGACCTTAAATCTTCACTCAAAGACAAATATCTCTGACAGTGTATATATAGATGTATCATATATAAGAGACAAACATTGTTCTTTCAATATGTTGGCATTACTAAATTTGGCTCAATGCTTACATATATGTGTAAAAAGGAAAATGTACGAGCTGTGAAAACTGTTTCTGATAGAATGAAGATCAGACTGATATATTAAATATTCCTTTATTGGGTGAGAAAATCAGACCATGTCATAACTCCTTTAAGTCATACAGAATAGATATCAGAGCCTTAAACAGGCTGACTTCCGCTAAATGGGTCGAACTGGGCAGAAAGTACACAAACACATAAAATCCTTATAGAATATGATGTAACACTATAGATCAACTTACCTCAGAATATATAAAGCATACAGGGCGTGCAGAATTATTAGGCAAATGCGTATTTTGTCCACATAATCCTCTTCATGCATGTTGTCTTACTCCAAGCTGTATAGGCTCGAAAGCCTTCTTCTTCTTCTTCTTACATTTGTATTGGCGGTTGGCAAACAACTGAAAGGTGCATTACCGCCACCAACTGGTATGGAGTATGGTCTGGAACAACGCTAAAAAAAAAACAAACAAAAAAAACAAAAAAAAAAACAAACAAAAAAAACCCCCTCAAATCCTGCCAAACAGGTTCCCCTCTTTTAAAAACAGAAATAAGGCCTGATAACTCTTGCTTCCCGATTCCTTTTGCAACAAATCAACAAGATCCAGTTTGATTCTTAGTTTACTGAGATTGTGAACCAATTGCCTCCTCTCAACCTGATACCTCTGACACTGCAACATGACATGTTCTACCGTTTCCTCTACCCCACAGTAATCACATTTTCCAGTACTATGTTTCCCTATCAAGAATAATGTGCCATTCAAGCCAGTATGTCCAAATCTCAGTCTGGATATGATCACCTCCTCCCGCCTAGTCCGTCCTGCGTTTCTCATTCCTCCCACCCTCCTCTGAATCTTATACAACCATCCCGTCCCTTCCTTTCCTCCTCCCACTGCTTTTGCCATCTTGCTCTCATACCTTGCCTTACCATACTCCTTATCTCTGCTTGGCCAACACTAACAGCCATGTCAACCGCCCCATGCCTCACGGCCTCCTTCGCAACTCTATCGGCCTGTTCATTTGCCCACACTCCACAGTGCGCTGGGACCCATAAAAACACTACTGCAAGTCCCATCATGTGCAGCCGGAAAAGTGTCTGCTGAATTTCACCCAAAACATCTGCCCTACTGTCTGAGTGACACTGCTGTAGACTGACCAATGATGAACTAGAATCCGAACAAATGACAGCATGTAATGGCCTCACGTCCTCCACCCACTGAACAGCTAATAATATTGCAACCATTTCCCCAGTGTATACAGAAAGCCCATCACTAATCCTGTTACCCATTTCCACTGAAAACTCTGGTACCACAACTGCAACACCGGTTTGTCCGGTTGAGTTCTTTGAGGCGTCTGTATATATTTGAACATAACCATAATATTGGTCAATGTAAGCCTGTACCGCATGAGTGTTCAAAGTAAATGCCTTACCCTCATTCTTCTTGTTCAACACTGTTAAGTCTACGACAGCATCAGGAAGTAGCCATGGAGGCACTGCTGGTAACGGGACTCTGCGACTGATGTTCAACTGATCCAGATTAAATTCTGTTGCATGTCTACCCACAGTCCATCCAAAACTCTTCGTTTCCCTTTTTCCTTTCTCCCAGCAAGGTTTAAGTACTTCATGCGTTGGGTGATCCTGCCCGTGACCCTGTAAATTAGCCCAATAATGAAGTGTAAGCTGCTCCCTTCTCAGTTCCAATGGCATCTCTCCCATCTCCACCTGTAAAGCTGCTGTTGGAGTCGTTTTAAACGCACCCGTGCAAATCCGTAGTGCCTGATACTGTATATGGTCTAACTTTACCAGAGTTGTGGCTGCTGCCGAGTTATATGCTACACACCCATAATCCAACAGAGATCTGACCAACCCAGTGTATATGGCCCTCAAAGATTTCCTATCCGCTCCCCAGTCCCGCCCAACTAAACACCTCATTACATTCAATACTTTCTTACATTTGTCCACCACCTTCTGAATATGTACAGCCCATGTTAACCTTTCATCAAACCACAATCCAAGAAACTTAAATTTACTCACCCTTTCTAATTCATGATCATACAGCTTAAACTTGATGTCCGTACCAACCCTCTTCCTTGTAAAAAACATCACCTTAGTTTTATCAACTGACAACTTAAAACCCCACTTATAAGACCACTCTTCAACCCTTCTAATCGTCCCCTGCAGTTCCTTCACAACATACTCTATATTTTTTCCTCTCTTCCATATGGCTCCATCATCAGCAAAAAGTGAACATCCCACCCCTGCCTCTATATCACTAAACACATCATCTACCATCAAAGAAAATAACAAAGGGCTCACTATGCTCCCTTGAGGTGTACCATTTTCTACCAAAAACCTTTCAGAAAAAACCTTCCCAATCCTCACTTGAATATGACGCCCCCTTAAAAAGTCCTTTAGCCACCCGAACATCCTACCCCTAACACCCAATTTACAGAGTTTAATCAGTAGGCCATCTCGCCACAGCATATCATAGGCCTTTTCAATATCAAAAAACACTGCAACTACACTCTCACTGTTCGTCTGCGCTTTTCTAACTTCATGTTCTAAACATAAAACCGGATCCATAGTATTCCTCCCCCTTCTAAACCCACTTTGATACTTAGAAATAAACCCTCTAGTTTCCAAATAGTACGTCAATCTTTCAGTGATCATACGCTCCATCACTTTACAAACATGCGATGTTAACGCTATAGGTCTAAAGTTTCCTGGATTCGTGACATCCTTTCCAGGTTTCCGTATGGGTACCACCACAGCTTCCTTCCAGCTTTGCGGCAGTTTCCCACTCTCCCAAACTCTGTTATATAACCCTAACAAAAGATCTTTAGCTGACTCACTGAGTTGGTTTAACATGGTATAGCATACCTGATCTTTCCCCGGTGCTGATAATTTAGATTTCCGTAGTACTCGATGTAGTTCAGTCTTTGTAAAAAGAATATTTAATGAATCATCCGTATTCCCTACCAGGTCCATTAAGTCTCTATTCACAGCAATTGTCACGTCCCTTCCTCGACGCCCTTCCTCACTAACATTGCCTGAACTGTGGACCTTAACAAAAGTCTTCACCAACACATTTGCTTTTTCCTCATCTGTTACAGCTATGATGTCTCCATCCCTCAGGATTGGATATTCACACTCCCTTTTCATACCATTCATCCTTCTAATCATCGACCAAATGTTCTGTATTCTTGTCTCCCTCCCCACTGAATTACAAAACCCCCTCCAGAAGTCCCTCTTTGCACTTTTAATGGTTCTTTTCACCTCAGCCTGCAATCTTTTATATTCAATTAAATTCTGAAAACTGTGATTCGCCTGTAAGGTCTTAAATGCCCTATTACGACATTTAATCACTTTATCACACTCCTGTGTCCACCATGGCACAATCTTTTTCTCCCCTCTACCGTCTTTCCTCTTCAACACCCTGCTGGCCGCCTCTAAAACTGCCTTACAAATAGAATAATTTAACTCATCCACCCCCACATTCACATCAATCTTTTGCAATTCTTGATCACTAACTAATCGAAATTTATCCCAATCAGCATCCCTAAAACACCACTGCTTCACCCCCCTTACAACTCGGTTTGCTATACTGAACCCAAACACCGTCATAATAGGAAAATGGTCACTGCCTACAGTTGTCTCTTTCAGTACCCGCCATGAACAAATACTTGCCAGTGAATCTGACACCAATGTAAGGTCAATTGCTGATTCTGCACCTGTTCTAACATCCACTCTCGTGTCACTTCCATCATTCAAACACACAAAATTCTTCATCTCCATCACTTCCTCAATCACTGCACCATTCCGATCATTACCATTACCCCATAATGTGCTGTGTGCATTAAAATCCCCACACCAAATTACTTTACCCTCTAAATATGTGTCAAGTTCATCCACCGATATCAGTTTATTAGCTGGATTGTAGTAATTAATCACTCTGAAACGTCCAGTCCCTCCCCAGACTTCAAGCACAATATATTCCAACTGTGTACCCAAAGCTACAACTCTAGATTGAATCCCCTGTGCCACAATGGCTCGAAAGCCTACTACCAATTAAGCATATTAGGTGATGTGCATCTCTGTAATGAGAAGGGGTGCGGTCTAATGACATCAACACCCTATATCAGGTGTGCATAATTATTAGGCAACTTCCTTTCCTTGGGCGAAATGGGTCAAAAGAAGGACTTGACAGGCTCAGAAAAGTCAAAAATAGTGAGATATCTTGCAGAGGGATGCAGCAGTCTTAAAATTGCAAAGCTTCTGAAGCGTGATCATCGAACAATCAAGCGTTTCATTCAAAATAGTCAACAGGGTCGCAAGAAGCGTGTGGAAAAACCAAGGCGCAAAATAACTGCCCATGAACTGAGAAAAGTCAAGCGTGCAGCTGCCAAGATGCCACTTGCCACCAGTTTGGCCATATTTCAGAGCTGCAACATCACTGGAGTGCCCAAAAGCACAAGGTGTGCAATACTCAGAGACATGGCCAAGGTAAGAAAGGCTGAAAGACGACCACCACTGAACAAGACACACAAGCTGAAACGTCAAGACTGGGCCAAGAAATATCTCAAGACTGATTTTTCTAAGGTTTTATGGACTGATGAAATGAGAGTGAGTCTTGATGGGCCAGATGGATGGGCCCGTGGCTGGATTGGTAAAGGGCAGAGAGCTCCAGTCCCACTCAGACGCCAGCAAGGTGGAGGTGGAGTACTGGTTTGGGCTGGTATCATCAAAGATGCGCTTGTGGGGCCTTTTCGGGTTGAGGATGGAGTCAAGCTCAACTCCCAGTCCTACTACCAGTTTCTGGAAGACACCTTCTTCAAGCAGTGGTACAGGAAGAAGTCTGCATCCTTCAAGAAAAACATGATTTTCATGCAGGACAATGCTCCATCACAAGCGTCCAAGTACTCCACAGCGTGGCTGGCAAGAAAGGGTATAAAAGAAGAAAAACTAATGACATGGCCTCCTTGTTCACCTGATCTGAACCCCATTGAGAACCTGTGGTCCATCATCAAATGTGAGATTTACAAGGAGGTAAAACAGTACACCTCTCTGAACAGTGTCTGGGAGGCTGTGGTTGCTGCTGCACGCAATGTTGATGGTGAACAGATCAAAACACTGACAGAATCCATGGATGGCAGGCTTTTGAGTGTCCTTACAAAGAAAGGAGGCTTGTTTTTGAATGTCAGAAATGTATATTTGTAAATGTGGAGATGTTATATTGGTTTCACTGGTAAAAATAAATAATTGAAATGGGTATGTATTTGTTTTGTTGTTGCCTAATAATTATGCACAGTAATAGTCACCTGCACACACAGATATCCCCCTAAAATAGCTAAAACTAAAAACAAACTAAAAACTACTTCCAAAAACATTCAGCATTGATATTAATGAGTTTTTTGGGTTCATTGAGAACATGGTTGTTGTTCAATAATAAAATTATTCCTCAAAAATACAAGTGGCAGGGCGTGAGTCTCAGAGCCCTCACTTCTGTGCGAGTGCTGTGGCTGCCCTTGCTTGCAAGTAACTAACTGCAGTGTGTGTTTTTCCTCTCTGATTCGAAGCTGAAGAAGTGTTATTTAGAATAAATCTCCTGACATAACGAGAGGAGAAGGCATGTGTTTGGCTCCTTCACATAGTGGACATTGAGTTGTTGTGTGGGGCAACAGTAGTCCATGTCTGTTGCTGTAACAGTAGTTCATGTTTAGAATAAAAAATCCCAGCTCACTGACTTGATCGGGGCAAAAGTGCCTAAAATGTTGCTGAGAGATCTTTTACTTTGTGGTAATCTTAGATGAGTAGTTTTATGGACAACCCACCAGGTCATTCAATGTTCCCTTAGTGCTCATGTATCAGAGATGTTGGTGTACTATAACTGAAGTAATGTTGTTAAGTCCTTAAAGTCATATTCTTTTATTGTCGTGACTCTATTTTTTCTATTTTTGTATGATATCTGATTTACATGGAATATAACTAAAGCCTAAAATACTTAATAGAATAGAATAGAATAGCCTTTATTGTCATTGTACAGGGTACAACGAAATTGGAGTGCCACTCCCTTGGTGCAAAAATACAATAAAAATAAATGTAAAATATTAATTGTGCAATAAAACAAACAATAGTATGTACAATATATACAGGATAGCAGCATTAATATAATGACAGTAAGAATAGCAGCATAATAATTATAATTGACGGTGACAGTATGGAGTAGCTAAGCAGTTTCAATTGTTTTTGTGCTTATTTACTATGGTGATAGTGGGACTGGGAAAGAAGCTATCCCTGAATCTGTTTGTCCTGGTTTTATGTGACCTGTACCGTCGGCCTGATGGTAATAGTTCAAACACTTGATTGCTGGGGTGAGAATGGTCCTTGATGATATTGCCAGCTCTGCTGAGGTACCGAGAGTTTGCAATGACCTCCAGGCTGGGCAGAGAGCAGCCAGTGATCTTCTGGGCTGTGTTGATGACCCTCTGCAGTGCTTTCCTGTCTGCAGCTGAGCACCCTGCATACCATGTTGTTATGCTGTACGTTAGGATGCTCTCTGTGGTGGCTCTGTAGAATGTCACCAGCAGCCTCTCCTCCAGGTTGTTCCTCCTAAGCACTCTCAGAAAGTGGAGATGCTGCTCGGCCTTTTTTTTACCACCGCCGTGGTATTTGCAGTCCAGGAGAGATCATCAGAGATCTGCACACCCAGAAACCTCATGGAGTGTACCCTCTCCACACAGCTCCCGTGAATGTACAGTGGGGCTGGGTCTGCTCTGCCCTTCCTGAAGTCGAAGATTAGTTCTTTAATTTTCGTGGTGTTCAGTTGGAGGTTATTAACTGAACACCACTCAGTCAGTCTGTTGACCTCATCTCTGTAGTCCGACTCATGCCCCCTTGGGATGAGTCCAACCACGGTGGTGTCATCCGCAAACTTTATGATGGTGTTTGAGAGATGGGTAGGGGAGCAGTCGGATGTGTAGAGCGTAAACTGGAGGGGACTCAGAACACATCCTTGAGGAGACCCGGTGCTGAGTGTGACGGTGCTGGACAGGTGTGGGCCAAGTCTGACAGACTGAGGTCTGTTTGTCAGGAAGTCCTTGATCCAGAGGCAGATGGGGGTGGAGAGTCCCAGGTGAGACAGTTTCTGGACCAGGATCTCTGGGATGATATGATTAAATGCTGAGCTGAAGTCCAGGAAGAGCATTCTCACATAGCTTCCTCTGTGCTCCAGGTGACTCAGCGCAGTGTGGAGCGCTATGGTGATAGCGTCCTCGGTGGATCGATTTATCCTGTAGGCAAATTGGTGGGGGTCCAAAGTGGGAGGCAGACTGGCCCTGATGTGCTGACAGACCAGTCTCTCAAAGCACTTCATCACTACAGGCGTAAGTGCAACAGGCCTGTAGTCATTTGGGCTGACCACAGCTGTCTTCTTGGCGATGGGGATGATGGTGGAGGTTTTGAGGCAGGGCGGGACGGTGTTTAATGACAAGGAAAGGTTGAAGATTTTAGTGAAGACTCCGGTCAGTTCGTCAGCACATGCTCTGAAAACCTTTCCATGTATTCCATCAGGACCTGCCGCCTTCCTGGGATTAACTGACCTTAGAACACACCTCACTTGATGCTCCCTAAGTGTTAGTGTGCCGGTGCTGGGGGCGGGTGGAAGTGGTGTGACAGCTGAGGGCCTGGTCGTCTCAAAGCGAGCGAAGAAACGATTTAGATCCTCAGCCAGTGAGGCATCAGTCCTAGATGTCGCCTGGTTATTGTTTCTGTAGTTGGTAATGTGATTGATCCCCTGCCACATTTTTCTGGGGTCGTTGTCAGCAAAGTGATCTTCAATCCTCTTCCTATAGGCAGCCTTAGCTTTCCTGATGCCTCTACTCAGGTCTGCCCTGGCCGCCCTGTACGCAGCCCTGTCCCCTGACTTGAAGGCAGTGTTGCGGCTTTTTAGGAGGGATTGCACTTCGCTATTCATCCAGGGTTTTTGATTTGGAAACACCCTGACCCTTTTGTTGACGGTGACATTATCAACACAGTTCCTGATGTACGAGAGTACAGTGTCCATGTACTCCTGGAGGTTGTGGCTGGAGAATAAATCCCAGACAGTAGATGAGAAGCAGTCCTGCAGTTGAGAGAGGGCTCCTTCAGGCCAGGTTTTTATTGTCTTTGTCTGGGGCTTTGTTTTTCTCAGCAGGGGGGTGTAGGTGGGGGTGAGGGACATGCAGAGGTGATCAGATCCAGCCAGGTGGGGGAGGGGTGTTGCTCTGAAAGCATGCCTGATGTTTGAATAGACACGGTCCAAAGTGTGTTCACCTCTCGTAGCAAAGTCCACAAACTGGACAAATTTAGGAAGCACAGTCTTTAGGCACGCTTTGTTAAAGTCGCCGGCGACAATAAAAACCCCATCGGGGTGGGCAAGCTGTTGTTTGTTAAGGGTGTCAAGCAAGAGGCTGAGAGCCGTGCCAACGTTAGCATCCGGCGGTATATAAACAGCTATCACAATAACTACTGTAAACTCCCTCGGGATGTAAAAAGGTCTGCACGAGACTGCCAGAACCTCCAAATCAGGAGAACAGTGTGTGTAAATGATCCTGCTGTTACAACACCACTCGTTATGCACGTAAACACATAGCCCCCCTCCTCTGCTTTTACCTGAGTTGCTGTTTCTGTCGTGCCGGTGTAGCGTGCGGCCAGCTAACTCGACTGCAGTGTCGGGATTCAGCGGGTGAAGCCACGACTCCGTAATAAGAATAATGCTGCAGTTGCGTGCAAATCTCGTGGTGGCTATCTGTAGCTCCAATTCGTCCAATTTGTGGGTGATGGATCTGGCGTTCGACAGGAAAAGGCTCGGAAGTGCTGGCCGGTGTGGTTGTTTGCGTAGCCTAGCATCTGAGCCCGACCGGCATCCCCTCTTCTGCTTTCTCTCCCTCCGTCGCCTTCTGCGCTTGCTGGGCGGGCAGACCATCCACGGTGACCCCGGCGGTCTCGCTATCTCCTCCAGGATGTTGTGTGTTCGCTGATAGTCGCCACAAACAGACAAACTATATTTGAAACCTAGGTCAATTAGGTTCTGGCGACTGTAAGAGATGGCGGCGTTGCAAACATTCAAAAATATACACAGTAAAAGTAAAAATGAGCACCAAACTGGAGAGCTAAGAGCCGCTGCACCCGTGCGCGCCGCCATCTTGAATTACTGTAATTAATTAAGTAATTTAAGTAATTTAACATTATATAATTCATATATAAAACTATAAATTGCAATTTTAAATAGTTTAAAAGCACGCAGAATAGCATATGTAGGCAAGTATATTTCTCCTTTTTAAAAATAAGAATCGGGGCAGGGGTCGATGGCTAAATCATCTGTCCCCACCAATGCCACAACCAAATCTACACCCTGGGCACTACAAAAAAAAAAGGCTGTTCTAATTCTCAGCACCGATCCTCTCTTTCCCTGAGTCCTTAGCAAATCTCCTTCTCACGATGACGGTTTCCACGAGGCCAAGGAAAGAGTTTAGGGAAAGGAGATAGGGGCTAATTTTGAAATAACTCCCCACTTGGATACCGTGCAGCTGAGTCACGTGACCGCGCAGCCACGAATCACAGCAGAGCCGGTAAAAGGGGGCGGAGCAAAGTGTGTGTGCAGGAGAGGAGTCGAGCAGAGAGAGCTGCTTTTTCATGAAACGGGAGGAAAGTAGTGAACTTACAGGAACATATACCACTACCAACGTTTGGATCGATATCTGCATCGATCTGCACACCCTTGTCTCCTGGATTGTAGCTGAGATCAGCGTGAACCACGTGGGTCTCTGCTCCCTGATCTGTTTCCTGTTTGGAAAGACTTCCAGCTTCATCACGGAGTTTCTCTCGGTTTGTGGGCTCATCTAAAGGTAAGCACCGAGCTAACTTTAATGTGGGTTCAGTTTATGTTGAGTTTATCTCTGTTGAGAATAATGGATTGCTTGGTATACACTGGAGTTAGACAGACTGTAGAGTTCGTGATTGCTTGCAACATTATATTATGGCGGTTGCTAGAGGGTAAGAATACATACAGAAAAATAGTCTTTGAATATGAACAAAAGGCTGCAGGGCAGGAGAACAGCC
Source organism: Pelmatolapia mariae (assembly GCF_036321145.2). Classification (NCBI taxonomy): domain Eukaryota; kingdom Metazoa; phylum Chordata; class Actinopteri; order Cichliformes; family Cichlidae; genus Pelmatolapia; species Pelmatolapia mariae. The sequence goes on from NC_086229.1 coordinate 73,147,561, forward strand.
AACCCCCACCCCCAGGACAGGAAGCCACAGGTACAAGCCTGGGGGAGGGCAACCCCAGGGTGAATAATAGAGAGAGAGTAGCGGAAGCCTACTGAGAAGGGGTGCCAAAGGGCTACCCCCGCCGCTCGTCCCCCCTTACCCTATAAAGGTGTGTGTGAGGAATGCTCCTCACACACTTCAGAATATGACTTCATAGGATGATCTCCAGATGCGTCTGTATTTTATTTACTCCCAGCCAGGGGCGGTTCTAGGATCAGAGCTTTGGGGGTGCTGAGCAGCCAGAGAGCTGCCCAGCCAGGCAAGGTAAACCTGTCTCTGTCAGTCCCTGCATCCTTAAATGTTGTTGCTGCAAAAGAAGAATGGATTGGAATAAAAAAAATACATATCCTAACCTTAATTACTGGGGGAGAATAATGAATGATGCTCATAGTGAGTAAAAAGTAAACTGAGTGCATTTTTTGGACAGAGATTCACTTTTAATGTGTATAATGTATAATACAGAAACATTAAAAAACACTCCCAAAACAGAATAAATTATTACAAAATATTAATAAAAACTATAAAAATGGAGGCAACTTTGCCTGTGGTAGAATGTATACAATGTATGAAAAAATCTTTACGGCACATACTAATTTAATAATAATAATTTTGTGTTGTAAGATTTATGAGTTTCATGCTTTCATAGTGGTACTTAGGAGAGCTTGACATTTTTATCAGGTGGTACACACTGTAAAAAGTTTGAGAAACACTGATAAGTGTGTGTGTGCTTTTGGAAAACATTTAAAGCTGCAGTACAGAATCTTTGGAACAAGCTTACAACATTTTTAGAATATAAACAGAGCGCTGTGCTTCTCTTTACAGCTCCTCACTCCACCAGGGCTCCGTTTGGCACTTTCTGATAGTGTGCAAATGTGATGTACGTACTGCAGCAGTCATACAGACAACTAGATGGTCCAAAAGTTGGCCTACCTATTACTGGCTGAGGTTTTAATAGAGTTGTGGCTGAACCACATAAAAATATATCATTAATTTTAATCTCCCCAATCAATGATAATGTTATGTTGGAATGTTGTTAAAGAGGGTCAAAAATGTTTCAACCCAGTTTGTTTTGCAGATTCTGTATAGCAGCTGTAATATAGGGAGAACACAACTTCCAGATTGTGTGAGTAAAATCAGGTTTTGTCTCTTTGTCAGTTTAACAGTTTCTGTTTTGCCTCTCAGTTGTCTGTTTTCTCACCTGGTTCTTCCTGACTTTGTACTTTCTCCTCACATTCCCCTCTTTCCTCTCTCTCTCTCTTTGCACTGACAATCATACACAAATAGGTTGTATTCAATTAGATAAAAATTTACATTAATATGAAAAAAAATCTATTAAGATCACTAACAAAAAGTCCTCTCTCAGTATCCATTGCAAACAGGACAGTGGTAACAACAGTAGGCTACAGACAATCTTAAGTTTTAGATTTTAAATAGTCTATATAAATTTCAATGGGAGCAACAGGACGGTCAGATGTGGCTGATTTTACTACAGAGTAGGATGGATTGTAGAGTAGCAAACATCGTCGGAAAAGACATTTTCAACACTGCAGGTTACCTGGGTGTGATGTTTTTCTGCTAAAAAAGAAACATGGTCTGAGTCCTACCTAACTATATAAAGAGTAACTGAAGGTTAAATGCAGCTAACATGTCCTGTTTTAAGCCAGACACTCAACCTCCGCTCCGCTGCGTCTCAGCCGCCATCGCTCTGGCTGAAGCACCCCCAAAAATGGGCCAATATCGTGCCTGCTCCCAGCGCAAATGAAGACGTCTGATTTTGGAAGTAAAAGTCTCCGCCTGTTTGCTGCCATCAAAAAGAATCGTACTTCAACAGCTCCTAGATGAGGTCTTCTGCTGCTCTCCTCGGTATCTGTTCACAGTTTATTGTGAAGACGTTGAGAGAAGAGTGAGGCTGCGTCCACACTAGCCCAATAGATTGGAAAACGGCGTTCTCTTCTGAAAACATTCCGTGTCCACACTGGCATTTTCAGTCGTTTCCACAGCGTCCACATTGAAACGGACGAAAACGCTTACCTGCCAGTACTGTGCATGCGTGAAACGCAACAGATTCGACCTGCCTCATTTCTGTCTGCTGCTTATTTACTTTCTAGTGTTCTGACAAACCATCCTACTTTGGCAAAACGTCCTACCGTAAGTAGTTTATGCACATTTCTGCTGTCACAGAGTAATTCCAGCACAAATTTAAGTAGGTGTGACACTTTGCCACTTAACTTTGCCCATCAGAGTATGCTTGTAGCTCATATTCAAAAAGCCAGGACAGTTTGCCACTTAATTTTACCCATCAGAGTATGTTTCTAGCTGTTATTGACAAAGGTAGGATGGTTCACCACTGAATTTTAGCTGTTAAAGTATGCTTGTAGGTAACATTCACAAAGGTATCATGATTTGGCACTTAATTTTACCCATCAGAGTATGTTTCTAGCTGTTATTGACAAAGGTAGGATGGTTCACCACTGAATTTTAGCTGTTAAAGTATGCTTGTAGCTCAGATTAACAACAGGTAGGATGGTTTGGCGCATGTGCAGAAACAACGGGTAGGATGGTATGTCAGGTAGGATGGATTCCCAGAACACCGGCTCTTTGAAACGTGGCAGGAAAATGTTGAGGAATAGCACAGTTTTTTAAATGGACTAACAATGAGGTGGACTTGTTGCTGTGAGTAACACAAAAGTAAAAAGTTGCAAAAGTGATTGAGAGTTAAATAATTTCAAGAAATCTGGAGCATGTACAGACTGATATTAATCTTTAATAGGACTGTCAAAATTGAGAGCAAAAAAAACAACTAACTCATAAGGTTAACATGCGTCATCGTTTTAGAAAGTTTTTGCTGTCCACACTGCAACGCAAATCCACCGTTTTCAGATGTATTTGTTTTCAAGAGCGTTTTCAAACCACTGCGCTTTTCATCAGCGAAATCACCGTCTCAGTGTGGACCGGATGCCAAAATGGAGAGAAAACGATGCATTTTCAAACAAAAACGCGTTAGTGTTGACATAGCCTCAGGCTACACTCACACTAATCAGCTGGTGTTCCCACTTCAATGTAGTCCACATCTATTCCATTAAAATATGCTCTACAAGTGTCAGTCCCATACTAAACACACTAATCTGGCTAAGTGTGTTTTGCTCCCCCACAAAACCATCTTCACCTGTGTCTCTTTCTTCTCTCTGTACTAAAACTAGAACCTCTGTTGTAATTTAACACTCAGTGTCTTCCGTGTTGGGTCATTCTCTGCGTTCTTCCTCCTCTTCTTGCTTCAATCTCATTGGTAGACTGCCCTGAGATGTTTTTCCGCAGACTAGGGGATTATTCTGCCCCTGCAGTTAAGATTTGAGACGGACAAATCCGATATTACGCATTGGTCCGATACTCACCTAAATTAGTCGATCTGTTATCGAAAAGAAATTCAAAATTTAATCCGATCTTTTAAATATCACAAAAGCACTTCACAAAAACTTGCGGCATAGCGTAACCCAGCTCATAACCATAGCACGTTGGAGCAGCATGCGTCACGTGATAGAGCGGCTGTGGCGTAAGAGAGCTGTCGGTGGTCTGGTGGAGCATTTGGAGCATTGCTACGAAACCAGCATTTCATCTCCGAGAAAGCTGTCCCGGAGAAATCAAGAAAGCATTCCCACACTAAGCTTAACAACCGATATATGGAGTGACTGCCTCTTCTTCTCTCCCCCTCCCTCTCCTGTTGCTACTTCAATCATGAAACTGATCAATGATCAGCTGATTTGCCATTCTGTCGTAGTCTTGGATCCTGGACCTGACCTCACGCATGCAAAACCAGTGTGCTGTGCTGTGAAGTTTCTCAACAATGACGTGCATTTTTGGAGATGTGTTCGGCAAATAAACAAAAACGTCACATTGCCAGAAGTGTCATCACTAAAAACACGATGTTGAAAATCAAGCCTTTTATCATCACAGTCTTGGTCTGCCAATAAACAATGGCCTAGTGTTCATTTTTATCTTTTGTAAAGACAGCATCTCTGAGGAAATGCTGTTGATACTTCAATCATGAAACTGATCAATGATCAGCTGATCGGCTGACTTTCATCCTAGATAACTTTTATATCTCGTCGGGACTGGATTTTATATTCCTGATGGAAACTTGGCTTGGACGCGGTGAGTTTTCTTCTTTCTCGGAACTCCTTCCTCCCGATTGTTCATTTTTCAGCTCTCCCCAGACCAATGGTAGAGGTGGAGAGCTAGCTTCAGTATTTAAAAACGATTTTCGCTGTCACCTCCCTTAAAGCAGGATGTCTTCCAGTCTACGATGGGTCCACTGTGAAGGTGCAATAACATGGGGCCCACTTGTGATAACATTCTACATGCATGTATAAAACTGGTGAACACTAAAGTGAGGAAATAATATTACTATTACTAATGTGTTATGATTTATAAAAAAAGAAATGTGCCACTACAACATGAATAACACAGCGCTGGTAAATACACACAGAAATGAACAACTACAAGATTAAGTCTGCATGGCCCACAAGCTCATGTGACCCTAGGATGTCGCTGTCACCTTCCTGCTCCTGGAAAAACATACATACATCCACCCTTTCCTTCTCTGCTTGGAGCAGGTGCAATCTGTGCATCAGTGTCAAGTCAGTGAACCATTTTTCCCCGTTATCAGTCCAGTCTTAGTGCACTCCTCAAACATGAAAAGAAAAAAAGAAAATAACATACTACAAAATATAAAAATACGAAAGTCTAGTTTTAGGACTTCCCAAAGCATACTCGTCTCCTTAAACTGATAAATCAAGCCAAAACTTATTGACAGGTTCCACTTGGTAAAAAAAAATGTAGCCGCCAAATAAATCCCCAAAACATTCATCCACCAGCCACACACATTTCACACAACCCTAATGTCCTATTAGTTTCCTAATAAGTTTCTTCCCATGTAACCAGGTGTATGTCATGGTAAAGCCTCCCCCACACATTTGAATTTAAATTTATTTAAAAGGGACAGTGCAGTTTGACATAGTCCAAGTACAAAACATGAAACTGATGTAACGCACACAAGTTTATAGCTATTGCTAATTTTCAACAATTGTCCCTTGTTGGGCTTACAATCAAAATAAATACATTTTACCATAAAACATACATTTTCATAAAGCCAAAATACATCGTAAATACAACTACAATTAATAGACAATAAATAAAAATAAAATCATTAGTTAAAATGACTACATCTCTTATTTTAACCTTCAATGGAAAGGATCTGATGTCTGTAATCAATTTGATTTTGGTTGGAAGTGTGTTCCACAGATTGCAAGCCTTTATGGAAAATGCTGACTGACCAAATTTAGATCTGCGATATGATATCTTGCAGTTTCCGTTCACCATGCTTCTAGTAATACGATTACTATCTTGTCTCTGGATGTATCTATTAAGACACTCTGGGGCCATCCTATTTATACATTTAAAGACTAATTTAAGAAAACACAAATGATTAAAACTCTTAAAACTAAGTAGATTATATTTCTCTAAAATGTGACAATGATGCCAGGGCTGCACGATTTTGCATAAAATGAGAATCTCGATTTTTTTGCTTAGAATTGAGATCACAATTCTCTCACGATTGTCTTTTCCAATATAAATATTTATTGCACTTATTAACTGCACATCAACTTCCCAACAGTTGAAGCGAGATCGATCAACTTTAGACCAGACAACAAACGACGGAGGCTCCAGAAAAGTGCAATCAAACATTGAGTTTTATTACACAGAAGAACAACCAACCATCAGCATATGGCTTGTTTGCTCTGACAGAAATACACTGGGTTCTGATTTTATAGGATAGAAAATCACACCTACGTCAACACAGGTCAAAAAATACATGGTGACAGACAGGCAAAAGTTCATCACGTGCAGACAAGGATACATCACGTACACTTCTAATAACTATAAACAGACCTATAACTTCTCTTTTCTATATTACTTGCCTTTTAAGGTAATAAACTTCAAGTCTCGGCGTCTCTGAGAGTTAATAATGGACCCTCGTCATCGATCACTAAGTAGAGTGCTTTGCAGCCAGTCTCAAACTGAAGCAGAAGACTCTTGGGCCTTCGCTCAGGCCTGCTACTAGATTAATATGTGTATTGTAAGCATGCATGCAATTAACCTGCTATGTTCTCATCTTCCCTCAACATGTATCATCTGGACACTCTCACCAGTGAAGCTTAAAACCCTCTTGGATGGAACATCAACTCTAAACAAGCACAGTTATGCATTGTGTATAAAATGAACTCAACCTGTGAATAGAAAGGTCACTGTGATGACAAACATATTCAATGCAATATAAACCCTGTAAGAAATATTACTGATAAAATAATACTATAGAACATGTTATTAATGCATTCATCATAAGGCAGATTATATGGTAGCAATAAAAGAATCTCTGAATCCCAACACAGTTGAGACTGAACATAAAAACAATCAATGTCTCACTTGTCTACTCTTACATACAAAACCTTAAAATACTTCTAACAATAACATTTTGAACAGTATTCTTTCCGTGTGTAAGGTGATGAGAGAGGTAGGTAAAAGCTATGTTTCTTAAAATGTAAACCACAATTATTAACAAAATATAACGCTGAGTTTGGCTGGATCATAAGTCTGTCGTTGCCGTGAAATGTTGTACTGCTTGTAATTCCGTCTCCACCCTTGTCCGACACTGCGTGTATAGAACAGGTAGTGCAACATTTGAAAAATAGTTGCAGGACGGCACTGTGTAGCGTTTGTCTAGGGTGTTGATCACTTCAAACAGAGGTGATCCAGTAATACTGCGCTAATGAATTAGACTAACTACTCACTTTAGCTAAAGTTATTAAGTTAGCTAAAGAGTTGGGATGATGTGTAAGACATAAATAAAGCTAAAATACAAAGGTTTGGACACTGTATTGCATATTTCCCTACTGTAGGGGTCTCTGCAAGCACACAGGGCTCTGAGAGGGTCCAAGATGACAACTTTGGAATTCTACTAGAAACAGTCGATCATATTTGTTTGTCAAAGCTGAATTCAGGGCAAACTACGCTAAATTAGCGTTTTTAGCTAACAGCTACAATAAGCATAAAAGTTACTGTACGGCTATCATTTGTTAACATGACGCTTGTTCTTATACATCTAATACATTTATTACCAACCTGAGAGTTTATCCGCTGGTCATTCGACATGACGAATGACTTCTGAAGTCTTAATTCAGCTCAAGACGCTGTAGATTCCCGTCCGTAACACTTTCGTTCTGCTAGTAAGACGTAGTTCTAATGATCTGCGCTTGACCCGGAACCGGATGTAAGTTCCAAAAAACTGAATTTTGGAACTGAAATTGAATTGTAGAACTGAAACTGAATGGTGAGAGTGAAACTGAAATTATTCGAGAGTTGAATTTTTAAAGGATAAAATAGGGCTGCACGATTTTGCATAAAATGAGAATCATGATTTTTTTGCTTAGAATTGAGATCACGATTCTCTCACGATTTTCTTTTCCAATATAAATATTTATTGCACTTATTAACTGCACATCAACTTCGTAACAGTTGAAACTGAACATAAAAACAATAAATAAACATAAAAACAATAAATGCCTCACATTTTGTGGTTGCCGCAAAATGTTGTACTGCTTGAAATTCCGTCTCCACCGTTGCTCGACACTGCGTGTATAGAGCAGGTAGTGCAACAATAGAAAAATAGTTGCGGGACGGCACTGTGTAGCGTTTGTCTAGGGTGTTGATCATTTTCCTAAATCCCTCGTTTTGCACAGTGTTGATATATCTTTGGTCAGGTGATAAGTAATAGCCTCCGTAATTTCTTTGTGCCTGCGGGAGTTCGACGTGTATAGGGAAGCGCTGTATAAGGTTCCCGTTATTGATGTTTGGGTGATTGACCGGGACGAATTTTCTCCTGTCACTTTCTCGTCATCCCTGAGGTGTTCTCCGTTGTTTTTTTCCCTGCTAATTTGAGCATCACGGCACAGCTTCTGTATCACGTGATATAAGGCTCCGCCCTTGTCATTTGTTGAGCAGGAAGAGGGAGCGCTTGTTTTCATGCAGATTATGTCCCGGATCAAAATGCGGTACAATCGTTGTCGTCTTTTTTTTTTTTTTTTATTTAAATCGTTGTCATTTGGAAATGAGATCGCACATAAGTGTGAATCGACATCGCGATTTTCTAACGATTAATCGTGCAGCCCTAGGATAAAATGCAGTTTCAGAGCAAATGAATTCATTTTCAATATATAAAATTCCATTTCAATTTAGTGATGATCATTTTCAAACCATAGATTCAATTTCAAATTAGACTAATTCAAATTCAGTTTTCAAAAGCTTTTATTCAAGTTACAATTCAGATTCAATCTGAGCAATTCAAATTCAAATTTAACTTATTCAAATTCAGTTTCTGATGGCACAGATTTCTGCCCATAGCTGAAGCAGGTATATGGTGCTGAATTAACTCAAAACAATTCAGATTAGCCTTGACCGTCTTAGCAATCTTCTTTACATGCTTGTCAAATTTAAGACGTAAATCAAAAATTATTCCTAAAAACTTAAAATCTTTGACCTTCTTTATTTCTTCGTTCCTTAACTGGATTTTAAACTTATCATTTATCTGATCATCAGGAACAAGAAACTAAGAATCTGTTAGTCTCACTCATTTAAACCCTCTGCTGCATTCTGTTCCCCCCTGCTATCATTCAATCATCTTTCCTAATATAATATTAGTCCACTAGTTCATATATCGCTTCTCATCTCACTAAGTGAATCGAACAAGATGATAAAATCAGAAACACAGGCTTAAAATACCATCTGGTATTCATGAGCTTCATTGCATGTGTGTGTATGTGTGAGTAGGATTAAAACATTCTGTGCTTATGTATGTCGTTTTAATTACTTTACCCCTTTTTCTGAAACAAATCTCTGTTTACTACACCTTCTTGTTTCAGAAACATCTAAAGAAGAAAGTCTATTGTAGTCAGGCACAGCTAAATTCTGCTTGTGAGTTAACCTAGCCAACCACACTGTGTGTTGTTAACACCTTCACACATCGAAATACAGAATTCTTAGATGCTTAGATGATGAATTGTAGAATAAATTCTCCATTTGTAAAATAATTTTAGAATTCCACATTAACAAAGTGAGTTTCAAAATGTTTTTTAAATTACCATCCTAGGGGAGCTAGGATGGTAATGAGGTGCTTGGAAATGTTGTAGGTGGCTGAGTTTATACTAGTGATACGCGAATCATGAACGAATCGTTCATGAATCGTTCAAGAATCACTTTACTGACTCATGAATCATGATTCACAAGCCCAACTGACTCACTGACTCATCCCTGTTGCTGTTAGCAGCAATATATCTAGCTTATAATTAAAATTGTGGAGAAAAACACAACATCCAGTATCTTAACAAAAACATTTCTTCTCTGAACTGGAAGAAAAAACCCTGAGTAGAAGCTCACATCAAGACAATAGCTCCTCGGTTCACAGTAGCATCGCTCTGCTAACATGCTAACAGCACATTTGAGCTACTCACCTCCTCCCTCCTGTGCTGAATCGTAGGGTAAGCAAATCACTCAGGAATCACTAACCCCCTGTCTCCTGTGCTGAATCATAGAGTGAATGAATCACTCAGGACTCGCTAACCCCCTCCCTCCTGTGCTGAATCATAGAGCGAACCAATCACTCACTCACTCACCCCCTCCCTCCTGGCTCACAGCTTCTTCTTCTTATTGGTTGGCAACCAATGTTAAGGCGCAAATACCGCCCCCTGGATCACAGCTCAGTGGACATTTAGATGAGAAAATACAGTGGGGCAAAAAAGCATTTAGTCAGCCACCGATTGTGCAAGTGCCCCCACCTAAAATGATGACAGAGGCCAGTAATTTGCACCAGAGGTACACTTCAACTGTGAGAGACAGAATGTGAAAAAAAAATCCATGAATACACATGGTAGGATTTGTTAAGAATTTATCCGTAAATCAGGGTGGCAAATAAGTATTTGGTCAATAACAAAAATACAACTCAGTACTTTGTAACATAACCTTTGTTGGCAATAACAGAGGCCAAACGTTTACTATAGGTCTTTACCAGGTTTGCACACACAGTAGCTGGTATTTTGGCCCATTCCTCCATGCAGATCTTCTCCAGAGCAGTGATGTTTTGGGGCTGTCGCCGAGCAACACGGACTTTCAACTCCCGCCACAGATTTTCTATGGGGTTGCCCGGGCGGTGTGTTTTGGATCATTGTCATGTTGGAAGACCCAGCCGTGTTTCATCTTCAAAGTTCTCACTGATGGAAGGAGGTTTTGGCTCAAAATCTCACGATACATGGCCCCATTCATTCTGTCCTTAACACGGATCAGTCGTCCTGTCCCCTTGGCAGAAAAACAGCCCCATAGCATGATGTTTCCACCCGCATGCTTCACAGTAGGTATGGTGTTCTTGGGATGCAACTCAGTATTCTTCGTCCTCCAAGCACGACGAGTTGAGTTTATACCAAAAAGTTCTACTTTGGTTTCATCTGAGCACATGACATTCTCCCAATCCTCTGCTGTATCATCCATGTGCTCTCTGGCAAACTTCAGACGGGCCTGGACATGCACTGGCTTCAGCAGCGGAACACGTCTGGCACTGCGGGATCTGATTCCCTGCCGTTTTAGTGTGTTACTGATGGTGACCTTTGTTACTTTGGTCCCAGCTCTCTGCAGGTCATTCACCAGGTCCCCCCGTGTGGTTCTGGGATCTTTGCTCACCGTTCTCATGATCATTTTGACCCCACGGGATGAGATCTTGCGTGGAGCCCCAGATCGTGGGAGATTATCAGTGGTCTTGTATGTCTTCCATTTTCTGATGATTGCTCCCCACAGTTGATTTTTTCACACCAAGCTGCTTGCCTATTGTAGATTCACTCTTCCCAGCCTGGTGCAGGTCTACAATACTTTTCCTGGTGTCCTTCGAGAGCTCTTTGGTCTTGGCCATGGCGGAGTTTGGAGTCTGACTGTTTGAGGCTGTGGACAGGTGTCTTTTATACAGATTATGAGTTCACACAGGTGCCATTCATACAGGTAACGAGTGGGGAACAGAAAGGCGTCTTACAGAAGACGTTAGAGGTCTGTGGGAGCCAGAGATTTTCCATGTTTGAGGTGACCAAATACTTATTTGCCACTCTGATTTACGGATAAATTCTTTACAAATCCTACCATGTGTATTCATGGATTTTTTTTTCACATTCTGTCTCTCACAGTTGACGTGTACCTCTGGTGCAAATTACTGGCCTCTGTCATCATTTTAGGTGGGGGCACTTGCACAATCGGTGGCTGACTAAATACTTTTTTGCCCCACTGTATATATTTGACACATTTAAGGAAAATACTAATAAAATAAAAATAAACAAAATAAATGTTCCCTTTAGAAATTTTTTGGCTCTTTTTTGCTCTATAAAATAGTTGTTTTCTTTTAGAATCCTTCATCTTAGCAGTAGGATTTACATGAAAAGAGAAACAAATTAAGTTTGAGTGAAAATGTACATTTTTTGCACTCTCTGGTCAACTGACTCAGTGACTCAAATGACTCAAAAAACCCGATTCACTTTGGTGAGTGACTCATTAAAACTCGATTCAGTAAAAAGAATCAAATTTACCATCACTAGTTTATACTGCTACCATTGAGACTGATCAGGACTCCGTCTTTGTGGATCTATGGAAGTCCATATATACAGGGTGTAGCATCCCCTGGGTAAAGGCGGTGATATGGGGGGTCAGGGGTTTTTCCCTTTTTAAGTTGTTGTAGGCAACTGATGACTTTCTTTTTGTAGTTGCTTCTGGGGTTTCACCGTGAAGCTTCATAGGTATTGTTGTCACTGAGGAGTTTAGTCATGTTTATTTGCTCTGCTTCTTTTTGTCAGGAATAAAATACATATATATACTTATTGTGTCCCAGCTGAGTAACAGGAGGAGAAGAGTCTGGTGGTGCAGCAGAGGAACAATTTCAGCCATTTGGACTCAGCTGAGCCACTACAGAGGAAACAATGACTTCAACACAAAAGGTGAGAAAAACATCACAGTTACACTGTTATTGAAACTGTGTGTACAGCTGGTTGGTTTTTAAAAACTCATTAACAGCAGCTTTATCTTTTCCATCCTGGGCTCCTCCATATATACAGAATCTACATTCACAACCAAAAACCACAGAAGTTACAAGAAAATACAAAGATCATATTTTATAAGCACACATTGAAACAACAATATCATCATTGGAACTCACAATTTTTTCTGAAGTAAAAGAGTTTCTCTACTGATCAATATTTCTTCAATAATGTCATTTTCATTACAACTCTCTTTGTAGCACATCATTGTAATGTGATACTATCACCAGAAGGTGGTGGTAACACACCTACAATGTGTTTGTTGACATGTTTGATACCACTGATGGAGGAAGTTTCAGTTTGTTCCACGACTGCATTTCACTCACTGCCTCTGTTTGTATCTCTGTCACTGCAGGACCAACATGGAGCGAGAAGTCAGCGCTCTCAGGAGGCCGACAAACCTCACAGAAGAAAGGGAGAGAAAACCTACAGCTGTGATGAGTGTGGGAAGGATTTTACCCTGGCTCAAACCTTAAAAACACACCAACTCATCCACAGTGGAGTTAAACCGTACAGCTGTGACTTGTGTGGAAAGTCTTTTACCCAGGCTGGACACTTAAAAACTCACCAAGTCATTCACAGTGGAGTTAAACCTTACAGCTGTGACTTGTGTGGAAAGTCTTTTACCCTGGCTGGAAGCTTGAAAACACACCAACTCATCCACAGTGGATTTAAAGCACACAGCTGTGAGTTGTGTGGAAAGTCTTTTGCCCAGGCTGGAAGCTTGAAAACACACCAACTCATCCACAGTGGATTTAAAGCACACAGCTGTGAGTTGTGTGGAAAGTCTTTTACCCAGGCTGGAAGCTTGAAAACACACCAACTCATCCACAGTGGATTTAAAGCACACAGCTGTGAGTTGTGTGGAAAGTCTTTTACCCGGGCTGGACACTTAAAAAGACACCAACTCACCCACACTGGATTTAAAGCACACAGCTGTGAGTTGTGTGGTAAAGCTTTTGCTCAAAATGAAAACTTACTGAAGCATCTAGTTACCCACTCTGGAATTAAGGCGTACAGCTGCGACTTTTGTGGAAAAAGTTTCAGCGACAAACACTACCGAAATATTCACCTACGGATTCACACTGGAAATGATGTTTATTGCTGTGATCAGTGTGGGAAACTGTTTACAACAGGTGCACAGTTACAACGACACATGTTTAGCCACACTAAGGAGAGACCTTATAAATGTGACCTGTGTGAGAAGACTTTTAAATATCCACATCAGCTGAATCCACACCAACAGATCCACACCAGAAAGTAACTCTACAAGTGCAGTTACTGTGAGGATGTATTTATTTTTATCTTGTAATTGTAACCTGATTGTTTGGAACAAGTCTGATCAGTAAACTTATGGAGTTATACTGAATGAACTCTTCGGAAAAATGAAGACTCGTTTTCTCTCAGTAAGCTGAGTGTTGTAATGTAAACAGTAAAATGTAATTGGACGTTGGCAGAGATGCTCTTTATTCCAGGCGACTTTCAGGATAAAAACGTTGAAGGAATTCCCTGACTTACACTGTCTTTGTTTAGAAGTGGAGCAAAGCACATGGATCCAGTTCTCAACCCTGTCATCACTGTGGTGGTGGGAAAGAGTTTCTCTGTGACCTTTGTAGAAAAAACTTCAATCATCAACGGGACCTAAAACCACGTCAACGTAGACACACTGGAGACAAAATGAACGACTGCAAAGAATGTGGGAGAGACTTCCACACACCAAGTACATTAAAAATACATGAACTCTTCCACAGTGGAGTCAAAAAGCACATCTGTGACCAGTGTGGGTCATCCTTCACCACTGGACATGAGTTCAATGAAAAAGCATAAGGGAATCCACACAGGAGAGACACCATACAAGTGCAGACACTGGGACAAAAGCTTCTCACAATCAGGTCATCGTAACAAACATGAACGTACACACATGGAAGTGAACTTCAGCTGTGACCAGTGTGACAAGAGCTTCAGGAATCTCAGTTCATACTCTGAACACAAACGATCCCACACTGTAAATAAACTGTTTCACTGTTACCAATGTGCAAAAACATTCACTTCATTATCTGCTCTGTGCAAACATCAGCCTGATCATGCAGGACTGAAATCACTGGATCACAATGAATCTGAAGAGAGAGAAAGATCCTCTTCTGGTTTCAGGGTCGGACTTAAAAACCTTGAGATCAGGCTCCACAGAGTTCAGATGGAATCTCCTGTAAAGAGTGTCAGCTGATGTCACACTTGGATCTGATGAGGTAGCTCTGATTTCTGGAGCTGCAGTGAATAATCCTGAATGTTACATTTAGGAAGCTGCATGTATAGATATGCATATCAAGTTTATTTTTTTTTTCCTTTTAGGGATTTTAATTCTCTAAAATGTTATCCCTGTTACATTTTAACCTTTGTTCCCTTAGGACACAGTAGTGTTTAGTAGTTATATTCATTTTATGTGTTACCTCAGTTAAATTTCAATCCTTCATTCATATTTAATCTTTTGCTGTGGTAATCCCTTCTCTTGAATCATTTTCTCCCAAAACTGCAAATATTTTCACAGCAGTTGCTCTTAAAACCTCCAAAATGAACTAAATCTGTCCACCAGCTTTGAAACAACACCTGCTGTGACTTTATGTCCAGAAAAAAGAAACTCAAGCTAAACTGGTTTTGGGCTGTGCTTCCATATAATGCCAGTTTGTACCAGAAGATGAAGCAGTGAGTCAGTGTAACATTTATTTAATTAGGCAATAAACACAATCTTATTCACAGTGGCAGCAAAGTAATGTTGAAAGGTAAAAACAGCAGCACACATCAGGACCATTTTAAAGATCACAGGTGACTTTTACTTAATTCAAATTCCTTCAAATTTTGGCTCCTCCTTTCACTTCAGTGTATTTACTGTATCCTTGAAGTCCACGTGTTGTTTTTTAATGAATTCATTTTGATCCACATGTTCTGCAGCTGTTTTCCTGTTGATTTGAAGTTTGTATTATGAATTCCTGATAATGTTAAAGTGTTAGTTATATTTGATGAACTCTGTGTAAAGTTTGTCTTATTAAACAGTTTGGTGTGAAAAATGAAGAAATGGTCTCACAACAAGTAGTTTAAGCCGTGATTTCAGATTCAAACTAATTTAACTGTTTTCAGTGGTACATGTGGAGGTTTATCAGAGGAGGAGACTTGGCTGTTCTCCACTCACACAGAACAGGGCTCCTGCAGCTCATTAAAAACTGAAATGATCTTCAAGAACAAAAATATTAGATTTTTCTCAAAAACGTGCTGTGGGCATGACGTTTTTGGAGAGTGTGTGTAAGATGCATTGTGACTAACATCTCACACATTCCAATAAAGCAGATGTTCCTGCATTGCAACAGCGCTTTGCAGATGTGTTCTCCCCCTGCCCGTGTGCACGACTCTCATGGAGCACCACTTTGAAACGCAGCTGATTGGCAGATTCCCTTGTCTGCAGAGTCCAAAGACAAAAACGGCCTTCTCCACTCTGTATGGTTCGTACCAATTCGTCACACTTCCGTTTGGCTTGTTTGAAGCCCCGGCCATTTTTCAGCACCTCCTGTAGCGATAGCTGCGTCCTCACACTGGATATGGTGTTTCCTACCTGGATGATGTCGTCATTCATAATGATACCTCGGTGGAGAATGTGCAGTGGTTGGTCACGGTCCTGGATTCCCTGAGGCAGGCAGGGCTGATGGCAAACGTGAAGTAGTGTGTGGTTGGATGGAGGGACAGAGTTCTTTGGTACAATTTTGAGACCCCATTTGAAGGCTGATTACACCACAGCGACGTGATGAAGGCTGTCCCAATTCCAAATGTGGCCGGAAATGTCATCAGTTAACGCTGTCCATGCAGATACCTAACAATCTTGTCAACACAAAGTTCTTTATTGACAGGCAGTGGGGAGAGGGGACACTCGTATGGAACGCCAGGACTGCCATAATGAATTAATTAAATACACCATTAAATAATTAATTAAATATGGCAATAATTAATTAAAATCGGAAATAATTAATTACATAAATATTTACGACACATGTAATTAATTAATTATTGACACATTTAATCAATTATTGACACATTTATTTATTTATTTTTTCCAATTTTAACTTGCTTTTCTAACACAAACTGTAACTGGCTACATAGACGTTGTTCATGTGTTTCTTTCTTTATTTATTCATGAATGTGTAAGAAAGCAATGCCAGAGCTGAGAGGCAGGAACAAAGAGATAAAGAAAAATGAGAAAATATAAGAATCAAAGGACAGAGCACGAAGAGGGAAACGCAACAGGTCACCAACTATTGCATCTGGAAGAAAACAACGAAACGTTGTGTTGTGAGTGCTGAAGGCCCGAGCTGAGTCCTGATAACAACCATGTCAGAGGCAGGAGGACGAGATTTAGATCAGCTCCTGATCTAAATCTCGTTGATCTAAATCTAAATCTTGTTGACATATTTCTGTCTCTCTTGCCGACTCACCTGAACAACAATCAACACTGAAGAAATCAAAGCTGCAGTTTTTACATTTGAGGTTATTTGAAAGAAACTGATTAATAATTCATTCATTTAGCTTTGTAGTTTCTGATAAAACATTGTGAGCTCTTCACATGTTTAGGCTGTGAAAATAAAGTCTGTAAAGTCACTAAAGTGTAAAACAGAATAACACATTAAGGCTGAACCATGTGTTTCCATGGTAACGGTTCACTGGTATCGGAGTATGGCATCTCTGACATCACAGATTCTTCTTCTCTGATTGTTTCTACTTTGTATCTTTGATCAAGTTCAGCTGAAGTTAGACTAAACAAAAAAGCTTCGCTGATATAAAAACAGACCAGTGTGTAGTTTAAGTTTGAGTCTATTAAAATATTTAAGATGTTATTTAAACTATGAAGAATATTTGATATGTTTTATCAAATTTTAGAACAACAGTTTTTTTTGTGAATATGACTCCTGCCATCAAATAAATGGAAATGAAAACATCCAAAGCACAAGTGAACATCACAGTATGCTGTAATCAAAACACGTCCATGCATTCATCTTTGAACATTGCTGCCGTCCACAGGCACAAACAACAGTGAGATCAGATGTAGACAAGATGGGAAGAAGAATCCTAGAGTCAGAGTGATCACACCCATGAAGTCAGACACGCTCAGCTCAGACTCTCAGGACGACTGGAACACAGTTCAAACATGATGGTTTTTAGTCTTTTTTAGTCTTTTTTTTTTCTTTTTAGTAGTTTTTAGTCCTTTTTGATTTGATAAACGGCACAAAATCCTTTTAAGAAATGGATTGTACCTTTTTTTTTAATCTGTCAGTGGATCATTTTCCATCCTGATCATCAGAAGAGTGTGTGTGGTTGTCAGATCCTTCAGAACAACAGTAAGTTTTTAAAATGGCATCTTTCAGTCTTTTAGGTAATCTGACAGTCTGAAGTCTGTGAGCTTTGGTGGATTAACATTAATATTAATCCATCTGACCCAGGATTAAAACTGAATTTATAACTTCAGACTGATGGGCACCAAAGGTTGTGTCTCTAACATCATTGTTGGTGTCTCTCCTTCTTGTCATTGTGTTAACACACAGCTGAATATCTTAAACCAGCGAACTGTAAAAACTCCTTAAAAAACTTTTACAGAAGTGCTCACACTTACTGATGATCAACAAATGAAACCTATTGATTAGCAGCACCAGGCTGCTTTTTACCATCTGAATTCCTGTGGAAGCTGTAAGGGTGGACTTACAATAAATTAATAATGTCACTGTGTAATATGCCATGTTCTGTTTCTCATGAAAGAGTGTATTTTGATCATATTAGAACCTGATAATGACCAGATTATTTTGGCTGCACTTTCTTATTACAAAGACTGCAGATAATCTGACAGATTGACTGAAGTCTGTGAGCTTCAGTGGATTAACATTAATAACATTAACATTAATAGATTGTTAATGTTCATCAAGCTGAACCAGGATTAAAGCTTCACTTTACTGGTTACAGATGAAGGTCATGTGGAGTTAGTGTGAAGCATTTAATTTACTGTTGGCTGGTTTCATCTGTGAAAACACATCTTATGAAATTAATTCAGTGTGGGGATTTTATCATCTGAAGAAACAAAAGCTGTCAGACTTTATCTGACACAATATCAAGAAGAAAATCACCTCCATCACAAAGAGGAAATGTACTCAGTTACTCTCCTCTACTCTTTTGAAACTTGTTCGTTCTGCTGCTTCTTTGTTCCTCACAAACGTGGACAAAGTTCTCAGGAGCAGCTGTGGTTTTATGGAGGCTACAGCTAAATGTTGCCTCCTCCATAGTACAATATACATTTTTATACAGTGACGTCATTTTGAAGTCCTTTGGCTGATGATGGTCTTTAATGTGTAGCTGATGGTTGATGGTGAGATGGGTTATGTTTGTGTTGTTCTGTGGAGATCATTCAAGAACTGAACCTGTTAAACACTCAGACCTGCTTTAGATTTTGTATATTTTGCAAATAATTTTTAAACTGTTTTATTATGGCCCACTTTACAATCCTCCTACAGTCTAATGTAACGTGTCACTACGTTAGTCCAACGTAACTGTAGGAGGTTACGTTGGACGTTGTGGCACGTCACTACATCACGTGTTACTACGTAACATGTCACATGGCTCAACTTCCTAAGGAGTCGGACATTTTGAGATCATGAGTAGCAGATAAGCTAATTTTGATCTTTATTTAAACCTTAAATGTAATCTGATGTGTTCAGGTTTAAACTCAGGTTCAGTTATTGAGTGAAAACACCAACAGACTCAGACATTTAGAACAAACTAAGAGTCAGATCAGCAGAAACAGAGAACACGGACATGTCTGCTTTAACTGCGTCTCTCTGCTCCACGCTGATGTTTGTCCTGTTCGTCTCTGCAGGTGAGATTTGAATGTTAAAAACTAAACTGTTTATCTGTGAGATAAAGAGGAATGAAGAGAATGAGCCTGGGTGACATGTTAATGATATTTCACTTTAATTTTTTTCATATGATTTGGTTTGTCAGCTGGTGCTAGCATCATTTAGCACCAGCTGAATGTTTTAAGGTTAAAATCATTTATATTGAATTTCTGGGAACCTATTCCACCTGTCATAGGGCGAGAGGCGGCGTACACCCTCAACAGGTCGCCAGTATATCACAGGTAAAACAGAGACAGACAACCTATAGACAACTTAGAATCGTCAGTTAACCTGACGCCACTAACTGCATGTTTTTGGACTGTGGGAGGAAGCTGGAGTACCCGGAGAGAAACCATGCAAACACCAGGAGAACAAACTCCACAGCAAGGTCTTGAACTCAGGACCTTCTTGCTGTGACGCAACAGTGCGTAACCACTGTGCTGCCCATTAATCACTATATTCATTTTTATTTATACTGGACTTTCTGCCAACCTGTATGAAGCTTTAAACAGTAAACTCAATAACCTGCTGTGACTGGTCACAGTGATCAAACATGTCAGTGTGTTTAATTTCCCCAAGGGATCAATAAAGTATTCTGAATCTGATTCTGATTTAACACTGAAAACATAAATACTTAAGTCGCTTTTCTATAAGTACCTGCTCACGTTATATTTAATATGCAACACAAACGCTATAGAAAAGTTGGACGTTGAGACAAGAATATACCTGCTTGGCTTTTCGTCAGACTCGCTGCTGGGTTTCAAAAAACTTTTGGCTTTTCTGATTTTTATGAACGAGACACTCTCATGACTCATGAAGCGATGCCACAGACCAGCCAATCACTGTCACTCAGTCTCATGACATCACAGTTTAATACCTTCTCAGATCGCTTAGAACCCCAGCAGAGCATGTACTATCTTTGAACCTGGTACCAGGTACTGTGACCCAAAGGAAACCCTAAAAACTATGGCGAATCGATCCAGGTACTAATGGAAAAGGGGGCTTTACAGACATCAAGATCGGGGCGGCTGTACCTCAGGTGGTAGAGCAGGTCACCTACAAATTGGAAGATGTGTCAGTGAAGACGTCAGTCATCCAGATCATGTTAATCTAAGGAGCTGGGGAGAAAAGTGTCTGGACTCCTTTAAGTTTCTTGAAGAGGTTTCATCTGAGAAGCTTCTTCAGTTCTAAGAGGAATTGGTGGAGAGTCCCATATACTCGGACAAGATATTAAAATCAAATCTCTCTCCGATACATCTGACATAGTATGAATGTGTATGAATGATAGATATAAATCTATGATGTAGAAAAAACTGCTTTTGTAAACGGGTTGAAGCAAGTTGTATAAAGTTGTATAAAGTTGGATAAAGCGCCTTTGAGTGCTCAGAGTGGAAAAGCACCAAATAAGAACTAAATCTAGTTTAATGTCTCCTGTAGTCTCTCCTATATAATGTCTAATGTTCTTCCTTTTGTTCAATTCAGCGCTCTCTGATCCTCTCTCTGATTGGCTGCTGTAGAGGTGAACAGTTGCACTTTGACCTTTAACCTCTCTGCTCTGTGTTGTTTCCTCTTTCAGACCAGAAAATCATCACTGCTGAGTCTGGACAGGACGTCACTCTGACATTTCGAGCTCCAAACTACAACATCATAGTTGTAAAGTGGAACAGAGCTGACCTGAGAGATGAATATGTGCTTTTGTACCGTGATGGTCACTTTGTTACAGATGACCAGCATCCATCTTTTAAGAACCGGGTGGATCTGCAGGACAGACAGATGAAGGATGGAGACGTGTCTTTGATTCTGAAGAATGTGACGATTAATGACACTGGAACATACGAGTGTCGTGTCGTCCAGCGAGTGAGAGGACCTGTGACTCTAATCAACATCATCCACCTTCATGTTGATCCTCCAGGTGAGTGAGTAGAGTTGAGTGTGTGTGTGATCAGAGGTGAAGCTGCTTCCTGGTTGTTGATGTTTGTTTCTAAAGATGTTGTTGATGAGACTTTGTAGAAAGCAGCTGGTCTGAGTGATGTGATCAGAGTGCAGTAGATAATGTCTGACAGCAGTTTGAAGAGGAAATGGATTCTGTTCTGTTCTTCACTCATCACCTACCTGACAGCTGACACCTCACACCTGTTTCTCACCTGCAGGTCAGACAGAAGGACAAGAGAAGGATGAAGACAAGAAAGATGGAGGAAAGGAAGACAAAGAGAAGGAGGAGGATGGATCTGTTGGACTGATCGTCGGTCTGTCAGTTCCTGCTGTGCTTGTTGTTGTTGCTGTTGTTGGTTTCCTGATCTACAGAAGATGTAAACTGAATCCTGCTGATCCACATGTAGCAGAGCATCTTCAGCCTGAATGTGAGTCAGATGAACAAAGATAAATAAATGATGGTGAACATCCAGCAGACGGCTGTAGAAAGCTGGATGTTCAGAGTCTGATGTTATTTCTCTGATGATCATCATGTTCAGACTCAGACCAACAGTGTGTGTCTGTGCTGTCTGTCAGTGACTCTGAACTACAGTTTCTTCATCTTCAGGCTGTTCATGAGATTTACTGACACAAAGTCAAACTGTGTTACAAACACACATGAATTTCTGAGCTCTGATCTCAGAGTCAGTGAGTGTTTTTGTGTTGGAGCTTCAGCTGTTTGTAAGAACTTGTTCTGTGAGAGATGAACAACACAGACCTGAGATCAGCTGTTACACACACTGAATGAAGTGACAACACAAACGCTGTGTGATGATCTGAGTGTAGATGAAGGTCTGTGGATTGTAGACGATCAATAATCTGCCTGATTGTGTTCAGGATCATTGATCAGTTACAAATGAATGAGCTGTGACTCAGTTTGGATGTAGAAATGTTGTCTCAGTCAAACTGAGCTCTTTCATGTTTCTATGAACTTTGTGTGTGTTGAATGCAGCAGGAAGAAAAACAAAGTGTGTGTAACAACCCTCTCTGTAACTGATGCTGCTTATTTTACACTCAGCAGGTTTCATCATCTTTTCATTAAATACAGCTGAGAGTGTTTTACAGTCACAGTCTTATGATTGTTATGAAGCTACAGATTTATGGAGCTGCACACTCACAGATTTCTGTCTGATCCTGATACTCTGAAACTTTTATTGAACTTTTGTTACAGAACAAACATAAATAATGTTCATATTTACATGTGTTCAGCATACGTTACCATGGTGATTTAACCAGGTTTGTGAGAGACGACTCTGACTGTTTGCCCGACACAGCTCACTAACACATCACTCTGTCTTGTAGTTTCTGAAACTTTGCATGTTAAGCATGAGGCTAAAATTCCCCCTCAATGTGTCACCTGTTCATTAAAACCAACATGACTAAAAACTCAAATGTCAAAGGAAATAAACAAAATATTTAAAGTCAATCATTCTGATCATGATTGTACTTTGACCTTTAACCTCTCTGCTCTGTGTTGTTTCCTCTTTCAGACCAAAAATCCTCCCAGCTGAGTCTGGACAGGACGTCACTCTGACATGTCGAACTCCAAACAGTGAGTCAGAGAATATGAGCCAACAGCTTCATCAAACTGATTATTGGTCCAGAGAGTTAGTTTGAGTTGATCCAACCTAGACTCAGATATTTCTCTCAGTTTGATCCTGACACTCTGACGCTTTCCAACATGGTGAATGTAACTCCTGTTGCAGGAAGAACAAAAAACATTAATTTTGTAGATATTGTAAACTTCTACATTTGTATGGCTTCTTAGGAGACCTTTGCGCAGTTACGTAACTTCTGTTGTAATCATCCCTTGTTTTTGCTGTGTTTTGGTTGTTGTAGAAATGGTTTACATGAGCATTTAGCTTAGCTTGTAAGGTTTCTTTGGATACCACACATGTTGGTATTTGCATAAAAAGCTTGAAGTCATGGATGGTTGCCTCTTGAGCCCCTTAGAGATTAAGTACGTTTCACCCCCTGTAAACCCCCTGAGTTTTTTCTTTCAGTGTTTTTTGTGATGTGGATTTTTTTTGTTATTAATAGCGGGTTAAAAAAAGTGATTTGAATCACATTGACAGTCTGATGTCGTCTTGTTTAAATAAATGTTGTAGGTAAACTGATGGTGACTCTTGGTCTTTACTTCTGTGTGTAAAACAGTTTTAGTTATAAACCAGGAGACGGTATGAGGCTGATTTTCACTTCACTCTGATGGTCTCAGAGAACAAAGACCTAAATGCAGGAAACCAGGATAAGATTTACAAATAAATACTTGAAAAACATGTTTTGTTAGAAATCAGCGCATTTAACAGTCGTGTGTAGTGTTTATAAAAACAGAAGAAGACAAAATCCTCACACACTGAAGTTTAGATGATTAATCTTCCTGCTGCTAATATATGAGTGACGTGTTTAAACTGAAGCAGCAGATTTACTCTCTTTTAGAAACCGTCAGACTTTAAAGGTTAAAGAATGACATGAGTTTAACAGGAGGCAGTGTGTGTAAAAACTCAGTTCAGACAGGGTGGAGGTTCATCCACCCAACACGTGCTCCCATGCAGTGCTCCATGATGCTGACTGTGCATTGGTGGAAGCAGATAAGATAAGATAAACCTTTATTAGTCCCACACGTGGGAAATTTTTTAACCTTACACTGAAGAAGTAAGATGGAGGTCCTGTTGTGGATTTTTTCTGACATATATCTGTGTACTCAAACATACACTATGTAATCATATATACTCGTATACTCTGTCT
This sequence comes from Pelmatolapia mariae, assembly GCF_036321145.2. Taxonomy (NCBI): domain Eukaryota; kingdom Metazoa; phylum Chordata; class Actinopteri; order Cichliformes; family Cichlidae; genus Pelmatolapia; species Pelmatolapia mariae. The sequence goes on from NC_086229.1 coordinate 73,171,403, forward strand.
ATATATATCTGCACTGGAGTGTTTATATAATGCAACTATATTCCTAACTTTTCACGCATTGCAAAGCCACTCTATGACCTTCTCTCCTCAGAAAAGCCAGGGGAAGCGAGAGACAGGAAGTCAAAACACAACAAAAAGACAAATAATCAAGGAGGTCAGCTACCGTCCTCTCACCCAGTGGCATGGTAAGCTGAGCATCATCAGGTGTTCTGTCAGCTCATCAACTTCCTCAATCAGCCCCAGTTTTAGTTTATCCCGACTACCAGCAACCATTCATCTTACACTGTGATGCATCACAGGAGGGACTTGGAGCTGTGCTCTACCAAAGACAAAATGGGAAGGTAGTGGTTATTGCATATGGGTCTAGGATCCTGCCCCCGAGAAGAACTACCACCTCCATTCAGGGAAGCTGGAATTTCTTGCCCTGAAGTGGGCCATATGTGGGAGGTTTAGAGATTATCTCTACTATTCACCACCCTTCATTGTCTACATCGACAATAACCCCCTCACATATGTGCTGACAACGGCAAAACTGAATGTAACCACACACAGATGGGTAGCTGAACTCGCTGACTTCCAGTTCTCCATCAAGTATCGACCTGGCAGAGCTAACAGAGATGCAGATGGTCTCTCACGAATGCCCTTGGATATGGAACACTACATACAAACTTGTACAGAAGCAGCGACACCTGAGGTCCTAAACAGCGTGACTCAGGCTCTGGCTGTTCAGCTGCAGGGAAGTGAACCCTGGCTCTACCCGTTAAACATCCCAACTGTGGTAGCAGAGCAAAGTGGGGAGGTGGGGACGTCAGGTCTGGAAATCCCTAAGACAAACCTAAGAGATGCACAAAAAAGAGGATCCTGTAATCGGAGAAGTCCTGAAGTATGTCATCTCTAATCGGTGGCCAAAAGGCAGAAAACAGGCATGCAACAAGGAGATCGCTGCTCTGACAAGGGAAAAACAGAAGGCACCTTGATGAGGATGGTTCACTGTACAGGAAAACACCCAGCCGAACACAACTACTCCTGCCTAAGAAGTTCCATTCACTGCTTTATAAAGAACTATATGAAGACGTGGGCCACTTGGGGGTGAAGAGAGTTTTGGCCATCATTCGGGATCGCTTTTACTGGCCTCATGTGCAGAAGGAAGTGGAGCACTACATAACACAGGTGTGTAGCTTTCTAAAAAAACAAGCTTCCCAACAAGCCAACCAGAGCCCCACTGATGAATATTACTACAACGTACCCGTTCGAGCTGGTTGATTTTTGGCATTTGGAGAAATGTAAGGGAGGGTATGAGTGCCATGGACCGCTTTGCACGATTTGCTCAGGCTTATCCCTGCAGAGATAAAAGTGCCAAAACAGCAGCAGGAAAAATATTTGGAGACTTCAGCTTGAAGTTTGGTTTTCCCACACAGCTCCATCATTACCAGTGAAGAGAGTTCGAAAAAAACTCTTCGCCAAACTGGAAGAATACAGTGAAGTCAGGGGATCCAGAACCACACCATACCACCCCCAGGGAAATGGCCAGGTAGAAAGGTTCAATAGGACACTGCTGGCCATGCTTCGGAACCTGTCAGAGGGAGTAAAAGCAGACTTGAAAGCATCCCTGGCAAAGGTGATCCATGCGTATAACTGTACACACAGCGAGGCCACTGGATATGCCCCTTATTTCCTCTTGTTTGGGAGGAACCCCAGACTCCTCATTGTTATGATTTTTGGTCTCACAGCTAATGACCAAAGCCCTTCTCATCAAGACTATGCCAAGAAGTGGAAGATTCGCATTACAAACTGGCCTCAGCGACAGCCTTTAATGAGAGTCGATGAGGTAAAGTGCTCTATGACAGAAAAGTACATGGTGCAGAGTACTGGTCCGGAATTTGGGTGAAAAGGGAGGACCAGGTGTTTCAGGTGACACAAATGAAACATAAGGATAGCCCAGTATATGAGATTAAGCCAGAAAATGGCAAGGGACGTGTCAGAGTCGTCCACAGGAACCTCCTGCTGTGACTTCTTGCCAGTCAAAAAAGTCAACAATGCTGAGCTGAGAAAGCAAAAAAAGAAAAACAACAAGGACAGACCTGACCGGCATGAGCAGGAGCACAGTTCAGAGGACGAGGATGGATTATAGATCAAGATGGCGGCGCGAGCAGTCGCAGCGGCCCGGCGCTCTCCTCAACTTAGCGGTTTTCTTTTTATTTTGTGTATTTTTGTTTCACTTTTACTCCGATATGCAGGAGCACATATGCAGTACAGTAAAGCTGAACTGGTTGCGGTTCTAAACCACAAAAACCTCCACACCTTTGCTGACAATGACTGGGACTCAATTCCCCCTGAGATCCGGAGGGTCACCGACTCTAATTTCACCATACCACCGCTGAAGTGGCGTAGGCGACGGAGGCACAGGAAACAGAAGAGAGGGAAGAGAGCGGGGCTGAAGGCTAGGCTACGTGCTAACCCACACGGACCGGCTATTCCGAGCCTCTTCCTCACCAACTCACGGTCACTAAATAACAAGATGGACGAGCTACGACTGCGGATCACCTCACACTGTCTGGATTACTGTGTTATGATCATCACAGAGACTTGGCTGGACTCTTTTACCCCAGACACTGCGATTGAGCTAGCGGGCCACGTTGCGTTCAGAGCCGACAGGAACAAAGAGTCCGGTAAGAAACGCGGGGGAGGTCTGCTAGTGTTTGTAAACAATAACTGGTGCACCAACAACACAGTTAAAGTCGTCCACTGCTGCCCGGACATAGAATACATGATGGTTCAGTGTAGACCCTTCTACTTGCCGAGAGAGCTCACAGCGATCACAATAATAGCAGTTTATGTGCCGCCGCAAGCTAATGCTAAGTCAGCCATGGAGCTACTCCAGCGCTCCATTAATAAACAGCTAACAACGCACCCGGACTGCGCCGTGATCGTGGCAGGAGATTTTAACCACACAAACCTGAAATCTGTCCTGCCTGGATTCTTTAAAAACGTGAGCTTTCCGACGAGGGAAAACAACACACTAGACCAGCTCTACACCAACATCCCAGATGCTTACAAGGCCACCCCCCTGCCTCATCTCGGACTCTCTGATCATCTCTCTCTGTCCCTGATCCCTGCTTATAAACCTCTAATTCAAAGACAAAAACAATCTGAAAAATCAGTAAGAGTGTGGACCGCGGAAGCCACCACGGCCCTACAAGACTGTTTTGATAACACGAATTGGAGTGTATTTGCAGAAGGATCAGACTTGGAGGGCCACACATCTGCCGTACTCTCATACATCAGCTTCTGTACTGAGAGCGTAACAACAACAAAGACTGTTAAAGTGTTCCCGAACCAGAAGCCATGGCTCAACAGTGAGGTGAGAGCCCTACTAAGAGCACCTGACAGCGCCTTCAAATCAGGAGACCAACAAGTCTACAAAGAGGCACGCCAATCTCTGGTTAAAGGCATAAAAGAAGCCAAGCGCAAATACAAACAGCGCATCGAGGAACACTTTAACACAAAGAACTCCAGAGACATGTGGCAGGGGATCAAGACACTCACTGGCTACAAAGACAGTTGCACACAAACCAACTCCCCAGACATCACCTTACCTGACACCCTAAACCATTTCTTCGCCCGCTTTGACCAAGAAAACAGGGACACCATCACCCATCCTGCCATTACAGAGAGGGACGACGCTCCCATCCAGCTGGAGCAGCACCAGGTCAGAGCCACACTGCGCAGAGTCAACGCGAGGAAAGCAGCTGGTCCTGACGGTGTAGCTGGTAGAGTGCTTAAAGCATGTGCAGGCCAACTAGCAGAGGTTTTCACCACCATCTTCAACCTCTCACTGCTACAGTCTGTAGTACCATCCTGCCTTAAGTCAGCCACCATCGTTCCAGTGCCCAAGAAGAACACAGTGAGCTGCTTGAATGACTATCGTCCAGTTGCTTTAACACCCATAATTGCCAAATGTTTCAAACAGCTCATCATGTCAAACACATTAAAGCTGCCATCCCTGCAAACCTCGATCCACACCAGTTTGCATACAGGGCAAACAGGTCGACAGAGGACGCCATAATAACAGCTCTTCACACAGCCCTCACACACCTGGACTGTAGTAACACCTATGTGAGAATGTTGTTTGTGGACTTCAGCTCTGCCTTCAATACAGTTCAACCCCACGAACTGGTTAATAAACTAAGCAACTTAGGACTCAGCAGCTCACTGTGCAGCTGGATACTGGACTTCCTGAGCAACAGGCCCCAGAACGTAAGAATGGGAGAGCACACCTCCTCCACCCTCATTCTGAATGTGGGTGTCCCACAGGGGTGTGTCCTCAGTCCCCTCCTATACTCACTTTTCACCCATGACTGTTCAACTATCCACACCAGTAACACCATTATAAAATTTGCTGATGACACCACTGTCATAGGACTGATCGACAACAACAATGATTCAGCCTACAGAGAGGAGGTTCAGCATCTGAAGCAATGGTGTGACGACAACAACCTGCATCTGAACACAGCCAAGACCAAGGAGATGGTAATCGACTTCAGAAGAACAAAGCGATCTGAGCACTCTACCCTCTACATTGATGGGGAGGAGGTAGAAAGGGTAGAAAGCTTCAAGTTTCTCGGAGTCCACATCTCGGCCGACCTTACCTGGTCCACAAACATCTCCCACCAGGTAGGGAAAGCACAACAAAGGCTGTACTTCCTCAGGAAACTACGTCAGGCTCAATTACCCCAAAGACTGCTAGTAAACTTCTACCGCTCCACCATTGAGAGCCTTCTGACTTACTGCTGCACACTCTGGTTCAACTGCTGCACTGCGGAGGACAAGAGGAAACTGCAGCGGGTGGTGAGGGCAGCAGAGCGGGCAATCGGCACTTCACTAACTCCCCTCAGAGACATCTATACTGGCAGACTTCAGCAGAAAGCCAGCATCATCATTAAAGACCCCTCGCACCCTGGACATTCACTTTCCCCCCCCCCCCCCTTCCCTCTGGTAAACGCTACAGGTCCATCAGGTCGAAGACAAACAGACTCAACAGAAGTTTTTACCCACAGGCTGTCAAACATGCCCTACCTCCACCCTGATTGGAGGATAACTGCACTGCCAACACTCATGGACATTACACCTTATTTATAAATCGTATTTCTGTTTATACTTCAATGCAAACAACACCCTTACCACTTTAAACTTTATTTATTATAACATTATTTAGTATAGTTCCAACAGCACCCCCCACCCCCACCCCCACTCAATGTGCAATATCATCCCCCCGCCACACACTCAATGTGCAATATCACTGATCACACTGCCCCTCTCAATGCACCTGCTAGTTAGATGGCATGTATGTGTATGTATATAGATGTAAGCATGTATGTGGAAATATGTGTGTGTATGCATGTACGGATGCAAATATGTATATATACATATATGTATGTATGTGCGTGTATGTTTGCAGGTGTATGTATAACTTGTACATATCTTTCTTGTGTAAATGTAAATTTGTCATTGTGTAAATACTTACGCTATTGTGTACTTCACACACATGGAGAGATGCCAAACTGCCTTTCACTGTTCTTGTAACAGTGACAATAAAAAGCTATTCTATTCTATTCTATTCTATTCTATTCTATTCTATTCTATGAATGGAGAGCAATTAGAGGACTGCCGGCAGAACAAGGGGACGTGGTAGACAGCCCAGGTGGACAGAGGCACCAGAGTTCAATGCAGAGAGTGGAGCTGTCAGGAGGGAGGATCTCTGTGATGACAATGACATGGAACACTGAAGGACTGCAAAGAAGAGAATCTGGGTGGGGACAATATACAACACAAAAGCGACCAGCATGACGGGGATACAGAGGCACAAGAGAACAATAAAGACACAGAGAAGACGCACCAGCTTGAGATGGAGTACAGTGACCAAGAGGACACTGACCAGTCACCTGTCAGTGTGAAAAAGTATCCTTCAGAATGAGAAAACAAAAGCTAATGTTTAATGACCACAAGTTAGGACAGCCGACATTAGCACTTGAATAAGTACCTCAGGTACAGTCATATGTTACATACTGCAGTAAAGTACCGTAATTTTTTCAAAATATTAATAAAAGGGATGTGTCTCCAAACAGCCATCTCTTTCCTGACAATTCCCTTTGTGCATATTCTCTTACATATGATAAATCAACATTGAAACACCTGCGGCTTTTAGTCAGGTGCGGCTAATGTATGTACAAAACAGGCTTTTCCCCTGATTTTAGCTTTTTTTTTTTTTTTTTTGTCTGTCCCATTTGGTTCTTTAGCCATCAGAATTGTTATCTGAAGACCAACAAGGATACCAAATGGATTTATTTTGCCAAATGGATCATCATGGCATTGCCGTATTGGTCCATTTGATCAAACTTTGTTGTTATTATTTATTTTATTTTCAGTTGTTACAGATGGGACAGACATGATTGAGGGATAGGAAAGGGAGAAAGAAAGAGAGGAAGGAAAAGAAAAACAGAAGGGAAAAGGGACAGTGAGAAAGGGCACTTACAAAGACAAAGAGAAAAAAAAAATCTCCTGGATCACCTGTTGAGAGAAAAAGAAGAGAAAACAAGCAAAAAAACAAAACAAAACAAAGCCACATACTAAACACAACACCATCACGTTAATCTAGCTAAGTGTGAACAGCAGTAAATACTAAATATTGAAAGTTGTTGTGCAGCACGCAGGACAGACAGCGCACAATGTGCTTTGAAGTAGCAGCTAAGAAAGGTGTAGTTTATGTCTACGAACAGTGAACACCCGTGTGCACACCTGTGTGGATCAACGCGCTTGTATACAAAAGGTTTCCCCATGTAACGGTCTGCTAGAGGGTGTGGAGGGCCATAGCCCCGTCCTCCAGGGCATGAAGCAGGCATGGAGGAGATCCAGGCTCCAGACATCCAGAGGCCCCAGAGTGCGAGAGCCCAAGGAGTACTACCGGAGGGGCATCCGTGCCACCTTCCTAGGAAGGGCTGAGGACATCCCCAGACGAGGGGGTCACCCAGTAGCCACGGAGCAGAAGCCAGAGGGGGCTGCACCGGCGTGCCCGCCGGCTCTGCCGGCAGCCAGCTGTGCCAGAGTGAACCGAGTTGCAGGCCCCGAGGCCGGAGGCCCGAGGGCCCCCTTTGCCCCGGAAGAGGCCTGACTGAGCGACAGGCACCAGGCCCCGCCAAGTAGCCACCGGGAGTGAGCTGGTGCATACCTGAGCGCCCAGCCCCGGACACCAAGAACCACCAATGCACCAACCCCTGAGGGCATCAGTTACCAGCAGGGAGTGTGGTGAGGGGAGATAGGCCTCCACACTTGGAGGGCCTGGGAGTACCCAGGGAGGTGGAGTCTAAGACCCGACCTGACATATGGACACAGACAAACAGGCACACACGGACATAAACATGCTTTCCCACCCTCATGCACACATATACAAACACTCAGCACTCACCCAACGTAGGGATAGACATACATAGACATGTACACACAATCATACTCCCCAAACATACTCTATGCCCCGGGTCCAGGTACCCTCGCCCCCAGAGGGGGAAACGGCACCCAGACCCAAGAGATGCGACCCTTTCCCCCGGGGTGGAGGCAAGCAGACCGCCCCAGGCTCCGCAGCAGCAGGGAGGCCAATTGGACAGCCAACACCTCCTCCCAGCCCCCCGCCCCGATGGCTAGTAGAGAACGGGGGTGTGTGAAGACCCCATACCTCCCCCCTCCCGCTCATGTGAAGTGTTGCTGCGTGTTGTTCTAAAGTGCATTTAAAACAAGGGAGGGCATGGTGCTGCTGCCAGAGCAGCAGGTGTTAGCACGGCCCCTCCCGAGAACCCTCAATGTCTACATGGATTTAAAATTGAGAGGTGGGCACCGGCGCCAGAGGTAGGGTTGAATACGCAGACCGTCCTCTGGACGCCGTTAACGTGGTCACCCTCAAGGCCCTATATATGTGTGTATGTTATGAGAGTGTGAATAATGTGGATGTCTAAGTTGTGAGATAAAATTGAGGCACAGGTGGCCAGAAGGGGACAGAGGGGGGGGGAATGCCTCCCCTGCACCCTGGTGACATACCCGCACCCCAAGGCCCTACCTGTGTGGGTGGGTGTGGTGGAGGGAAGAGGGAGGCAGCCGGGGATGGGGAGGAAAAGAAGGGAGGGGCAGGATGCCCCTCCTTAGGGCCAGCTCCCCCGCTGACCCCAGTAGGCACCCCCGTCCTCTAGTACCCACCAAGGCAAGGGAGCCCCGGCCCATCCAGACCGGGGCCTATGGCAGCAGTACCGCTGAGCCCCACAGGACCTGGGGAAGCCCACCCCACCCCACCGCAGAGGAAACTATACCCACCCCAACATTCAATCATCTCCAGACTACACAAGACAACAGACACCCAGGCTAGGTTTGTTCTCCACCTCTCCTGTGTCTCTCCCCCACCTGCAGAGTGGACTTCTGCAAGGATGGAACAACCTCCCTGCCAGTTGAAGAGCCCCCCAGTTAGGCCGATGCACCAGAGGCCCCCTGCGCCAGGGCTGAGCCCCCGTGCACCCACCCGCCCACAACCGAAGCCCCCGAGGCCCAGCCAGAGCCCCATCACGGAGACGAAGCACCCCCGAACCCCAAGCCCCCCCGCCTGCCCCGGATCCACTCAGGGGCAGCCAGGCCACCAGGCCAGTAACCTACGTCCGCCAGTGCAGACCATCCCCCAGCCCCGCTGCACGCAGCCACGAGGAGAACACCCTCTAAGAGTGACCAGAGCCACTAACCAGGTTATGACCACAACCCCCCGGGTTGAGCCCTCCAGGGATAACAGCTCTAGGGGTTCTCCTGGCGCCTTAAGCCCATCCCAACCTCCACATCAACCACAATAGCGAAGGCAGGCCTTGGTCCTGTTCTCATTGTCTCACCCCAACCGGTCGCAGCAGATGGCCGCCTCTCCCTGAGCCTGGTTCTGCCGGAGGTTTCTTCCTGTTAAAATGGAGTTTTTCCTTCCCACTGTTGCCAAAGTGCTTGCTCATAGGTGGTCATACGATTGTTGGGTTCCCCTCTAGACATCATCGAAGGGTCTTGAGGCGTTACTGTTACTGTGGTTTGATGCTGTATAAATAAGTTGAACCGAAAATCCAATTATTACTGCTGAGGTCGTGACCTTCGTAATGCACAGTTCTTACTGCTTCTAGGCGGGGCCTTCTTTGGGGATCTGCCAGGCCCGGGAACCATAACCAGTCCCCTTCAAGGCCTTCCCCAAAGCACAGTTCAATTCATGTCCAAGCATTCACCTTTACCTACTAAAACACTGTCAAACCTAACATGCGGACGTGGGCCCAGCTAGTGAATTAGATTTTCAGTCAGCAATGTTCTTAAGAGATACACATTTAAAAGGTTCTTCATTTTGTATCACATTAATATAACTGCAGATACCAATTCACAAAGCACTTAATAGTCAAATGAATCCTTTGACTGGATGATGGATGCAACTTTGGTATGTGGACGTATTTGTATGCAGCCCATGACTTTTGTTAAAAATGGATATAGCAAATAAATATTTCAGCAGAAAGTAAATCTCTGTCTGTGTTTAGTTCATTATTTTTATATCACATGTGCGCAACATTCAGCCTGGACAAGCACAGGCCCCTCCTGAACTTTTTCTGCAGGGCATGGGCATTAACCAGCTCTCCATTGTGTGCTACAGCTATCTTGGCATGCAGTGTATCCACCACAAAGGGCTGGCAGTTCTGCTGCTCTGAGAGCCCAGTAGTTGAATAGCATGTGTGGCAAATGCAGAGGTTACCATAGCGCAGTTTGGTGAGAGCCTCTGGTGGAAAAGCGGTGACTATTACTAACTATTATTACTATGTAGTTATTTAGTTACTGTTACTTTGTTAACATAAACATTTTTTTTAATAATCCATCGCCGATTGAATCTTTGCTTTTGTCAGGGACCAAGCAGTAAAGCATAAAGGACACAGGTGGTTTAATTCAAAAAAGGGGTTTTATTGACCCAAAAATATGAAAATATATTTAACAAAGCCAAAACTTAAACAGGCAGACCAATAAAAGAGGTCAACTCAATAGACTAAACTCAAGATAATAGTTAACAAAACCTCAAACAAACATAAGGTAAACTGACCTGCTGAAATGACACATGAGGGAACTTAAATACTGGTTTAGCTAAACCAAATGACACACACGGGGGAAAACAAAATGGCTGCCATATAACCAACTAATACAAAACAATTCAACAAACATGAAACACCCCCCAGGCAATGAAGCATGTGGTTCTGTCCAATTAGGCTGTCAGTGGTATTTCAGCTCTCCCAGCCCTTTGCCACACCTTTTGCCAGACAGGAGGAGAAGGCAAACCCCAGGTAACTCAAACAAAGAAAGATGTATTAATATAACATAAAACAGAACTTTGACCTTGCAGTGTTAATATGTGTGCACGCCATATAAACATTGGAAGGTGTGATGGAAAAATAAATACATTTAATAAAGAAACAATATTGAACAATAAGTAGGATATTTTAAAGTAGTGACTGTAAATTAAACTAAAGTGAATCAACTGGTGGTGAGGTGTGGAGCTTACCATGTGTGGCATGCCATCACAGCTTTCCATTTGAAACAGGAAAATATGACTGACTGAAGTTTTAGCTTTTTATTATAGTAGAAATTAACCTTATTATTTTTCTTGAATTACTGTGTCCATGAACTAGCTTTGTTTGGTCCGTTAACTATAAATGAAAGATGGATGTAGGCACTATGACGTTACCTGTGGGTTTTAGAAGTTAGCCTTTTATCCATCACCATTTAGACAAGATCACAAATATAAGTGCCTAAATATCTCATGTTCCCAAATGTGCTGCTCATTATCTGCACATCTTGTCCACACCTGCAAAGCTGCATGAAATGCAGTGCAGTGCAAAAGTGACAGTCCCATTTCAGCATTACATCCTGGTCCACCACCATGGACAGCCAAGTCCTTAGACACTGTGGCAGAGGGACAGTAGCGGTTTTAGATACTTGCGACACGGGCGGTTGCCCGGGGCGGCATCGTGGTGGGGGGCGGCATCACGGGCATCGGCAAAAAAATAAATACAAAATTGCCCGTACTCATGCTGCCCCGACATCAGCCAGCGCATATTGGGAATGGCACCGATCGGTTTTCTATCGCCCATTTGCTGGGAGTAAGGGCGCACTCCGTTTGCGAGGTGCGCCTGCTGCTTGCGGCACAGGGAGGAGAGGGCGGGGCGACGGGGGATTCTCTGGCTGGCTGGAGCAGCATCTAATACCCAACTCGCAAAATAAAACAAAATAAAAACAAAACAACGAACACGAAAACACCAGACATTATGATACAGACTTATAATTTGCACCGATGTTTTTTCAAAATTCTATACGCGAAAAGTAAGTGCGAGAGCCCTCGGTGCGCCTGCTCGCTGCTGAAGTCACAGTAAACTTTATTGTCATCTCCGCTACATACAGTCCAGTATGTAGAGAGACGAGACTACGAGGCTCCAGTTACAGCAGTGCAAGTAAACAAACAATAAATATAAGAAGAGTAAGAAAATAAATATACACTTTAGAACCAGTGGTAAAGGGATCAATAACAATTTAAAATGTATATTTTATATTTTGTTAATTTAAAGTCTCACACACAACCCGTTTTTAAAGTTTAAAAAAAAGAAGAGGCGTGTAGCGACTTCCTGTCAACTTTACGCAATAATGCGACTGGTGGAATTGCTTGCTTGAAAAGTTTACAGAGCAATGTGATCGGCTCGCAATTCAAACTCTTAAAACATCACAGGCTCTAATGCAACAAGGGGAAACTCGTTGTGCTGCGGTGAACAAAAACTATGGCTACCCAGCCCTCCTCTCTGTCAAAATCAAACCAGTGAAAGACAGACTGACAACGCCCTTTTAATGTCACCACTAGCACCCACGTGACTCCCGTTACACATCACCATAGCAACCAAACAAATGAAAACCCAGTGATCATTAAAATTCAATACATTTAATTATGGCTCCTACAAGGAGAAACGAGCAAAAGATACAGGTAAGCAGATGTGTCACTGGATAATGGCAGGTCATGTATCCTAAAACATTAAGAATCAGAATACTTTCTTAATACCTGAGGAAATTATGTGTTCGCCCAGGGCGCCAAACAGGCTAGGACCGCCACTGCAGAGGGAAGTAGAAAAAAAATGGCTCATTATCACCTGTCGTGATCTCCCCCTTGATGGAGGCATCGGCTTCACACTGCCAACACTGATGGGAAGCAATGATGTTACAAACAATTGTGAAGAAATCCTAACACCTGAGATTACATTTTACCATCACAGGAGAAGTGATGTTGAAATCCCAGCTATAGATGAGAACGTTCATATACCACTTTTCCTTGACAGGGACAATCTTAGAATCTATAAAGATCAACTCTGGCAACACATCCTTTGCACAGAAGCTAGAACTAGGATTTGACTCGGTGGGTGATGTTTGTTTAGGGAATCCACAACCAGTTAAAGGAAAGGCTATTCATTCATCCATCCATCCTCTTCCACCTATCCTTGTCAGGGTACACACTGGTACACACAGGTCGCCTGCCTGTCACAGGGCTAACACAGAGAGACAGACAACCATTCACACTCTTTCACACCTATGGCCAACTTAGGCTACGTCCACACTGAAACGTTTTGGTTTGAAAACACATGGTTTTCTCTCCATTTTGGCTTGCCTTCCACACTGAGACGGCATTTTCTTTATTTTTCACTCACTTTTGCAACTTTGTACTTTTGTGTTACTCGCAGCAGCAAATCCACCTCATTGTTAGTCCATTTTAAAAACTATTTTCCTCAACATTTTGCTGCAACGTTTCAGAGAGCCAGAATGTAAATAAACGGCAGACAGAAATGAGGCAGGTCGAATCTTCTTGTGTTTCACGCATGCGCAGTACTGGAACGTAAGTGTTTTCGTCTGTTTCAATGTGGATGCACAACTCTTTTCAAATCTATCCGGGCTAGTGTGGGCATAGCTTTACAATGACCAGTTAACCTAAGCCCATGAACTGCATGCTTTGGGACTGTGGGAGTTGGTATGTGCAACAGATCATGCTTCAAGGTCAGTCCAAACCCCTCAGCTCACTAATGTCAAATTTCTATATATACATATAGCACAGAATCACTAAGCACTTTCTATTGTAACGTAAAGACCCTACAATCAATAAGAAGAACAGAGAAAACCCCAGCAGTCATATCACTTACTATGAACAAGCACTTTTTGGGGAAGAAAAAACTCCCTTTAAACAGGAAGAAACCTCCAGAAGAACCAGTCTCAGGGAGGGGCGGCCATCTGCTGCGACTTTTTGGGTGAGCGGAAGAAGACAGAACAAAAGACACGCTGTGGAATTAAAAAGTTGAGTAAAAAAGAAACAGTGCATCATGGGAATCCCCCAGCAGTGTAGACCTTTTGCAGCCCTGTGGCTACAGGTGCTCAATAGAAACCTACAGATGTTCTTATTTTCTTCAATCAGTGACGAATAGTAAGATGTTCTGGCTTTGCGGAGGGCTTTCTTATAAAGCAACAAACTATTTCTCCAGGCTAAATGATGATCTTCCAAATTTGTGACACGCCATTTCCTCTCCAGCTTACGAGTTTTCTGCTTTAAGGTACATGTTTGAGAATTATACCATGGAGTTAAGTACTTCTGATTTGAGGCTGTCTTTTTCACAGGAGCTACAGTATCCAGAGTCGTACGTAGTGAGGAGGTAAAATTATTAAAAAGATAATCGACCTCTGTAGAAGTAGCGTTCAGGTAGCTGCTCTGCTCTAGAGCAGAGGTGTCAAACATGTGGCCTCTGGGCCACATCCAGCCCGCAAGATTATTTCATACGTCAGTTATTAATAACATACCTTAATAACAGGTATGTAGGGGCTGAATCTTCAGCCCTGCTTAGAATCAATGCAGGTAGGGGTGAGACTTGATGGGCACACTATGTGATTAATTACATGCACAGGCAGACTGGGATCATACCATTGTGTAAAAGAAGAAAGGGGGGGGCAGCAACTGTAGAGGTACAGGCCAGGTAAACAGAGACGGGGAGTTGGATTTAAAGGTAAGCCTGTTGGGAAAAATTGAAGAAACGAGTGAAAATGTAAAATAAACATCCGGAGACTGGAGAACTGAATGCACAGAAACAGTGATACCTGTTTCTGTGGAGGAGAAAAATTTTTCAAACCTCTCCAGGCCTTAAACAATGGGCTCAACTGGTGATCACTGATATTTTGCGTAGTTGTGAACTGATTTGTAACCTTGTAAACCAAAATATCTGAAATATTTATGCTTGTGCATCTATTGATGAGAATTTGTGTTTGTAAAAAAATATTTACACAAGTTATAATTTTTTTTTATTAAGGTCTGGTTACAGATAAAAAGCAAAAAACTACGATTTTCCAAATCCAGCGGTAGAGGCGAAACACGCGTATGCACAAAATGCAACACAAAAACTCATGCGCGTGGTTTTTTCCGCGAGTCAAACGCGCCAGATGCGGTACACTGACGCGCGTTTCACGGGTTTTGGCGTTTTCGCGACGCAAATCTGCTTCCGCATTTTCGCCGGATGCGCAATCGCATGTCATCGCGCTCTTTCCATTGACTTTACATGTCAACCTGACACTCTGGCCGCCTCTATCGCGTTCGGTGTGAACACACCGTTACTCCGGCAATGCACTGGGTAGTTTTCACAACCCTCTGCAACGCCTTCCAGGCAGAGCAGTTCCCGTACCAGACTGTTATACAGTTGGTCAGAATGCTCTGAATGGTGCAGCGATAGAAGATGTCTGAGGACAGGTGGTTCTTCCTCAGAGTCCTCAAGAAGAAGAGGCGCTGGTGATCTATCTTGACCAGCTTGGAGCAGTTGGTTGTCCAGATGAGGTCCTCAGAGATGTGGACTCCCAGAAACTTGAAGCTGCTCACACGCTCCACAGCCGTCCCTTTGATGTAGATGGGTGGATGTGGGTCAGCATTCCTCCTGTAGTCCACGATGAGCTCCTTGGTCTTCTCGGTGTTGAGCAGCAGGTTGTTGGTGTCGCACCACTCTGGCGCCAGTTGGTCAGAATCAAAGGTGGACGAAGTTCTCCAGAACAGCTGTACAGGATGTCATGACCCTTGACTTTTATTCATTAGAACAAGTTTATCTCAGTTCACTGAGATAGAGTGGAGGTTGTCTCTACATTTACATGTTTCCTTAGAAAGTTCCTTTTGAATGTTTGTAATACCTGCTTTGCATATGTGGTGTGTCACGCACATCTGAGACATGTCTGTAAAAACAGATGTAAAAGTGAAACAAGAGGGATTTGGTTCAGCAGTTTGGCACAGAGATCAGTTGAGCCACAGATTTACATTTTTAGATATTTTTTCTTTTTTAATCGCCCACTTTAAAAAAAAATTGCTCAGTAGTTTCTTTTGGACCTACAGAGGAAGCAGATGCATTACACCAACCTCACACTTTTTATCTTTATATGGATTTTTGTTCCATCATGATGATCAGACGAGTGTTTGAGGATTTAACTCTCTTAAGAACAACAGTAAGTGTTTGTGTCTTTTTCTAAAATCATTTTCAATATTTTAGGTAAAAAGTTTCAGTTGTCATGGTTACAGTTCGGTTAACATCCACCCACAAAAATGTTTGAACAGAAAAACTGTTTCTAAAAAGAGTGAGACAACATTTAAAATGTAATTTCATTTCTATTAGATGTTAACCTTGTAAATCCTGAAACATTTCCAGAAAATTCACATTTTATTTGTCCAACATATCAAATGTGACTCCAACAGGACTTCTGTACGAGACTGAAGTGCTGAGTCTGAATCAGCGGCTGAAAGATAAAACTTTATTTAAACCATAAATTTAATCTGATGTGTTCAGGTTTAAACTCAGGTTCAGTTATTGAGTGAAAACACCAACAGACTCAGACATTTAGAACAAACTAAGAGTCAGATCAGCAGAAACAGAGAACACGGACATGTCTGCTGTAACTGCGTCACTCTGCTCCACGCTGATGTTTGTCCTGTTCGTCTCTGCAGGTCAGATTTAACTTTGACATAAAACAGGAAGTTTTGGCTGCAGAGTAAAAAAATTTCCATGAGACTTATTGTCATATTGATTCTGTTTGTGACGATAAAACGAGAATCAAACTGCCGTCAGAAACAAAACTTCTGCTTCAAAGACTGAAACACAAACTGTTCATACATGACGACACATGAGAGCTTCTGATTTTGTTCTGTGGAGATCGATCAACAACTGAACACTAAAACATTTCGTCTTCGCCTCGTTTGTTGTGACGCACTTATTTCTGCGCATCCTCAGTCCAACCTACCAAACGTCACTCTAACGCGACGTCCTCACACAACACGGAAGAGTTTGAACCGCAGCTTTAACTTTATTTAAACCTTAAATGTAATCTGATGTGTTCAGGTTTAAACTCAGGTTCAGTTATTGAGTGAAAACACCAACAGACTCAGACATTTAGAACAAACTAAGAGTCAGATCAGCAGAAACAGAGAACACGGACATGTCTGCTGTAACTGCGTCACTCTGCTCCACGCTGATGTTTGTCCTGTTCGTCTCTGCAGGTGAGATTTAACTGTTAGAAACTAAACTGAGTTTATTTCTGAGATAAAGAGTCTCAGTCTGGTTTACATGCTGATAATATTTCTCTAACAATTAGTTTCTGATTCATTCAGAATCATGAGTGATGTGAGGCTGGTTGGAGTTAACATCTGTAATCCAACTGTGACAGAGACACAGAAGACTCTCCCTCTGATTGGCTGCTGTAGAAGTGAACTGTCAGGGTTATATTGTTGATTGTAATTTATGCTTAGAAATATTTACTCATATATGCTAAGAGTTATAGTCAATGTCATATTGGTAGAGGTCTGATCCTTAGCAGTCTGCAAAGACTGTGTGTGCCTTCCAGAGTGTTCTGGCATGCACACACATCTTAAGGTCATGAGAGAGGTTATGTCTTCTCTTACTGATTTATGGTATAAGACAGGGGTGTCAAATTCAGTTGCACAGGGGGCCAAAACTCAAGGCATACTTTAGGTCGCGGGCCAATCAAGATAAACATTTATTGAACACATTAAATGAAAAAATAAATGAAAGCAAACACAAGGTTGGAGCCGCATGTAGACGGAGCATTGCTTCAGGAATGGAAGTAATAAACTGTGCGGGCCATTCAGTGTCGTACTTTCCCTTGAGTGTATCATTACACTGCAGCTCCATCTGAATCTGCACAGGTGCAGTTCAGCAAAGTCCACTGACTTGGTTCAACATTACTTGGCAACAGGGAAAGTGAGGCAGGTTGCACTGGTGCATTTGTGACAGCTTCACTTGAAATGCCTTCACTGCATCATACATATCCATGAACTGACAGATTTCCTTGCTGAGCTCAAAAACTCTATTGAGAACTTTTATCCCAACTCAGCCAACGGACCTCTGTATGATATGGAATGTCGGCAAACTCTGAATCTATTTCCCACATAAAAGACTGAAATTGACGTGGTTTAAACTTTTAGCTCAGATAAAATTTACGGTTTGCGTTACGGTGCTCATTACATGCTCCATTTTTAGGACTTTACCACACAGCCTTTCCTGGTGTATGATGCAATGATATGCTGATAACTCACCGGTACAGTTCTCCTGCATCTTCACTCGCATCCTGCTGACTAGTCCGCTTTTTCCACCACACATCACCGGCGCTCCATCTGTTGTAAGTCCAACAAGTTTGTCCCAGGGAAGTTTCATGTCGGTTACACTTTGACATACGTTTTAAAAAATGTCTTTTCCTGCCGTTGTCCCGTGCATCAACTTAATGTTCATTATTTCCTCTCCAGGGATGAAGATGGCCAGCTGTGCAATGTCCATCATGTCTATACTTTCATCCACAGCAAGACAGTATGCAAGAAAGTTTTTGCTTCTTTCACACAACTGTGTTCTTAAATCAGTGGCCATCTAACAAACCCGATCAGCAATCGTATTTCTGCTCAGGCTCACATTTGCCAAAATCTGCGTTTTGTCTGGACACAGGACCTCGCACACCTTCATCATGCAGCTCTTCAGAGTGGTACCGGGCTGATTTAGCTCCTCTGCTACAATAAAACTTGCTTTCACAACAGCTTCACTTTGTGATTTTGCTCTGGTGACAAAAGTCTGCTGAAATGTCAGATTCTTCTTTAGACTTCTACTTTCTGTAGTTTCTGCTCTGCATTTAGATTTTTCAGCTTATCCTGACGTTTTGTCTCGTAGTGCCATCTTAAATTAAATTCCTTAATTACAGCCACATTAGCTCCACTAATAAGACACACGGGTTTACCAGCATGTCTGTAAACATGTATTCAGTCTTCCACTGGCACTGAAAGGCTCTGCTTTCAGAATCAACTTTTCTCTCCACCATTGTGAGCGGCTAGCTTGGCAATAACAGAAGTTTGACTTGATTGAATGGGAATGTTCTTAGTTAGCCTAGCATTCAGCAAGGAGGCTGCAGGGCTGCATTATGGGATCTGTAGTTTGTATATTAGAAAAGCCTAATATCGCTGGCCATGCATAACAATAATACTACATCTATATGAAATGATCTCGTGGGCCGGATATAAATGTACGCCGGGCCGGATGTGGCCCGCGGGCCTTGACTTTGACACATGTGGTATAAGAGGAAACCTACTCTGTATCTGGTATCAGTATAAGGGCCTTTTGTTTAGATGGACCGCTGGACTCCTGGCACCAGCTTTGGGGAGTCTTCACAGGTTCACATGACCACACACACACACACACACAAAACGCACAGACAAGGTATTCTTTGTTTGCATGTATACCTATGTAAGACGTCATGTGTTAATCAACCAATGCATATTCATGTAACCTCAATAAAAGAGCAGTGTTACGGGGGAGCAGACGAGAGCAACTGGGGTCAAGCAACGGAACGGCGTTTGTCCAGTTGTCTTCCTTGTGCACGTGAAACATAAACAACTTTGCCTACTCGTGTCTTACTTTTCTGTGTAGTAGAAATTGTCTCGTTCCAGCGGCGGGTGTGTGCTAGACAGACCCATCATGAACAGTTGCACTTTGACCTTTAACCTCTCTGCTCTGTGTTGTTTCCTCTTTCAGACCAGAAAAACATCACAGCTGAGTCTGGACAGGACGTCACTCTGACATGTCGAGCTCCAAACAACAACATCATAGTTGTAAACTGGAGCAGAGCTGACCTGGGAGATGAATATGTGCTTTTGTACCGGGATGAGCAGTTTGATCCGGAAGGGCAGCATCCATCTTTTAAGAACCGGGTGGATCTGCAGGACAGACAGATGAAGGATGGAGACGTGTCTTTGATTCTGAAGGATGTGACGATTAATGACACTGGAACATACGAGTGTGGTGTTGTCCAGCGAGTGAGAGGACCTGTGACTCTAATCAACACCACCTACCTTCATGTTGTTCCTCCAGGTGAGTGAGTAGAGTTGAGTGTGTGTGTGATCAGAGGTGAAGCTGCTTCCTGGTTGTTGATGTTTGTTTCTAAAGATGTTGTTGATGAGACTTTGTAGAAAGCAGCTGGTCTGAGTGATGTGATCAGAGTGCAGTAGATAATGTCTGACAGCAGTTTGAAGAGGAAATGGATTCTGTTCTGTTCTTCACTCATCACCTACCTGACAGCTGACACCTCACACCTGTTTCTCACCTGCAGGTCACACAGGAGGACGAGAGAAGGATGAAGACAACAGAGATGGAGGAAAGGAAGACAGAAGGAAGGCGGATGGATCTGTTGGACTGAAAGTTGGTCTGTCAGTTCTTGTTGTGCTTCTTCTTGTTGCTGTTGTTGGTTTCTTCATCTACAGAAGCTGTAAACTGAATTCTGCTGATCCACATGTAGCAGAGCATCTTCAGCCTCCACAGCCTGAATGTGAGTCAGATGAACAAATACAAAGAAAGATAAATAAATGATGGTGAACATCCAGCAGACGGAGTTTAATAAACTCGGCCGTCTGCTCCTTGCTATCTAAAATATAACAGGACACTGACGTAAATTCTCTATGGTCTCATACTTCCTTTTAATCAGTTTTCTGTTCGACGTTTATTCAGCTATGTGAAAACCACCCGGGGATTAATAAAGTTTTATTTTATCTAATCTAATAACTTTAATCTCAGCCAAACCTATTTACTCACGAACAAACAAAACACTGAAAAAAGCCCAACAAAAACATTTTTAGGTTGTCTAAGTGACTTATATATTACGTTTAACCTGACTAGTGAAAGTCCGCGGTGATCTGAAAATGATGTGCTGGGAGTTGTGCCGTTCTCGGTGGCTTCAGTGACCCTCGAGCTCCCGGCTCACTATCGAGCTGGTGGATAACAGACGTCTCCGAAAACGTTGAAGCACTTTTGCAAATATGCGATATCTTGATAAACCGAGCAGATATTTGAAGTTTACACAGCTACTTTCTCGCCTGAAAATATGTTAAAAGTTTATTTTGTGACTCAGAAATATTAGTAAGAGTAATTTTAAAACTTAGTAGTGGCCGCCATTGCCGGAAACTGGAGTTTGGCTGGGCCGCACTATGAACTCTGGGACATGGTAGCCACGAAAGACACACCCGACCCATCCTCAAATTCGGGGAAAATGAGGACGCATTTGTCTGCTGCATTCGGAGGAGTCTACGAATTTGGTCAGCCTTCGGCGCGTCACTGTGACGTAAATAGCCTACAAATGTGTCCTCAGGAGGATGCAGCCCATGAATTTGGACACGACACAGCTCACTAACACATCACTCTGGCTTGTAGTTTCTGACACTTTGCATGTTTAGCATGAGGCTAAAATTCCCCCTCAATGTTCATTAAATCCAACATGACTAAAAACTCAAATGTCAAAGGAAATAAACAAAATATTTAAAGTCAATCATTCTGATCATGATTGTACTTTGACCTTTAACCTCTCTGCTCTGTGTTGTTTCCTCTTTCAGACAAGAAAAACATCCCAGCTGAGTCTGGACAGGACGTCACTCTGACATGTCGAGCTCCAAACAGCGAGTCAGAGAAAATGAGCGAACAGCTCCATCAACTTGATTATTGATCCAGAGAGTTAGTTTCCTGCTTGGCTTCTCAATGTCCTTGTCTAGTCTTGTCTACTTTTCTACTTTTCTACTCTTTCCCTGGAACTCTCTCACAGTCTGTTCTCTAAAACCTAAAAGAGGAATTATGAATTTGATCAACTTGTCCCTGAATGCTATTGACACTCTCTTCTCTACGAGAAACCTGGGCTCGGGTGAGCCTGAGTGTCCTGGAGGGACATTCCCTGTCGGTACATGATGGACGGGTGGAGGAACTGGAGGGTCGTGTTTACAGACTGTGTTTAGACTGTTCCTTGTTACTTGTTCCTCGTTGCTTGTCATGTGGTTTATGCTGTTGTGATGTGAATATGTGTGTGCTCTCTGTGCAGAGGAGTTTTTTTGTTTTCTCTTCTCATGCTGACCTCCCACAAGGAGCCCAGCATGAGTAGAGGTCTCTTTTTTTTCCTCCTCCACTTGCCCATTGTGTTGTACATTTCACTGTTTTTTTCCAAATTACTACCCGTCTCCGTCCTGTCTTCCCACGTTATGTCTGTATGGTGCAGGGGATCCAATTTCCCTGCAGGTGTAAATATTGCATGTGACAAATAAAGGTTTGATTGACTCACTCTCACACTGCAGGCCTACTTGTTGTTCCTAGAGTATTTAAAAGTAGAATGGGAGGGAGAGCCTTCAGTTTTCAGGCCCCTCTTCTGTGGAACCAGCTTCCTGTGTGGATTCGGGAGACAGACACTATCTCTACTAGGTGGCGCCAGTGTCCGGCAGCCTCGCCTCTGTCAGTGCGCCCCAGGGTGGCTGTGGCTACACTATAGCTTGCCATCACCAGTGTATGAATGTGTGTGTGACTGGATGTGTAAAGCGCTTTGGGGTCCTTAGGGACTAAGTAAAGCGCTATACAAATACAGGCCATTTACCATTTACCATCTACTAGCTGGGGCTGGACCAGGTGACCCTGTAGGCTGCTGGGGGATTCCCATGATGCAGTTTTTCCTTTCCTTTATGCTCATGCAAGTTCCAGCTGGAAGGTGATCGTTGGTTGGAGATTGAATGGAGCGACTACAAGACTGGTCGTTCCTACCAATTTCCAATCAGGCTGTGTTCACTTGTGTGATGAAGTTTCTGCATCTAGAAGAGCTAAATTAGTTTTTTGTAGAAATTATTAATATTGTAATTAATTATAAATTTTTGTAGCTGTAGGGGTGGGAAGCCTTTTTCCATTTATTTTATGTCATTTTTGTTTTCTTTCTACAAGGCTTTGTTTGTTGTGTTAGTTTTTCCCCTCCGATGTTCCTCTAAAGACGAATAAAACATTTTGTTTTTGTGAAACTGTAAAACTTGCTGTGGCATTGGTGCTTGAATGGGGGAGTCATTTTTTGTGTTCCATACATCTCTGGGCAGATATTTGGGCAGTTGTTTTGAACACCATGTAAAAATGTCAGTGGACATAATGCAAAACCCAAATCACAGCATCTAAAACCAAAATTGTGCCAAAGATTCCTCATTTCTGTTTAATGGGATAAAACAATGCTAGCTCATGTTGTAGACAAAGTAAGGAAAGCAGTAAGTACACTGAGTGACATTGTTACTATGACAACAACAAGCTGAAATTTGGAAAAAACAAAACAAAACAAACCTTGGAGTAATTATTGAGAAAAACATTTAAATAATTTAAATACAATTTTAAAAAACACATGACCAAAATGTAAATGTTTCCAGAATATTTTAAATAAATAAATAATTTAAGGAACAACAACAAACAAAGATCTATAATCAGCATTTATCTGTTTTATTTGATGGTGGGAAAATCATAATCATAAAGAGGCTTCTGATTAGAATTTATTTATTATAAATGTGACTTATAAAAACCTTAATTTAGTACGGTGTGTTGATTAAATGTAATATATTTTATTTATTATTTATTTATTTCTGCATTCAATAAGATGTCACACAATTTGTGCCACTCCAAAAAAAATAATTTCTGTCCACTATAAAGGAGAACATCACAGCCTGATACCTAAAACTCACTCTCTCTCTTGTTTCTGCTTTCTCTCACCGTCACTCCTAAAACTTCCCCCTCTTTGTAAACAACCAAATGTCATTTTGCCATGTCATTTTTTTGATTGGTTGACATGGTGCATTTTTCCACCAACAGGAAAGGGCTTTTTTTTTTTTTTTTTTTATATTTGGTAATAATCAAAGAGAGCTTACTGTCCTTAGACAATAAACGTGACGAAACCATTGAGGGAAAAATGCCGCGTATGTATTGCTTATCATGTCTCTGGTTTTACGTGGCCTATCAACACAATTTAAAAACTGGTATATATCACCGTGTTGCTTTGTCTTTAAGTGGTCATGTGATTGGCTTACCACTCAGACTAAAATAAATTAATTCTCCTTAGATAATTTTTTTTCCAAAAATTCTTTCTTTTGTTATCAATAATGGTAAATGGCCTGTATTTGTGTAGCGCTTTACTAGTCCCTAAGGACCCCAAAGCGCTTTACACAACCAGTCATCCACCCATTCACACATTGTGAGTAATAGTTCTCATAATGCCGATTGATGTCCAAGGGGTCTCCTTTCCCATAAGTTTGATTTCTAATTCCTACCGCGGCGATGTTAAATTTGGGTGAAACGTCATCATAACAGCTTTGACTGGCAGCTGCAGTCATGGAGAAACATGTCGACCAATGTAAAAAAAAAGTCAACACGTGGGATTTGGTTGTTTAGGAAGAGGGGAAAGTTTTGGGAGTCACGGTAACGGCAGCGAGACAGAGCGACCGAGTGTGTGTGAGAGAGAGCTTTTAGATGTGGAAGATTTGTGTGGAGTGTATACTTAGTGTGTTGCAAGGGCGTAGATTTGGTTTTGGCATTGGTGGGGACGGATGATTCAACCACCGAACCCTGCCCTGTTTTTGTCTTTGCTTCTTGATAAAAAAAAAAAAAGGAGAAATATACTTGCCTACATATGCTATTCTACATGCTTTTAAACCATTTAAAATTACAATTCATAGTTTTATATGTGAATTATATAATGTTAAATTATTATTAAACAAATGACTGATTTTAGACTTTAGTTTACTTCAGCCATATAAATCAGGTGTCATACAAAAATAAAAACAGAGTCATGACAATAAAAGAATATGACTTTAAGGACTTAACAACATTACTTCAGTTATAGTACACCAACATCTCTGATACATCAGCACTAAGGGAACACTGAATGACCTGGTGGGTTTTGTCCATAAAACTACTCATCTAAGATTACAACAAAGTAAAAGATCTCTCAGCAACATTATGCAACATTTTAGGCACTTTTGCCCCGATCAACTCAGTGAGCTGGGACTTTTTATTCTAAACATGAACTACTGTTACAGCAACAGACATGGACTACTGGTGCCCCACACAACAACTCAATGTCCACTATGTGAAGGAGTCTACACTATACTGTCTATACTATACTGTCCTTGCTGTCTAAATAAAATAAAATATAACCGGATGCTTGCATAGATTCTCGACCATCTCACACTTCTGTTTAATCAGTTTTCTGTTCGACATTTATTCAGCTGTGTGAAAACCCCGGAGGAACCCTCCCGAGTGATTAATAAAGTTTTATTTAATCTAATCTAATCTAATAACTTTAATCTCAGCCAAACCGATTTACTCACGAACAAATAAAACACTGAAAAAGGCCAAACAATAACATGTTTAAGTTATTTGAAGTTTACACACCTACAATCTCGCCTGAAAATATGTTAAAAGTTTATTTCGCGACCAAGAAAGAGTAATGAGAGTAATATTAATACTAAGTAGCTGCAGTAGTAGCAGCTATTGTTGGAAACTGGAATTGGCTGGGCCAATCTAGGATATGGAATTTCAATTTTGTTGTCCGGGTCGAAAATCGGGAGAAATTGGGGAGAATGGTGGCTCCGGGAGATTTTCGGGAGGGGCACTGAAATTCGGGATTCTCCCGGGAAAATCGGGAGGGTTGGCATGTATGGCCTGGTATTACCTGTAACGTTATTATGACGGACACATTTTATGAGTGAACTTGACTTTAAGTGACTTACAGGTTTCTTTGAAAAATACTTTCTTATATCCAGGTTCTTCCTTTTTGCTGCTGTCCTCCTCCCCTCCTTGCAGGTTCTCGCAGCGCAGGATTGCCGCCGCTAAAACTAAACAGAGCTCGCTGAAAGGCACAGCCAATCACATTGGCCATATTTGTCACATGAGGTAGGACTCCAGTAGAGAATGTAATTGAACTCTTTGTGCACCGCTGGGTGAATGAGATGTTGACAGATCGTTTTTTTCTTTCTATCGGGCTTGTTTTTCTTTACTCGAAGAGATCAAATTATTGGTGGGGACAATTCAATAATCGCTGGATATTGGTGGGGACATGTCCCTTCCGTCCATGCCAAATCGACGCCCTTGGTGTGTTGTGTTGTCTTGTGTAGTTGTGTAGTCGTTTTGTTTTGTGTGTCAGTGAGGGCACTAATGAATGTCACAAAGGCACATTTGCAGTGTAAACACTGTCACTAAGTAGAAAACCAGCGGAGTGATACACGTCCTGTTGTCAGGCCTGCAGGTTTCTCCCTGTACTGCTCTCCTCTGTCTTTTGGTGGACAAACTTTTTTTTACTGGCACACATCAATTGTGGGGCGTCTTATTGTGACACCTGATTGTTCTCTCATTTTAGTTTTAGTAATATTTTTAAATGGTTGTACAAAATGAAAAAAACGGCAGGTGTATTGGCTGCATTTTTAGATAAATAGTTGTATATGTTTACAAAATATACATTTTATATTTGCATTTCAAGTTATAAGAATTGACTCAACATGTCTGTGATTTTTTTTTTTACAGTAATAAATACTACTAGGATTTTAAGTTCTTTGTGTGATTTCAGATCAGTAATACTAATGCAGTATGTCAGTGAAAAAACAACTAAATTCAGTTGAGCTGAACAAATGATACCAAACAAGGCAAGGGGGAAAAAATAAAATGAAACAATTTGAGGGTGAAATACAAACGTAAACTCAAAAGGAGTCAAAAATGGCTGTTTTATTTCAGACCTCAGAGGGTTGATCCAACAAATCATGAAAAATTAGGTTTAAATTTTTGTTCATGACAGTGCAGATTTCTGACATTTTGTGTAATTTAAGTTGTAACAATGTGATTGTTTTCTAACAAAAAACAGTGTGAAACTTAAGTTAGACTTGTGTTTGTAAACGAACCGCCCCATGTTGTGTAGCTTTCTGGATTTTATACTTATTGGGCTCATATTTATTTATTATACAGGCTATACAGTACATAAGCTCAAAACTCACATGTTTGTGAGTTTTGATGTAACTAAAGTGTGTAATTATGTGGGCTACAGACAATAATTAAGTTATAGACTATATTTATATGAAAAATCTATACTTGCTGCATTTGAATCATTTAACCATAAGTAACCACCTGCATATGTGTTTGGGGGGGAAAGGCTTTGATTTTGCCACCCCATTTGATTTCTTTGCCACCCTAAGAAAATTTCTCTAGATCCGCCCCTGTACACAACTATTTTCAGTTGCAGATGATAAAGGATTCAGAAAGTTTATTCATGCAGGCCCATATGACAGAGAATGTGCATCTTCTTTTTCATATTTTAATTTATATTTAATTGTGTTGTGGTTTGCAGTGTTTTATGCTGTTTCACTTTCAATTTGTAAAAGGAAAAAGCTGAAATTTAAATAATTAAAAGTTGAAATGTGACTAGTTGGTTTTTGAATTATATGATTTATTTATTACATTTTATGTGGAGTGAATAAATAAAAGTATATTTATGGTGGCCCCTAGAGACAAAACACGTACAAAACACTACAGAAGTGCTCCAGGATGCTAGGCACAGTGTTGATCTTTTGTTACCTAGTGGCTACACAAGCCAGGAAGTACCAACGACCAGATTTGGTGTGTGGTAGTAACAGCTAAATAAACTTTCTTTTTAAATTATTTAAATATATATGAGTGCTTGTGTATAAATACACAAACAATATACATATGCTTTTAATTGTGTAATTTAAGTGATCTAGGTAGCTCTGTTTTGGAAGTTCAGTTAATGCTACAAATGTGTTTTGGGGTTTGTACATGTTTTGTCTCTAGGGGCCACCGCCTATATTTATGTATAAACATATATAAATAAAACCACTTTTTTTACATTAGTAATTTCTTTTGTGCATAATTTTATATTATTGTTAATAATAAATTAATGAAAGCAACAAAACAACCTGAAGAGCTAGTTGGGAGGCGAAAGAGCTGGAAATCCCATCACTACTGTAAAGACAGTAACATCTTTTTTACAAGCTTGTACTTCAGTAACTCCTCATTAATCAGCAACTATGGATTAAACTGTAGAACTGAAAAAATGTAAGAGAAGAACTTCAGATCCTGAGTGTGTGAGGGCAGAAGAATCAGCTTTATTTCAGACTTGATAGATAAAATTTATATTTGAGTTTGATGGTTCTGTTGTCTTTGATTACAGGAGCTGCCCTCAGATTCAGACCTCAGCACCACCCAGTGACAGCAGACAGATCATCCAACATGTTAACTGCAAAATGAACTGATGAAAACAGTGCAAAGGTTAAAGTACCACATGTGCTGTAGTGAAAGCTGCAGCTTTATTGATAAAGTTAAAGACAGAAAAACAAAAGGATTAATCACTCATGTAACTGTGTCACTATATATCAGCATTAACAGGACCTCAGTTTGGTGTTTCACAAAGCTGCTGATCTCAGACCTGCACAGCTTCAGATTTAAACACTTGATGTACTCAGCTGCATGAAGAGCATATGAGATTTTCTCTGACACAATTTAATAAAACATGATGAAGGTCAAAGGTCGTCACTTGTATGTTGAACTACAAACTTGTCGTCTGGAATTCTTTCACAGTTTTTTGCAGATAGTGTGTTATTTACCATAAAGTGATTCAGAGTTATTCATACCAGAGTAACCAGAGAGGATCATATATTTTTAACCTCCTAAGACTTGAACTCTTCCACGACATGCATTTTTAATTTCTCTTTGATATTTGGGCATATTGGGGCCCAATGAATGTAAAAACAAAGAATTTCCAGATTTTTTTTTTTGTTTTTATGAAAAATAAGAGCCAATTAATTATTGCCACATTTAATTAATTATTTAATAGTGTATTTAATTAATTCATTATGGCAGTCCTGGTGTTTCATACTAATGAGGATATTCATTTAAAAATTTGATAGAACAGTAGCAGTATAATGTCCTCATAAGTAGATATCAGGCCCATGTAGAGCAAAATTGAGTATTTTGGTCTAAATAACGCAAAATGTGATGTCCACATATGTGGACGGCAGGTCCTAGGAGGTTAAATATATGACTTTCTACAGGACTGAATATAATATCTTTATGTAAAAGTCCGGGGCCTCTGGGGAGTATCTGAGTATTTATAACATTACACAAACCAAAGGTCTCATCACAGTGTTCATGAAATGCTGGGTTTATCCATCTCCTGGATCAGGCCTACGGAGGAGTGCTGAAGATTTCCCTGTGAGGGAGCTGCTGGTGAAGATCATGAGTCCTGCTTGATCAATGCGATGAGCTTCAGTCTTCCTGGTGTTTCTTAAATGAAGCCTCTCTCAGTGAGTCAACAGAACATCTGGCACAGGACAGCTGTGATGAAAGAAAAGGAAGAAGTTTCTCCAAACCTCTGGACCCAGGAAACCCAGCTTGGTCCTGGTGGTTTCCCTCACTAGTTTCTCTCCAGGGTGAATGTAGCTGTGGATATAATATGGACTCTATTATAAAATGAAAAGAACAAATTAGACTACACTACTGAAACGTTCTGCTGCTGTTTTTAAAGTTTCCATGTTACCAGGCTGTAGAGGGCTCTGAAGATTTAAACAGTTTTAGATCCATGACACTCACAGTCTTATGTTAAAATCTCAAAGGACAGCATTATATTTTTGATATAAATACATTTTATATAAATTATATATTATATATATATAAATACATTTTATAATATAAATTTTATAATATAAAATAAACAAACAACACAGAGCAGAGAGGTTAAAGGTCAAAGTACAATGGTGATCAGAATGATTGACTTTAAATATTTTGTTTATTTCCTTTGACATTTGAGTTTTTAGTCATGTTGGATTTAATGAACCTCTGAACATCCAGCAGGTCACCAGTGACCCACTGAGGGGGAATTTTAGCCTCATGCTAAACATGCAAAGTGTCAGAAACTACAAGATGTTATTTATTCAAGAGTGTTTGTGTTCATGTTCTTTCAGACACACTCAGCATTTCCAGTTCATAGTTTGTGAAAACTAAAACTTTTTATCGAACTTTTCTTACAGAACAAATGAAAATAATGTGCAGTTACCATGGAGATTTAACATGTGGATGTTTGGTAGGTTTGACTGTGAAGTTCATAACACAATAATTTAAATATGAAGCCAGAGTGATGTGTTAGTGAGCTGTGTCGGGCAAACAGAGTCGTCTCTCTCACCAACCTGGTTAAATCACCATGGTAACGTATGCTGAACACATGTAAATATGGAGCTGAACATTATTTATGTTTGTTCTGTAACAAAAGTTCAATAAAAGTTTCAGAGTATCAGGATCAGACAGAAATCTGTGAGTGTGCAGCTCCATAAATCTGCAGCTTCATAACAATCATAACACTGTGACTGTAAAACACTCTCAGCTGTATTTAATGAAAAGATGATGAAACCTGCTGAGTGTAAAATAAGCAGCATCAGTTACAGAGAGGGTTGTTACACACACTTTGTTTTTCTTCCTGCTGCATTCAACACACACAAAGTTCATAGAAACATGAAAGAGCTCAGTTTGACTGAGACAACATTTCTACATCCAAACTGAGTCACAGCTCATTCATTTGTAACTGATCAATGATCCTGAACACAATCAGGCAGATTATTGATCGTCTAGAATCCACAGACCTTCATCTACACTCAGATCATCACACAGCATTTGTGTTGTCACTTCATTCAGTGTGTGTAACAGCTGATCTCAGGTCTGTGTTGTTCATCTCTCACAGAACAAGTTCTTACAAACAGCTGAAGCTCCAACACAAAAACACTCACTGACTCTGAGATCAGAGCTCAGAAATTCATGTGTGTTTGTAACACAGTTTGACTTTGTGTCAGTAAATCTCATGAACAGCCTGAAGATGAAGAAACTGTAGTTCAGAGTCACTGACAGACAGCACAGACACACACTGTTGGTCTGAGTCTGAACATGATGATCATCAGAGAAATAACATCAGACTCTGAACATCCAGCTTTCTACAGCCGTCTGCTGGATGTTCACCATCATTTATTTATCTTTGTGTTTGTTCATCTGACTCACAATCAGGCTGAAGATGCTGCTACATGTGGATCAGCAGGATTCAGATTACATCTTCTGTAGATCAGGAAACCAACAACAGCAACAAGAAGCACAGCAGGAACTGTCAGACCGATGATCAGTCCAACAGATCCATCCTCCTTCTCTTTGTCTTCCTTTCCTCCATCTTTCTTGTCTTCATCCTTCTCTTGTCCTTCTGTCTGACCTGCAGGTGAGAAACAGGTGTGAGGTGTCAGCTGTCAGGTAGGTGATGAGTGAAGAACAGAACAGAATCCATTTCCTCTTCAAACTGCTGTCAGACATTATCTACTGCACTCTGATCACATCACTCAGACCAGCTGCTTTCTACAAAGTCTCATCAACAACATCTTTAGAAACAAACATCAACAACCAGGAAGCAGCTTCACCTCTGATCACACACACACTCAAGTCTACTCACTCACCTGGAGGAGCAACATGAAGGTAGGTGGTGTTGATGAGCTTCAAACTGGGTATCATTTGGTTTGGTTCTTTCTGGACAACACCACACTCGTATGTTCCAGCATCATTAATTGTCACATCCTTCAGAATCAAAGACACGTCTCCATCCTTCATCTGTCTGTCCTGCAGCTCCACCCGGTTCTTAAAAGATGGATGCTGGTCGTCTGGTTCAAATCGGCCATCTCGGTACAAAAACACATATTGTTCATCTCCCAGGTCAGCTCTGCTCCACTCTACACCTATGATGTTGTTGTTTGGAGCTCGACATGTCAGAGTGACGTCCTGTCCAGACTCAGCTGTGATGATTTTCTGGTCTGAAAGAGGAAACAACACAGAGCAGAGAGGTTAAAGGTCAAAGTACGACTGTTCACTTCTACAGCAGCCAATCAGAAACACACAATAAAAGATTGTCTTCTGTTATTAGATGATGATCTTTGATTGTGTCTCTTCTTGTGTCAGCTGCTCCCTTCAGGCGTCACCACAGCGAGTCTTCTCCTCCTCCTCACCTGATCCCGAGCATCTTCATCAGGGCTGATTTGTGACAGAAGGACAGCAGCAAGAGTGAAAGGGAAGGTTTAAAGATGGCAGTGAGCTGCTGTGATGTTTGCTTTGGAGACTCTGACACAAAGACAGGAGGCCGAGCTGAACATGTTCAGATTTTCATTGAGAGCAGAAAGGACGAGATTATGAACGAGTTGATCAGAGGGAAGCTCAGGCTGAGAGGTTTGGAGACAAAGTTCATGAGAAAGACTGAGATGGATGAAAAACATCATCTGAAACCATTTTGTGAACAAATAAAAACAAATCTTTAGTTTTAGAATCTGTTAGTTTGATCAAATGTTGTTGATGGACGAGTTCATTGAGACTCTGGATGTCTGTCAGACTGAGTCACTGCTTTTATTGGAACAGCTGTACTGATGCTCCTAAATCTGGCCTCTGACACAAACCTCCAAACAGTAAGAATGAAAAAAGAATAAAACCATTAAAAACTCTTCAAGCAATAAATAATCAAACCTGAAAAAGAAGAAAATCATCTGGAAACTAAACTGAACTAAACACAAAAAGTCCAAATGGAATAAAAACTAATGAGAAAATACAAAACTACAATAACTCTGTTGCACAAACAACAACATGTGCTGATAATAAGTGAACATAATGTGTGAGAGAAAGCAGCCTCTCATTATAAGACACTGTGAGTCTCTGCATGCTGCCTTTATGGAGCTACAGCTGTTTGTATACACTGAACAAAAAGCTTTGTAGCTGTATACTGACTCCTGACACTACAACACATCACACTGACACACACATTACACTTCTTTGTGTCTGTGCTGCAAACTGCACCGACACACACAGACTCCACCCAACTTTGTGTCGATCGCAACACTGAATGAATCAGAAACTAATTGTTAGAGAAATATTATCAGCATGTAAACCAGACTGAGACTCTTTATCTCAGAAATAAACTCAGTTTAGTTTCTAACAGTTAAATCTGACCTGCAGAGACGAACAGGACAAACATCAGCGTGGAGCAGAGTGACGCAGTTACAGCAGACATGTCCGTGTTCTCTGTTTCTGCTGATCTGACTCTTAGTTTGTTCTATTGTCTGAGTCTGTTGGTGTTTCACTCAATAACTGAACCTGAGTTTAAACCTGAACACATCAGATTAAATTTAAGGTTTAAATAAAGCTGATAATCACAGATTACGGTAACAGATCTCAGTCGCCTCCTGATCCTACATTTTGTGTGTCAGAGCAGCGGACTGGTAAAAAAAAAAAAGGAAGAAGAAGAAAACGCGCAGCACCAAAAAGGGCGATTAAAAGTGACTGTAAGTGTAGCTGTTCTTTAACCAGTTACACAGAATTAAGTCATGTCCTGGCAACAGAATTTAATATTCAGAATATACAGCAGAGACACAGAAAGACGGAGTGACCCCACCCAGTTTCTCCACACACGGACACAGACAGACTGAAACAATATGAAAGTAACTCTACTGCAAACTGGTTGTCTCACAGGAAAATGTAATTTGTTCTTAGAAAAGTTAAATTATAAAATCTGACCTGCAGAGACGAACAGGACAAACATCAGCGTGGAGCAGAGCGACGCAGTTACAGCAGACATGTCCGTGTTCTCTGTTTCTGCTGATCTGACTCTTAGTTTGTTCTAAATGTCTGAGTCTGTTGGTGTTTTCACTCAATAACTGAACCTGAGTTTAAACCTGAACACATCAGATTATATTTAAGGTTTAAATAAACCTGAACACATCAGATTACATTTAAGGTTTAAATAAAGTTAAAGCTGCGGTTCAAACTCTTCCGTGTCTCGTGTCTTGTCGCGTTACAGTGACGTTTGGTAGGTTGGACTGAGGATGCGCAGACATAAGTGCGTCATAACAAACGAGGTGAAGTGGAAAAGTTTTAGTGTTCAGTTGTTGAACGATCTCCACAGAACAAAATCAGAAGCTCTCGTGTGTCGTCAGGTATGAACAGTTTGTGTTTCAGTCTTTGAAGCAGAAGTTTTGTTTTGTTTCTGACAGCAGCTTGAATCTCGTTTCATCGTCACAAACAGAAAAACAGAATCAATATGAAAATAAGTCTCAGGGAAATTTTTTTACTCTGCAGCCAAAACTTCCTGTTCTATGTCAAAGTTAAATCTGATCTGCAGAGATGAACAGGACAAACATCAGCGTTAGTTTGTTCTAAATGTCTGAGTCTGTTGGTGTTTTCACTCAATAACTGAACCTGAGTTTAAACCTGAACACAGAAGATTAACTTTAAGGTTTAAATAAAGATCAAAATCTTTTTTTCGGCCGTTCGGTCAATCTCAAAATGTCCGACTGTTAAGGATGTTGAGCCATGTGATGCTGTGACGTGTTACGTTGAACTGTAGAATGATCATAAAGTGGGTCAGAAAACACTCATATGTATGTGTGTGTTTGTGTGTGTTTGTGTGTGTGTGTGTGTGTGTGTGTGTGTGTGTGCGTGCGTGTTTATATGTGTGTGTGTGTGTGTGTATATATGTATATACTCTTTTACTTTGTATAAAGTTCTCTCTGTTTTTTGCACAGTCAGGTCACATTCCACTGCGTGTTACATCTGTATAACCATGCACGTGACAAATAAAGAATCTTGAATCTTGAAAAATAGGTGAAAAATTATTTACAAAATATAAAATATCTAAAATCTAAAGCAGGTCTGAGTGTTTAACACGTTCAGTTCTTGAATGATCTCCACAGAACAACACAAACATAACGTATCCCATCATCATCATCAGCTACACATAAAGACCATCATCAGCCAAAGGACTTCAAAATGACTTCACTGTATGAAAATGTATATTGTTCTATGGAGGAGGCAACATTTAGCTGTAGTCATGAGGGATTAATAATAAATGCTGTTTAAACCTGACAGAAAGACAAACTGGTTTGATTTCACATTCTTCTCATTTCCATCAAGAAAGAAGAGCTGAAACAGAAACATCCTCTGTCTGCAGAGTATTTGCTGTTTATGCTTTATATTGTAAGGTAGACCCTACAATAGTCCATATAGAGAAAAACCCAACAATCATATGACCCCCAATAAGCAAACACTTTGGCGACAGTGGGAGGGAAAAACTCCCTTTTAACAGGAAGAAACCTCCGGCAGAAATAGGCTCGGGGGTGGGACCGGTTGGGGAGAGGGAAGGAAAACAGGATAAAGACATGCTGTGGAAGAGAGACAGAGATTAACACATAGTGAGTGAGAAAGGTGACTGAAGAAGAAAAACTCAATGCATCATGGGAATCCCCGGCAGCCAACGCCTATTGCAGCATAACTAAGGGAGGATTCAGGGTCACCTGGTCCAGCCCTAACTATATGCTTTAGCAAAAAGGAAAGTTTTAGTCGTTACTTTAAAGTAGAGATAGTGTCTGTCTCCCGAATCCAAACTGGAAGCTGGTTCCACAGAAGAGGGGCCTGAAAACTGAAGGCTGTCCCTCCCATTCTACTTTTAAATACTCTAGGAACAGCAAGTAGGCCTGCAGAGCGAGAGCGAAGTGCTCTAATAGGGTGATATGGTACTACAAGGTTGTTAATATTAGCCTGATTATTTAAGACCTTGTATGTGAGGATTTTGAATTGAACAACATAAACCAGCAGATGTGAGATCACTTACTGTTGTCAGGAAAATCCTCAGTTTCTGCTCCTCACCGTGATGAGAAAAAAAAAAAAGAAAGTGAAAACATGAAAAAGCGTGTAAATGGAATCAGTTTAAATCAGCTGTGAGTGTGAATCAAACTGTAAAACTGAAGTAAGCAGAATAATCCTGATAAAGTCCTGGTCTCTGACCTCTCTGACTGTAACTCTGATACTGAGTGAAGCAAAACCTTTAGTATAACTATAAAAGACCGGATAGCACAAAGGATGAGGCGGGTCTGCTTTGTGTAAATATTTTTGATATGACTCTGAAGGTGGGCCTAAACTCCAAAGTACAAACTTCCTGTCTGCTGCTGCCAGGCAGTAAATGCTTTTGATTATGTATGAAAAACAGGATACTAAGCTGATTGTTCAAAAGTTGGTGGAAGGCTACAGTTCTTTGGCTGCTGTTCAGAGTTCTGGGTGTTGTCAGTGTTTAAAATGCTGCAGAAACAGATGAACTGAGCACAGACAGCAGGCCCACAGTACTGTAGGTGTCACGGCCAGGCGGATCAGCTGCACGCTGATCAGCACTCTCTCTCTTCCTCTCTCCTCTTCTCTCTCGCCGGGGCGGAACTCACTGTGGGTTCACGCCCTCGGCCCACGCCCTCGGGAGATGAGACACCTGGGTCTCGTTAAGGTGATCAGCACTTAAGCCAGGAGGTGACTGCGAGTATATTTCCGCATGCTCGACCTGCGCTCAAAACAAGAGCGTCCATCAACCACCCTCTGGCCTCCTCCAACCTCTGCCGACTCCGAGTCGTCCCTGGTCGCACATCGCTGTTGACTTCATCACTGGTCTGCCCGTCTCGTCAGGTAACACTGTCATTCTCACCATTGTGGACCGTTTCTCCAAAGCTGCTCATTTTGTCGCCCTCCCCAAGCTCCCCACCGCTCTAGAGACCGCCCGGCTACTCACGGACCACATTTTTCGCCTCCATGGACTCCCCACGGACGTTGTGTCAGACAGAGGACCACAGTTTACGTCACGTGTCTGGAAGGAGTTCTGCAGTGCCCTCGGAGCTCAGGTCAGTCTCTCCTCTGGCTTCCACCCACAGACCAATGGCCAAACGGAGCGTGCCAATCAGGAGCTCGAAGCGGCTCTCCGGTGCCTGGTATCCACTAACCAGTCAACTTGGAGCGAGCAATTGTCATGGATTGAGTATGCTCATAACAGCCTTACCTCCTCTGCCACCGGTGTGTCCCCTTTCGAGGCGTCCATGGGCTACCAACCACCACTCTTCCCAGCCGTCGAAGGTGAGCACTTTGTTCCCTCTGTCCAACAGCATCTTTGGAGGTGTCGGCGCGCCTGGAGAGCAACTCGGGCCGCCCTTCTCCACACGGTGGAACGCAATAAGCGCCTGGCGGATCGCCACCGGACCCCTGCTCCCACCTACGCACCTGGACAAAAGGTTTGGCTGTCCACCAGATTCGTCCCGCTCAGGTCTGAATCCAAGAAACTGTCTCCCACTTTCATTGGTCCCTTTGAAATCGACTCTGTGATTAACCCGGTCTCTGTCCGTCTTAAACTGCCCCGGAATATGAAGATCCATAACACCTTTCACGTGTCACAAGTGAAGCCGTGCCTCTCTAGTCCTCTGTGCCCTCCTTCCAGGCCCCCTCCGCCCGCCCGGGTCATTGATGGCCACCCGGCTTTCACCGTTTCGCGGATCATGGATGTCCGGCGCCGGGGGCGCGGTTTGCAGTATCTCGTGGATTGGGAGGGCTACGGGATGGAGGAGCGTTCTTGGATCCCGCGGGCGGCCCTTCTGGACCACGGTATGGTGCGGGCGTTCCATGCGGCTCACCCTGACAAGCCTGGGGGTCGCCAGGAGGCTCCCGTCGGGGGGGGGGGGGTACTGTCACGGCCAGGCGGATCAGCTGCACGCTGATCAGCACTCTCTCTCTTCCTCTCTCCTCTTCTCTCTCGCCGGGGCGGAACTCACTGTGGGTTCACGCCCTCGGGAGATGAGACACCTGGGTCTCGTTAAGGTGATCAGCACTTAAGCCAGGAGGTGACTGCTGTTCGTCGCTGGATCGTTGTCTACCACGCGTTAGTGAAGCCAAGCTACAGCAAGTTAGAGTGTTTCCCTGTGTGCGTCGTACTTAACCCTGTCTCCCTGTCTACAGAGCTCCCTGGATTTTCCCCCCGTGTGATTCCCGTGTGGCAGTGTCGGAGTGTGAGCCTGTGATCGTGTGAGTGGATATTCTGAAGAACGCGTGCTTTCCCCTGGACTTCCCTGGAGACCCCTTCTCCCCTCACTCAGCTGTATATAGCACCCCCCCGCACATTCTTGTATATACACCTGGTGGATTGTAAATAAACCCTTCTTGTGAGCATCAGAACCGGAGTCTTGCGCTTGAGTCCTCCTCCAAACCGTAACAATAACGGTCCAGCCATCATGGACTCAGCGGACTCAAATCCCACCCAGCAACCCGTCCTCACCCCGGAGGCAATTCTGGAACGCCACGAACACATGCTTCGGCACATAAATCAACAACTGGCTGCACTCACTCAAGTCCTAGCTCAACATCTACCGTCGGTAAGCCCACCTTCACCTCCTCCGTCTGTTTCTCCTCAGCTATCGGCCCCGAATCCATCTGCAGCCGCTCCACCTGTTCCCCCCTGCACCGGCTTCCTCTGAACCTCCAGAGCGATCGTTACCGGCGCTGGAGCCCTTCTCGGGTGAGTTCGATAAATGTGGTGGATTTTTGACTCAGATCACGCTACAATTCCGTCAGTTACGAAGAACGTATGAGACAGACGGGGCCAAAATCGCCTTTATGGTTCAACTGTTACGTGGGCAGGCATTAAACTGGGCGCAAGCCGTTTTAAGAACAGCCCCTGAGATTTCTTATGAGGACTTTCTCACCAAATTTAAAAGTGTTTTTGAAAGGGGCACCGGGGCGGAGGCGGCCGCCCACAGACTGTTAAATTTGAAGCAGGGGAGGCGGAGTATGGCGGAGTTTTCGGTCGAATTCTGGACCTTGGCCGAAGAGACTGGGTGGGGGCAGTCGGCATTGATAAGTACTCTCTTGAATAATGTTTGTGATGAGTTAAAGAGAGAATTGATGATGAGGGATGTTCCTAAGACCCTGTCTGATGTGATTACGCTATGTGTGAAGATAGATGAGCACCTACGGGCGCGCCGGGGAACCGGAAACTACATTTCCCAGAGGCCCCCGGGGCGCATGGAGACGACGTCAGGGGGAGGCGCACTTAGCGGCAGTCACGCATCGGACAGTATGGAGGAGGGTGAACAGCCGATGCAACTGGGCCGCTCCAGACTGTCGCCCGAGGAACGGTATCGTCGCTGGAGAGCCGGTGAGTGCTTTTATTGTGGCCGCAGGGGCCATATTGCCATGGATTGCCCGGCCTGGCCAAAAGACAGCGCCCGCCAGTAGTGAGGAGTGTACGGGTGGGCGAGGTCACCTGTTCTCAGTCACCTCCTCGTCTCATGATTGCAGCTAAGCTAACGGTTCGTCTCAAGACTCATTCTCTCGACGCCCTGATCGATTCCGGGGCAGAACAGAATTTTATTGATGCCTCGCTGGCGCTCAAATTAGGTTTTATCACGGAGCCTCTGTCTCATTCACTCCAAGTCACAGCCCTTAGTGGCCAGCGTCTTCCAGACATTACTCATGTCACAGAACCGGTTTCCCTGACTCTTTCTGGCAATCATGTTGAAACCATACAGTTGTATGTCTTTAAAGCCCCGCTCACACCACTAGTCTTAGGCTATCCCTGGCTATGTCTGCATAACCCTGTGATTGATTGGAGGAAGGAAAGTATTTTGGGGTGGGGGGAGGAGTGTCACATGTCCTGTTTAAAAGCCGCCACCCCCGCCATGAACCTATCACCCAGTAAAACTATTTTAGAACCGCCTGATCTATCCTCCATACCATCTGTTTATCATGACCTGGCGCAAGTGTTTTGTAAAGATAAGGCACGCTCCCTCCCTCCTCACCGGCCGTATGATTGTGGGATTGACCTCCTCCCAGGCGCGCCACTCCCGACCAGTAGGTTGTACAGCCTGTCTCGACCGGAGCGGGAAAGCATGGAAAAATACATCAATGAGTCACTTGCCGCCGGTCTCATTCGCCCCTCGTCCTCACCTGTTGCCGCTGGTTTCTTTTTTGTCACCAAGAAAGATAAGAGTCTACGGCCCTGTATTGACTATCGCAGTCTCAACTCCATCACAGTTAAAAACAAGTATCCCCTCCCTCTGCTAAGTTCCGCGTTCGAGCTTCTCCAGGGTGCCACCATTTTCACAAAGTTGGACCTGCGCAACGCCTACCATCTGGTGAGGATTAGGGAGGGAGACGAGTGGAAGACGGCTTTCAATACTCACCTGGGCCATTTTGAATATCTTGTAATGCCTTTCGGTCTCACCAATGCTCCAGCTGTGTTTCAGGCTCTCGTGAATGACGTGCTCCGAGATTTCATCGACCATTTCGTTTTCGTCTACTTGGACGACATCCTCATCTTCTCCCGCTCCGTCGCCGACCACCAACGCCATGTCAGGCAAGTCCTTCAGCGTCTCCTCGAAAACCGTCTCTTTGTTAAAGGGGAGAAGTGTGAGTTTCATGTCTCAACTGTTGCCTTCTTGGGCCACGTCATCGATCATGGTAACCTTAAAACTGATCCTGCAAAAGTTCAAGCCGTTGTTGACTGGCCAACCCCTTCCAACCGTAGACAGCTTCAAAGCTTCCTGGGGTTTGCAAACTTTTATCGTCGCTTTGTTCGCGACTACAGTAAACTTGCCCTGCCTCTGACCCGTCTTACTTCTCCCAAGGTTCCCTTCTGCTGGGATGAGCTGGCTCAACGTGCTTTCGCCCATCTGAAGGACCGCTTTGCCTCGGCGCCCATCCTCGTCCAACCTGATCTCAACCTGCAGTTCATTGTGGAGGTGGACGCCTCGGACGCTGGAGTGGGGGCGGTGCTTTCCCAGCAGCAAGGAGGTAAGCTGCACCCCTGTGCCTACTTTTCACGCCGTCTCTCCTCCGCAGAGAGCAACTATGATGTGGGAGATCGTGAACTACTAGCCATCAAGCTGGCCCTGGAGGAGTGGCGCCATTGGCTTGAGGGCGCTGCCCAGCCGTTCGTGGTCTGGACCGATCACAAGAACCTGGAGTACATTCGATCAGCAAAACGCCTCAACGCCAGGCAAGCCAGGTGGGCCCTGTTTTTTACTAGATTTCAGTTCACGATCACTTACAGACCCGGTTCCCGTAATGTCAAGCCAGACGCCCTCTCACGCCAATTCGCCGCCTCCGAAGACGCAGCTCGGGACTCTCCCATTCTACCGCCCACCTGTGTAATCGGGGCTCTGACCTGGGAGATCGAGTCGGCCATTCGAGAGGCTCAACAGACAGAACCAGACCCCGGAACGGGACCTCCAGGGTCGCTCTTCGTCCCCTCCTCTGTAAGGTCACGAGTGTTACATTGGGCTCATACGGCCAGATTCACCTGCCACCCAGGGGTCCACCGCACCATTACCTTCCTTCAACGTTTCGCCTGGTGGCCTTCCCTTGCCAAAGACGTCCGCGAGTATATTTCCGCATGCTCGACCTGCGCTCAAAACAAGAGCGTCCATCAACCACCCTCTGGCCTCCTCCAACCTCTGCCGACTCCGAGTCGTCCCTGGTCGCACATCGCTGTTGACTTCATCACTGGTCTGCCCGTCTCGTCAGGTAACACTGTCATTCTCACCATTGTGGACCGTTTCTCCAAAGCTGCTCATTTTGTCGCCCTCCCCAAGCTCCCCACCGCTCTAGAGACCGCCCGGCTACTCACGGACCACGTTTTTCGCCTCCATGGACTCCCCACGGACGTTGTGTCAGACAGAGGACCACAGTTTACGTCACGTGTCTGGAAGGAGTTCTGCAGTGCCCTCGGAGCTCAGGTCAGTCTCTCCTCTGGCTTCCACCCACAGACCAATGGCCAAACGGAGCGTGCCAATCAGGAGCTCGAAGCGGCTCTCCGGTGCCTGGTATCCACTAACCAGTCAACTTGGAGCGAGCAATTGTCATGGATTGAGTATGCTCATAACAGCCTTACCTCCTCTGCCACCGGTGTGTCCCCTTTCGAGGCGTCCATGGGCTACCAACCACCACTCTTCCCAGCCGTCGAAGGTGAGCACTTTGTTCCCTCTGTCCAACAGCATCTTCGGAGGTGTCGGCGCGCCTGGAGAGCAACTCGGGCCGCCCTTCTCCGCACGGTGGAACGCAATAAGCGCCTGGCGGATCGCCACCGGACCCCTGCTCCCACCTACGCACCTGGACAAAAGGTTTGGCTGTCCACCAGATTCGTCCCGCTCAGGTCTGAATCCAAGAAACTGTCTCCCACTTTCATTGGTCCCTTTGAAATCGACTCTGTGATTAACCCGGTCTCTGTCCGTCTTAAACTGCCCCGGAATATGAAGATCCATAACACCTTTCACGTGTCACAAGTGAAGCCGTGCCTCTCTAGTCCTCTGTGCCCTCCTTCCAGGCCCCCTCCGCCCGCCCGGGTCATTGATGGCCACCCGGCTTTCACCGTTTCGCGGATCATGGATGTCCGGCGCCGGGGGCGCGGTTTGCAGTATCTCGTGGATTGGGAGGGCTACGGGATGGAGGAGCGTTCTTGGATCCCGCGGGCGGCCCTTCTGGACCACGGTATGGTGCGGGCGTTCCATGCGGCTCACCCTGACAAGCCTGGGGGTCGCCAGGAGGCTCCCGTCGGGGGGGGGGGGTACTGTCACGGCCAGGTGGATCAGCTGCACGCTGATCAGCACTCTCTCTCTTCCTCTCTCCTCTTCTCTCTCGCCGGGGCGGAACTCACTGTGGGTTCACGCCCTCGGGAGATGAGACACCTGGGTCTCGTTAAGGTGATCAGCACTTAAGCCAGGAGGTGACTGCTGTTCGTCGCTGGATCGTTGTCTACCACGCGTTAGTGAAGCCAAGCTACAGCAAGTTAGAGTGTTTCCCTGTGTGCGTCGTACTTAACCCTGTCTCCCTGTCTACAGAGCTCCCTGGATTTTCCCCCCGTGTGATTCCCGTGTGGCAGTGTCGGAGTGTGAGCCTGTGATCGTGTGAGTGGATATTCTGAAGAACGCGTGCTTTCCCCTGGACTTCCCTGGAGACCCCTTCTCCCCTCACTCAGCTGTATATAGCACCCCCCCGCACATTCTTGTATATACACCTGGTGGATTGTAAATAAACCCTTCTTGTGAGCATCAGAACCGGAGTCCTGCGCTTGAGTCCTCCTCCAAACCGTAACAATAGGTTTATTTCAGTTTTATCTTTAATGGCTGCTTCTGTTTTTGCTAACAGCTCATCTCAGTGGACGAGTTTCATCTTTAAAAACAGTCTTTACATTTCAGCTCTGTAGTTCACTGGAACATCCAGAGGGCTGTGACTACAAATCAAGTTCAACACAGTCAGGCATTCTTTGTGTTAGCTGGCTCAACTAAACCTGACACTGCAGTCAGAGACAGCAGGTATCACCATGGTGATTATCACCTTTCTCTGTTACCCTGGCTCTCTGCTTCAGGCTCTGAGCACGCTCAGATGAAAAGGAGCATTTCATGTGTCATGTGACTTTTCTTCTACACAAAATGATCCCTGTGAGCGCCACTCAGTC
This sequence comes from Pelmatolapia mariae, assembly GCF_036321145.2. Taxonomy (NCBI): domain Eukaryota; kingdom Metazoa; phylum Chordata; class Actinopteri; order Cichliformes; family Cichlidae; genus Pelmatolapia; species Pelmatolapia mariae. The sequence continues at coordinate 73,214,168 of NC_086229.1, forward strand.
CAATCAGAGACATTACTCATTGATAACTTCACTAATGTCTCCACTAAATGAATACAGGTACATTCCTGTAACAATGAGATGTGCAGTTTAGCTTCATTCAGTGTTTTCAGTGAGTTACAGTTTAACAAGCTGCACATATAAAAACATTTCCTCCAGCAGAGAATCTGCATCACAGTGAAAACGTGGCTCTAACAGCTGATTTAAAAGCAAAACTCTGAACATGACCTGCTCCTGTCCAGGTGATGTTTCACCATCAGTTACCATGGTGACTTAGCCTCTTTCTGACACAGAAAACTCTGACTTTGAGTGTGACACAGCTCACTGAGACATTAGTCTGGTTTTGTTGTGCATGTCTACTTTTAATTTTTCAAACAAATGAAGGCAACAAATGAACATTTTTCACTTTGATGGTTTTGTTTCCACTGACTGTTGTTACATCATTTTGAGATCAGATTACACATTTATGAAATATGTTCACACCTGAATGTTTCAATCAAGATCTGATATCAGTTTCTCTTTGTCTTTGTGAGCTTTATGGTTTGTTTACCCTCAGTATCCATGAACAGTGTGACAGACCTGGGATCAGTGTTTTTGTTTATAAGATCAAATATGACCTCATTATGTGAGTGTGAGCTTCGGACCACAAAACTTCAACAACACTAATCCTCAATCAGCTGTTTCACTAAAATTACATCCAAGTAAAATTCCATCCTTCATGCATCACTTTGTAGCTGACAGATGGTTATGGACATTCCTGGTTACCTAGGTAACCCTCTAACCTTAAATAACGGTATTTTTGTCGCTCAGCAGTACGATTTAATGTAGTTGTTTCAATAGCTCTCAAAAATAAGAAAAGTTTACCTCGGTACTCGCTGACTTCACATAAGTGATCAGTTATTTCCACATCTGAGTTGTGTTTAAAAAGTGTAGCTACTTGTTCTTGACCTTGTATGTATGTGTGTTTGTGTTTCCTGCTGCTCACACACAGCATTAGAAAAGCCTGAAAACTCAGTGTTCAGAGTCTGTGAGCGCCTGTCACGGCTGGCGGGGTGAGCCGTGTGGTGTAGGAGGAAAGGGACCCAAAATGCAGGCAGTTGACTGGTGATGAGAGTGAAGTTTATTTACAGAAGTGGAACGGCAGAACAGGCAGTGAGGAATGACAAGCGACTGGAAAAACCTAGACTGGGAAAACTAAATGACAAACCTAAACATGAGACGGCGAACGGAGAATGCAGAGAGACGTGGAATACACCGAGAAACACAGACGATCCGACGATGAACAGGAGCCAACACACACTATAAATACACACTAGGTAATGAGGAGATGACATGCAGGGGTGGACACAGCTGACACTAATGGACATGATGAGAAGCAGACCTACAAGGTAAAACCGGAAACACACAGACAGTTTTACAACAAAACACGCAGGGACCTGAACGGGGCACAAAGGGGAGACACAGGTAGGGATGATAAACATGACAACAAATCCAAAGAATTAATACAGAATCAGAATAAACACCAAACACAAGATGAAACCAAAAAGGAACACAAAACGCTGGGTCAGCGACCCAGGATCATGACAGCGCCAAATGTTTGTATGAAGGACAAAGAAAGAAGGTCAGTGTGAAGAGTGTCTCTGTGTTTGAACATCAACTACTGAATAATTTGATCCTGTTATTTCATGAATGAGTCTCAGTCGCTCGTTACTTTGGTTTAAATTATTTATTCTCTAACTTGTTTCATTGGCAGAGAAGCTACATCATGTGAACTTCCTCATCATGTCACATGTCATCACAGATTCAAAAGATGTAATATTTGTATGTTTGTTATTAACAATCGTGCCCGCAGGGGCCAAAACAGTGCCAGCAAATTGAAGCTGAAAAAAACTGTAAGCAAAAAAAGAAGATGTAAGTGTGAAAACATTTTTCTGTTTTAATGTCAATATTTACAGTGTCAGTTCATCTTTTTTCACGATAAATATATTTATTTCAATTGCAATATTATTTTTCAGTTTCATTTTAAGGCGGCATCGTTTTAACCCCAGCAAAACAAAAATGACAAAATCTGAAAAATATTCATTTTCTGTGCATGAACAAAAACTTTATTTTTTACAAGACAGGAAAACTAACAGTAGCTTTAATTTTTTTATACAGTGTATCCTCATCCTCAGTATTGGAAACATGTCAAACTGCATTTCCTATAAAATAAAATAAAATAAAATAATGATCATGGAAATTTCTTGATCTAAATTCTGCTCTAAATTGAGTGGCAAAAAAAGAAGAGTTGCTGTAATGTTTGTGCAAGTGCAAGAAATACATATAATACGCTCTCCATCCTTCTGCTAATGTTTAATATACTGAAATGAATTCTTATTAATGAAATTAATGTCTAATTAAATTCAAAGAAGTGAAGATAAACAGGCCACAGAAAGCACTGCTGTGATGTAAACTGTCGTGGTCCCTCAGACCTCATCATGTGATCTGACATTTACTGTTTGATTTTTTTTGTTGCTCTCACTTTACAGGAAGAAACTGTAAAATAATCAAAATATTCATCATTGTAAAAACTTCATCTTGAAGCATTTTTGATGAGCTACATTCCTCTGAACTTGGGTTTGGTTATTTATTTGTTTTCCATCCTTGTTCTTAATGCTTTGACCATCACAGCACTATGAACTGTGGGTAATCCCTCAGGTCCACAGAGATGAGGACTTATACAAAATGTGAATAAAGTAATAAAGTAAACCACCGCCTGTGTTCAAAGATGGTCGCTCAGAGTGGACATGGCTTCCTTGCTAGCGAAGAATGCCCAGACCTCTACATCGGAGAGCCCAAACAGCCACTTCACAAGCGCATGGCACAACATAGAAGAGCCACCTCCACGGGACAAGACTCAACAGTTCATCTGCATCTAAAGGATAAAGGTCACTCTTTCGAGGATGCCAACGTTCACATTTTGGACAGAGAGGACAGATGGTTTGAAAGAGGAGTGAAAGAGGCCATCTATGTCCACTGTGAGCGACCATCTTTGAACAGAGGCGGTGGTTTACGACACCAACTGTCTGCCATCTATAATCCAGTTTTGAGATCCCTCCCCAGACACTTTAACGCCCACTCACATCCTGGGCCATCTGACCTCAGGAAATCACATGATAGGGTGGGGCCAGGTTTCACAATGAACTCACCCAAAACCCTGGCTGATTGGGACCCACACCCACTTTCACACCTTGGCTCAGGTGACTAGAGGATCATCAGGTGGTCCTTTGCCCGTCTTTTGGGGGGAAACTCCCACTGGGTTTAAATCTGGGACTCTCGGCCATTTGACCTTAGAACTGAAGAAGCTTCTCGGGTGAGAGGTGAAAAGTCTTCAAGCAACTTAAAGAAGTCCAGACGCTTTTCTTTGCAAGCTCCTTTGACTACGATGACCTGCATGACTGAGAACCTTCACAGACCTGCATGTGCTAGTACCGCTTGCCACAATTCTTTGTGGTTTTACCCCGGAAATGATGTCACATTTTCAATCTCTATTGGGATACAGCCATCCTGTGTGTCGAAGCTTGGAAGCGTGTCTCGCGGGCAGTCCGTACCACGTGGCTGATTCAGGAACTGGCTCACTGGTTCGCGTGAGATTCGAAATAACATGGGCATCAAAACACAGCTGAGTCCCCCATCACATTGTGTTGTGGAATTGGATTACGTACGTGTTACATAGTTACTTGAGCAATTCTTCTTTGATGGAACCAGCAAGGAAGCAACATTTTCATCTCAACTCTCCTAATAAGGTATACACACAGTAATAAATATCACGAATGATAAGCACCATAATATAAATAAACAACACCTTTATTAAAAGGTGAAGCACCACACATTAGTTTGTGTCATCATGTACATAAGCATGATTACACAGTAACTCAATCATACCAAAACTCTGTCTTGATAGTTTCCGATTTCTTTTTTGTATCAGACATACTGAGACATTATTCAGGATAAATAACCACGGAAACAATTTATTTAGTTAGTTTAGACGTTTACACGTCACATCATTATAATCACAGAGCCTGTTTCACTTGAATCGTCCACTTGATGGCGCAGTAGAGCAAATGAATCATCACAACGCTTCGAACCATGAGTCGACCATTTGGATGGAAAGCTTCAGTTCATCACGAGGCTTCATCTCACCATCACTAGCTTTCAGTTTCATTTCACAGGAACAGCTTTGTTTCTGTTTTACATGCAGGCGCTGTTTGTGTGACAGACTTCAGCTCAGATAAAAGGCTGGATCAGCAGTTCTTATCATTTTCATTTTTCATTTTGCCTTGCCTCTGTCAGTGCACCCCAGGGCCGCTGTCGCTACAGTGTAAGATAAGATAAGATCATTTTCATCTATGAAAACACCTAAAACAGGCCTGTAAACAGTGTGTGTAGTACACTGGGTGTGTTATCTGTTGGTAATTGTGTTTACCATTGTAAAAAGGTCACAAAAGGTTGATTTTGTTCATCTGGATGTAGCGTTTTCAGTGGGAGAAACATTTCTTCATCCAAGTGACTTCTTCAGTCTCAGCTGACTACGGGTTTCACCAACCTTATAAACAGTACATTTGTACAATGACTGAAACTAGAACCACTGAATGAACAATGGGCTGGGAGGTTAGTTTCTGATCATTAATATGCAAATTGTACCATTCACAGAGAGTTGGGGAATGGCTGCTATCACAGCATTGTAAGATCAATGAATCCAACAATGAATTTATTTACAAGCACAAATAAAAACAACACAGGCTGACCAAAGTGCTATACAAAATAAAAAGTAAAACAAACACAGACAAAGAGAACAAAACAAAAACTCAGTTAAAAGCTAAGGAGTAAAGAAGGTTTTCAGACAGGATTTAACAATGCTGAGTGTTGGAGAGATCCTAATTTGAAGAGGCAGACTGATCTAAAGTTTAGGCGCAGCAATCACAAAGGCCCGATCTCCTCTGTGTTTCAGTCTGCTTCTAGGAACATCCAGAAGCAACTTATCAGCTCACTTAAGACTTCTACTTGGAATTTCTTTAGTTAAAAGATCAGAGAGGTATGAGGCGGCTCATCCATTTAGAAACTTTCAAAAAAGCAATAAAATCTCAAAATCAATTCTAAAACGTACTGGAAGCCAGTGTAAACGAGCCAAGAATGGGGAAATATGGTTGCGTTTACATGTGCCTGTCAAGAGTCGGGCTGCAGCAATCTGAACAGGCTGAAGATGAGAGAGCAGAGCCTGGCTGACACCAAAATAAAGACTATTACAGTAATCAAGCCTGGATGAAACTGATGCATCAATCGTCTGTGAAGGTTCTCAGTCATTCAGGTCATCGTAGAAGAAGCTTCTCGGATGAAAGGTGAAACGTCTTCAAGCAACTCAAGAAGTCCAGACGCTTTTCTTTCCAAGCTCCTTAGTCTATGATGCATCAATCATTTTCTCGAAGTCAGCTGGTGACAAAATGTTCTTAATTTTTGCAAGGGCCCTGAGCTGGAAGAAACTGGCTTTTACAAAGGAGTTTATTTGTTTCTCAAATGAAACCTTGTCATCAAAGAACACTCACAGATTTTTTTGTAACAGGAGTTCTGGACTTTTCCAGAGGGCCAAAGTCACCCTCAAGAGAAAAACGAGGGTCAGAAGTCCAAATAGTACAATCGCAGTTTTTTGATGATTTACATTCAAAAACTTTCATGCCAACAATGACTAAATTTCATCAAGACAGTTTAGCTAAACTTTAAAGAGTCTGTAGAGTTCTTTTTAAGAGGAAAGTAGATTTGAGAATCATCGGGATAACAATGAAATGAGATTCCATATTTTCTGAAAATAGAACCTAATAGAGCTAATAATAATAGTAAATAATAGTAATAGTAGTAAAGGGAAATAGTAAATAATAATAATAATAGTAATATAATAAATAATAATAAATAGTAACTAATAGGAAAGGGGAAAAAAGTACTGGGCCAAGGATAAATCTTTGAGGGACGCCACATGTAAGGGGGGTGGATGTGGATGAAGAGCCACCAGAAGAACCTCTGTCAGTTAAATAAGAGCTAAACCATTCAAGTGCAGTTTCTTTAACACCGTCACAGCTCTCCAGTCTTGACACTAAAATCCCATGATCGACTGTATCAAATGCAGCACTCAGATGTAAAAGCACTAAAATGCCAGAATTCCCAAAGTCAGCTTGAAAAAAAGATCATCAAAAACTTTTAAAAGCACTTTGAAACCTGACTGAAATGTTTCTGAGTTACCATTAATTTCCAGAAAAGCCTGGAGCTGAAGGAAAACAATTTTCTCCAAGACTTTGGACAGGAAGAGGAGTTTAGAGATTGGTCTAAAGATCGTGAAAGATGTACTCTTAGGCCCCCTTGTCAAGAAGACCATTTATGTGAAAAGAGAAAGACCACATCTGATTGGGGAGTGTGCCTAAGAAGAGTCTCTGAAGAACTTGGAGAAAATCTCACCTTTTTATGATGATTTGTAACCAGCTGGCAGGTGGAGTGTGATCATCAGAGGATTCGTGGACTGTTGAACCATGAGGACGCCTTCACTCATGGCTGTGTCCAAATCAATGACTGTAGAAAATATGGACGACGTGACAGCGCCTCCTCCCATTGTGCAAAAATGAAGCCAAACAACTTGCCTGCTCCACCGCTGGTATATGTCACTAACAGGCACACACCTCCCTCTAGTGGACACATTAAGTTCAAACATAGAAAAAGTGTTCGACACCTATAACATAATCCTGGGATTCCTTGCAGGCCATTCAGGCCGTTTTAAAAGGCAAACTGAGAGTATTTGGTATTTTAGCCCTCTGTGACATAATGTGGCCCTCAGACAACAAAATGGTTGTTACTGTGTCCCTTAACAGTTATGTTAATTATTTTATTTAATCACACAGGTGGAGTGGAAGAAGGTTTGACTTTTGACCTTAAACCAGGGTTTCTTTCCTCAGGCCGGCATCATTGTGCACTTAGGTGCTTATCTTAGGGCAGTAATGGTAAAGCAGTGCTTCTAAACTCTATTTTTTTAGGGTTTTAGGGCTTCCCCATTTCAGATCACTAAACTCTAATGTCATCAGGCTGCAGCATTTACACCCAGCTGATCATTTAAAGTTACACTAAACATTTTTTGTCACTTTTAGCTATTTTTGTTTTTCAAACAGGAAGAAAAAAACAAGATCAAAAGTACAGTACAACAACTTTATTTAGTTGGGGGTAAGGTCAGGTTGAAGAGAAATACAAGTACAAGAAGTACAGTATAGTGAGAAGAAAATTCTCGTGTTTCTAAGCCAGTCGGCACCCGTACTGTAATATGCGTAAGAATAGTACAATAAGATTTTAGGTGCGGCTTGACTGTGACTTCGTAAGTGAGGGCTCACTTGACCGCAGTCACAGCAACAGGCAGACGGTCAGGTGACTCCAGTTAACCAGTTAACTCTCTGCCACCAGGTGTCACTTCTGGGCTTTCCCTCAGCCTCACACTCACACAGCCGACAGCCACATTTTAATCCACAGCTGATCATCTTCAGCTATTCAGTTTGATGGAAACAGTTTCAGATCCATCTGTTGTTTTACAATTTAGACAAAGAAAATCATCTTGATTCACAAAAATAAAAATAAAGACCAAACTTATGATCTAACCTTTAATCAAAGAGGAAAACCTCTGCTCTGCATTTAAACCACTTCCTGGTTAACACGGAAACTCCGCAGGAGGACATGCCCTCCTTTATTCTTCTGTCTCCTAATAGAAAATAATAGAATAACATAGAAAGTATTTATTTTTCAGGTACAGGTGTACAATAAAATCTGGAGCATCTCTCTTAGCAGTGCATACAGTTATGAGACATCATCACAAAACTTTATGCAACTTCTACAAAAAACTTATTAATTTATAAAACTTTTGTTTAAACAGGAGGTGAAACCCTCTTTTGTGTGTCCTGGGACAACTGAGGCAGCTTTAATCTGCCATCTTTTTCAACAGCAGGACAAACTGGAGGTCCCAGAAGTTAAACTCAGCCAAATAAAATTGTTCACATTTGTTGCCACTGATGTCATTTTACTGTATCTTCCATCAGGTGGAAGGACTGTAGGCTGTCATTGCTGCTGTGAATCCTGCTGTAATCTGAGAGAAAAACAGAAGTTCAAGCTGTCTGTCCATTCAGTAAAACATCCAACACTGATAAGAGCATCCTCCATGTTGTATCAGGAGACTGCAGCTGATCCCAGTTTGGTCCTCACTTCATCCAACTACACAACCATGACTGTAGGAGACTCCATCACCCGGCATATTGGGATGGAGTCAGTGAAAACATGCTGCTTTCCTGGAACTTGAATTCTGGAATTATCTGTTAAAATCCCAGCGATTATATGGGAACAAATGATATCTGATATCAACAGTCTGAACTTTTTAAACAACTATTTTTTTTCATCTGTTTAGGGTCCTGGAGTCCTGTGTGTGTGTATTGATATAAATAGGTTCAGAAAGGGAAAGTGTAAACAATCTAGGAGTTCCAATTTCAATGAAGTTAGCTCAAGTGGGCAGATTACATATCAATGGCTGTCTGAGCTCCGTGTGTTTGTGTATAAAATCACAGCATTGAAGGCAGAGAAAACATGTGATGAGCAAATCGGAAAAAGGCATTTGTGTGGCTACAGATCCGATGCATCAGGATCAGTACAGCTGTGCTGTGGTGTTTTGCTTACAATCCAGCTTATTGATTGTTATAACAGCTCAGGAACCTTCTCAGATGAACTTTTTTCAAAATGGGAACAGAACCTTGGAAGGTAATGATTTTTACTGTAATTTGGGATTTTCAGCTGAGTATGTAGAAACTCACCCGCCACAGTTTCAGGGTCTTCTTATGCTTTATCTGGGATGCCTGAAAACAAGTTATCCCTCACGCTGAGGGCCTAAAGGTCGATAACGGTTTCTTAAAATGTTTTTTCTTCATTCCCCTTATGAAGGATGTCACAGACTCTCTGAGGGCTGTGTTTTCTACAGTGAGTGTTTCTGCTGGCTGAACTCCACTGACTTATGCAGACCTTAAAAATCTTTGTGGAGGATTTCTAGCAATGACAGCCATGCATCTAAATTACAGTTCATTTCAACACTCCAAAATGGTCTGGAGAATTTTGGTCACCGTCTCTCATTGGCTGTTTTATAAGTAGCTCTTAAAAACTGACGTTTCATAGGACAGTCCAAACACCTTCACTGGTTCTTCATAAAGAACAAAGATTTGCTCTCTGTGGGTCCAACACATCTAAAAGTGAACAAAGTTTGCTGTGGTTTTATGGAGGCTACAGCTAAATGAGCTTGAACCTGCAGGCGACCATCTTCACTTACCACACCATCTGTGATGGAGGACTCATCTCTCCTGGTGTCCTGCAAGCAAACAATCATATTTTTTGGAACATGAACTTAATTGCTTTCATAAAACATTTTTTCTGCATTTGGTATAAAACAGACTCCAATTTAGACAATCTCCGGCTCCCTCCCCACCGGAGAGGTGACATTCAATGTCCCAAATTGTCAGTTTGGATAGCCGTGACCACCACCCAACATACAATAATGTCATGAAAGCATCATTTTAAAAAGGGCTATGCAAACATGGCCGATAACTTCCATTCTAATGATGTGCAAAATGCAAATTTTGCTGTTAGAAAACTTGCAGACTTCACTATATACAGTGTAGACCCTCTAAACCAGGGGTCTCGAACTCCAGGCCTCGAGGGCCGGTGTCCTGCAGGCTTTAGATGTGTCCTTGATCCAACACAGCTGAGTTTGAGACCCTCTAAACTAAGTTTGGGGGATGTGATCTTTCAAGAAATGCAGACCAAACTGTTGTTGTTTGTTTACTTACACAGCATGTCTTGTAGAATTAACTGGAGTCACAGCAACAGCATAGTGCAGTCATATCTCAAGTCTAATAACAGAAGACAGGAACAGATCAGTAAAGAAACAACTTCCCCAAACCAAAGCACAAACAAAACAATAAGTAAAACAGGCTGATCTAAAGTATGATTAAAGTTCAGCCTGATTAATATAAATGTCACTGACAGTTGCTAATATATTGGAAAACCAAAATACTTACTGATGTCTTTCTGTCCAACAACAGGAGTGCTGGTCCTGAGCCTCAAAGACAGTAAGAAGCAAGCAGAGGGAGAAAAAAACAGAACATTTTTCAGAAACTGATTTGATCCTTAATGGCTGTGCAATCATTGTAACATAGAGTTTGCTTATGTTGTTAAATAAAGGCTAGATTTGACATTAATAGATGCCACACATGTTCTAAAGCTGCCACAAAGCATGAAAAAAAATAGACGTCTCTGAAAACGTCGGAGCATTTTTGCAAATATGTGATGTCTTGATAAATCGAGCAGATATTTGAACGTTACACAGCTACATTCTCGCCTGAAAATATCTTAAAAGTTTATTTTGTGACCCAGAAAAAGTAATAAGTTTTTCAGCGGCGCTCCTCCGCCATTGCCGCGCTTACAAGTACGCACAGGCTCCGACAACCGTGGCCGACAAATGCGATCCTCCTTTTCCCCAGACTATCCTTTCTGGGTCACAAAATAACCTTTTAAGATATTTTCAGGCGACAATGTAGCTATGTAATGCTCAAATATCTACTTAATTTATCAAAATATCACATATTTGCAAAAGTGCTTCATTTCTCCAGTGTCCATGCTCACTGCAGGTGAAACCTGCATCTTCTTCTGTGTTTTGTCCGTTCTGAGGTGCCTTTTGACCTCAGTTGCTCCTCCTGTCTCTGCCATGCCCTTTTTGCAGCCCAATCATCCGTGTTGGTCCATCACTGCCCTGCACAGCGTTAGTGCAGAGTTATCAAGGTCAGCATTATGTTGCTCGGCCTCACTTTTCAGCCGGGCTTAATGGGCGTCTCGTCACAGCTCGGTCAGCTGAAGCTGTCTGGGAAATTTCCCCCGTGTAGTGACACAGGCCTTGGGTTTAGCACTCTCCATCTCCGCTGCATGAGATCCTTTTCCTGCAGCACTGTTGACATTTTCAGGTTGTTGTTGTTGTGGGTCCAGCTGCTGCAGCATTTGGTCAGGGTCACGTACAAGATGGTAGAGGGGAGAGCAGGAGTCCAGGCCAGCCTCGGCTTTCAGGGCTGGCAAAGCAGCCTGTAATTAAACATAAAGAGAAAAAACAAAAAACAAAACAAAAACAGACGAACAGGAAAATGATGTTGCCTTGGCTGTGTTACAAAGAGAGGAGAGAAACACCAGCCCAGCCCTGTGTCAGCCTTCTCTCCCCCTTTTGTCTTTTTTTCTTTTTTCATGATATAATCACTCATAGCCCACCAAGTTGACAGGACAACACAGGTACATGTTTAAATTCTGAAGATCATGATTAAACTAACAAAAGAGAATTTTCCTTCCTGCAGTAACTCACTTGTGTTGTTCAATCAGCAGAAAACATCTCACAATTTGACTCTTAACCACTAAATTTGTTGTTTCATCACTGGTTGGTCATACCAGTCTCTTTCTTTTGGAAGTTAAGTTGTTGTCCTGCAACCCACAGAGTTTATTTGTTAGTAATGGATAAACTTCATCATTAAAAAACAACAGGTGTATGTTAAATTTCCCTACTTTAACCTTGCTGAAAAATCTTCACGTGTTCATGAGTGTAAGCTGCTTTTCATTGTGTGTGTGTGCATTTGTAGGCAAGTTAATTTCATGTGTGTTCAGTGGAGCTGCAGATCCAGCAAAGCTTCTCTCTGCCTTAGCTTTTTGCTTTTTTTCCAACAAGGCGTTACCTTAAAAGGTGCCTTTCTTTCACATTTCTCTGCTTGTGTGTATTTTTGTTTCACCTTTTGTTGTGATGCTCCGGACGCCTTCCCAACCTCCACAAGTCTGTTGGCCTGAAATTTCAACCCCAATTTTGTGTGTTACAGCTTCTCTTAATTTCTCCTCCAATTCTCTCCTCGCTGCTGTCTCTTCCACTTGCTGGGTGTGGTTCCCACTACTATAATTTTGCTTCGGCCGCTGTGCTTGTGGTGGGCAGTTGGTCCAGGTCCGTAGCTTCCTGTATTAACATACTAAGAGATTTATTTAATATCATTTTTATCACTGTGAAATAGACAAGCGAGCAACACGCCCACCTTTACAGCGCAAACTGCACGCCAGTCTCACAACACATTTCTCTCTCTGCTTCTCAGTAATTCTCCACTCTCGCTTTATTTCTCCTTTCTCTACTCCAGACTCAAAACCCAACATATTTCACACCACTACTCACCTCTTACTGCTTTTTTCACACCACAGAGTATTACACCCAATCATGCCTGTCTATCTCTATGTGGCTCCAAATTGCCCTCTTTTCCTTTTTCTTACTTAATTTTCACACACTCGTCAGGGGACAGGCACAAAGCAATCAACAATTTCAACCACTGAAACGAGGAATCCAACCTTTTTACTAATATAGAACTCAACCTTTGATCCCAAAATGTGTCTTGTTCTAGTCCAGAATAAATGTGAACCTGTGATTACACAGCGGTTCCAGTGTTATTCTGTTATCGTTTGAGGGCCCTGAGCTCTCAAGTGATAAGCCTGGACCTCCAGACGCCGCTGGTCCGTACCCTGCGTCCAACGTACGGTGGGGGAGCCAACCCCAGGGCAAAATTAATTTCCACAGGTCCACTAGACGTCAACCTTGGATCCTAAAATGTGTCTCCGCTCTAGTGTCCTCCAATTCACACATTAACCGTCACTGTCACCAGGTTCATATTTCATCCAATGAAAACACAAAAAGCGCATCTCACCCACAGAAACACACACAGAGCCCTTTGAGCTCAACTTAGAAATAATTCAAAGCGTAACTGCACCACAAGCCAGTCTCTATTTCACCTCTTTTTTCATATGCTGACCTTTTGGCCGCAACTTAGAAATTTTCTACTATCTCATTGCCACAGAAGCCAGTCTTAAACAAAGTTAAATGTGGAAGGTAACGTGGGCTGCAACTAGACTCAACGTAGAAAGTTTTTAGTATCTTGCTAGAGGCAGTTCCTATGTCACACTGGAATTCAGCCTCAACTTATGATGTTAGTATCTCGTGCCGAAAACCAGACACCAACCAATTTAATGTGAAAATACATGTAACAGATTAATTTAGAATACTCAGTATGCACATTTGGTATTTATTAGGAATGCACCGATACCAGTATCTGGTATCGGCCTCGATACCACATTTTCTAAAGTACTCGTACTCGTTAAAAGTCCCCTGATACCGGGGAACCGATACCACAGTCTGAGACCTGTCTATGTTTGAGCGGCATGTAAGGGGTTAATCACAGGTGCCGAGTGCCCGCCCCCAGGCCCCGTCTGCAGCTCAGAGCGGGGAGGCGAGACATGTCAGCCGTGTGGAACTATTTCAAAGTGAACGAAGACCCGAAAACAAAGGCGGACTCCAAATTGTGCTCAGCGAAATTGTCCAGAGGAGGCTCAAAAGGTAGCGCATTTAACACAAGCAAGCACCTAAAATCCCAACACGACAATGAGTACAAAGAGTTTACCCACGCTTATTTACCCATGCTTATTATAACAGAGGAGCATAGCTGATGTTATAGCAGTGGGACGGAAAATAGCTGGGCATTTTAAACATTCTGCCTTAGCCTACTCCCGCCCTGAGGACATCCAGGGACAGCTCAACCAGCCAATAAAGAGACTGCAGCAGGACGTACAGACGTGCTGGAACAGCGCGTATTACATGCTCCAGTCCTTCATTGAGCAAGCGAGTGCTGCGGGTGTATGTGTCCGAGCATGAACTCCCTGACTATCTCACCGCTCACCAATGAGCTCTTATGGAGACGACTGTTGCCATCCTTGCCCCCTTTGAGGAACTAACTAAAAAATAATAATAATAATGCATTGGATTTATATAGCGCTTTTCAAGGCACCCAAAGCACTTTACAATGCCATTATTCATTCACGCTCACATTCATACACTGGTGGAGGCAAGCTACGGTTGTAGCCACAGCTGCCCTGAGGCAGACTGACAGAAGCGAGGCTGCCATATCGCGCCATCGGCCCCTCTGGCCAACACCAGTAGGGTAAAGTGTCTTGCCCAAGGACACAACGACCAGGACAGAGAGGCCGGGGATCGAACCGGCGACCTTCCGGTTACAGGTGCCTTCCCAACCCCCTGAGCCACGGTCTCAGCTACGACGCACTAGCCTCTGATGTCATCCCAGCTGTGACTGTGCTAGTGAGACTTCTAAACAGAGAAATAGACGAGGACCACGGCGTCAAGAATGAAAGCAACCTCACTGGCAGCTGTCAAGAAGCGCTTCAGTGTTGTCGAGACCAACCCACTGTACTTCATCTCCACCATACTTGAGCCAAGGTAAAGTCTGTGTGCTATAGGTGTTCAATGATAAACTACAGTACTAAATGTAAGATTATTTTACATATTTTAAATATTATATTTTTGTAACTAAAATAGACATATACAAATGTAATATAAGCAATATGAAATATATTTCCCTTATTACTAACAGAAAGTCAAATGGCTGGCATTTGTCACAGTGGTTTAGGGGAAACTAAAATCAGTCCTATTTTTCCACATATTAATACATTTATGAATTTTGTGGTATAAAGGTATAAAGATTGCTTCTTCTCCAACAACACTGCTCCAGAGGCCAAGCTGCACCTGTAGCAGGAGCTGCAGATGATGTCCAGAGCTGAGGCAGAGGGGAGTCAGGCAGAAGCTGCAGAACCTCCTGCTAAACTGTTCCTCAAGGCCCCGGCCAGCACTAGCAGCAGTCTGGACACTGTGTTTGACGAAATCGCTAAGGAGCAGTCCCAGGCAGCACAGCCGCTGGCAGCAGGTGCTGCCATTGAGCTCGACACATACCTCGGAGAGGCCCCAAGCCCTCGTGAAGACAGTCCTCTCAAGTACTGGAGTGTCAACAAAATCAGGTTCCCCACTTTGGCTAAAATAGCCCGTAAATACCTCTCAGCCCCATGTAGCAGTGTGGAAAGTGAAAGGCTTTTTAGCTCAGTGTCACACATTATAGATGAAAACTGTAACAGTCTGACTGCTGATAATGCAGAAAAGCTACTTTTCTTAAAAAAAAACCTGCCACTCACTTTTTCTCTCCATTAAGTGAGTCGTCTTAGACTTGATGTTAATACCTACCTCATTTGCAGACTGCCACAGTTTTATGTTGGTGGATGTTGTTAGTTTATTCAAATATTGTGCACTAAATAGCAAAGATGTTTATTAATGCCCCTTGTGTTGTTCAAAGCGGCAGAGTTTACAATAAACTGAAAAAAATACTTGAGTTGCGCTGACACTGTTTAATTTTTTTTTCATAATTATTTATTCTGTAATATGTTGCATACAACATGCTTTAAATTTTAAATAAATGTTCTTAATTCCAAACCAGTCCCTTGTTTTTTGTTAAATTATAGTACTAAAGCTGTTACCTGTAAATTTAAATCATGTTTTTATTAAGTACTCGGTATCGGCGAGTACTGAAATGCAAGTACTCGTACTCGTTTTCCAAAAAGTGGTATCGGTGCATCCTTAGTATTTATAATACACTGGTCATTCATACACATGTGCTGTATTATATCAAATATATAAACTATATAGGGGCAGTCGTGGCTCAAGAGTTGGCAGTTCGCCTTGTAATCGGAAGGTTGGCGGTTTGAGCCCCGGCTCAGACAGTCTCGGTCGTTGTGTCTTTGGGCAAGACACTTCACCTGTTGTCTACTGGTGGTGGTCAGAGGGCCCGGTGACGCCAGTGTCCGGCAGCCTCGCCTCTGTCAGTGCGCCCCAGGGTGGCTGTGGCTACAACGTAGCTTGCCATCACCAGTGTGTGAATGTGTGTGTGAATGGGTGAATGACTGGATATGTAAAGCGGTTCCTAAGGGTCCTTAGGGACTAGTAAAAGCGCTATATAAATACAGGCCATTTAAACCAAATATCTTTGAAACGTATAGAATCTAATCTTTTAGGTTTTTTTCTTTTTACAAAGCACTTTATCAAACTGTTGTTTGCTACAGAGTTACAAGTATTATACTAGTAGTAAAATAGCATCCACCATCTCCTGCTTACATATTTCTGAAAACATCTTAGTGGTGTGGCAACCGTTGATTGAGCCCTGCAAACCCTGTGGATGGCCGATGCAGTGAACAGTAGGAGCATCCTAAAGCTCTTTGCAGACCACCCTGTGTGATTCTCCACTCGCCAACCAGAAAAGAAAAACCGCAGGTCTCAGTTGAAGCACTCCATCCACGTCTGATCTTGCTTGGGCAGATTCAGCAACACTGCCAGAGACTTCCTCTAATCTATTACAGTTGTTAAAGAAACTGTCCAGGAACAGGTCACTCAGGTTAATCCTGTATAAACAACTGAAAATGTTGTTTTTTTTTATTACCTTTAAATATCATTGGTGTGATAGAAATATTCCTGTTTAATTGTTATTTTCTTTATTCTCATTGCTGCTAGTATATGCAATGTGTTGGAGGCTTGTTGCTAGCTAGTTAGTGATGCTACAAACCTGTTACTCTAATAGTCTGTGTTATTGAAGGATTCAGCACTTCTTAGGGGGTTTTTTTTGCACACGCCACAGAGGCCCAGAGTTACTTTTAATAGAAAAAATATCATGCTGTCCTTTGAGATTTTAACATAAGACTGTGAGTGTCATGGATCTAAAACTGTTTAAATCTTCAGAGCCCTCTACAGCCTGGTAACATGGAGACTTTAAAAACATCAGCAGAACGTTTCAGTAGTGTTGTCTAATTTGTTAATTTAATAATAGAGTCCATATCCTTTGGTTTGTGTAATGTTTTAAATACTCGGATTTACATAAAGATATTATATTCAGTCCTGTAGAAAGTTATATATTTAAAAATATATGATCCTCTCTGGTTACTCTGATATGAATAACTCTGAATCACTTTATGGTAAATAACACACTATCTGCAAAAAACTGTGAAAGAACTCCAGACGACAAGTTTGTAGTTCAACATACAAGTGACGACCTTTGACCTTCATCAGGTTTTATTTAATTGTGTCAGAGAAAATCTCATATGCTCTTCATGCAGCTGAGTACATCAAGTGTTTAAAACTGAAGCTGTGCAGGTCTGAGATCAGCAGCTTTGTGAAACACCAAACTGAGGTCCTGTTAATGCTGATATATAGTGACACAGTTACATGAGTGATTAATCCTTTTGTTTTTCTGTCTTTAACTTTATCAATAAAGCTGCAGCTTTCACTACAGCACATGTGGTACTTTGACCTTTTCACTGTTTTCATCAGTTCATTTTGCAGTTAACATGTGGACATGTTGGATGATCTGTCTGCTGTCACTGGGTGGTGCTGAGGTCTGAATCTGAGGGCAGCTCCTGTAATCACAAAGAGAACAGAACCATTAAACTCAAATATAAATTTTATCTCTCAAGTCTGAAATAAAGCTGATTCTTCTGTCCTCACACACTCAGGATCTGAAGTTCTTACATTTTTTCAGTATTACACTACAGTACTTTAATCCATAGTTCCTGATTAATGAGCAGTTACTGAAGTACAAGCTTAAAAAATGGTGTTACTGTCTTTACAGATGTGGCAAGAGCAGTGTTGGGTAAGTTACTTTAAATTAGTAACTTAGTTACATTACTGGTTACTTCTATCAAAAGTAACTCAGTTACTTCAAGTTACTCGTTGCTTTCAGAGTAACTAGTTACTAGGGAAAGCAACTTTGGTTTAATCAGAATCCTCTTGTTAATGTGTTGCTTCCGTAACTGGATACCCACCAAGACTGCCAGTCTTCTAGCTTGCTTACTTGGCACAAGTCCACTGTGCCACCTACCAATAGAAAAAAAAAAATAATGTGCACATTTCCACGAGAGAAATCCCACGCCTGGACCGTCGTTGACTGCTGCCATGATTCTAGCCTACGTCACAGCGTCATGTGCGCTTTTTACATCCAACACAAAAACTGCAGTTGTGGTGCTTTCGATTGTACTCAGAACTCGGAAATTCTGCCTTCCGAACAGGAAGATGTAGGTAACACCAGACTGCAGATGAGCTGCATACAGGGCTGGACTGGGACAAAAAAATCATCCTGGGCATTTTGACTGGAACGGCCCACCATTATAGGAAATATCATAAAGCCTTTGAATGAAAACAAACACTGTTGTGACAGTGATGTACACTGTTCTGATGGTATATATGTATCAATCTATCAATCGTTTGTTGTAAGACTCAGATAACTATTTTTTTAAAAGCGAGACATTTTAAATGAGAATAAGAAAGTATTTCTTAGCACCCACCCAGCTGTATAGAAACCCCGTCATGCTAGCTAGCACGCAGTACGAAAAGGTCAGCATAACGAAAATAAGCTCCAACTAAACTTGGTGTATATCTGACCCAGACAGACTGCAGGTCATAACTTCTTACCTGAAGTTCAGTTCACCTGACACTCGGACGGGCGGCCACTTCGGGTCTCTCCTCTTGCCTCCACTTTCCCTCCGCCACCTGCTGGCCTCCACCACTTGCTAATGTTACTGAATCTGTGGAATATACAAGAAGAAAAAAAGTCAGGGGGTTAGGTGTGAGTCTTAGAAAGAAAAGTTTAAAAGAAGCCATAAAAATACAGAACTGTCAGAATTCTGTAGAGTCTATAGAAAAAGAGACTGATTCATAAATGTCTTTGTTTCTGCTCTAACCTTACCCAAACAATGCTGCTCTACAACTCTAGACTACCAGCCACAAAGACAACAGCTGGAGAAACATCTGTCTGCCTCTGACATCCACCAGCTCATCCATACAACAAACAAACATCAACAACCAGGAAGCAGCTTCACCTCTGATCACACACACACTCAACTCTACTCACTCACCTGGAGGATCAGTAACACTCAGGTAGATGATGCTGAGAATCTTCAATGACTGTGTTTCTTCATCATAGACACCACACTTGTATGTTCCAGCATCATTAATCGTCACATCCTTCAGAATCAAAGACACGTCTCCATCCTTCATCTGTCTGTCCTGCAGATCCACCCGGTTATAAAAAGATGGATGCTGGTTGGCTGGATCAAACTGCTCATCCTGGTACAAAAGCACATATTCTGACCCCAGGTCAGCTCTGTTCCACTTTACAACTGTGATGTTGCTGTTTGGAGCTCGACATGTCAGAGTGACGTCCTGTCCAGACTCAGCTGTGATGTTTTTCTGGTCTGAAAGAGGAAACAACACAGAGCAGAGAGGTTAAAGGTCATAGTGCATCTGTTCACTTCTACAGCAGCCAATCAGAAACACACAATAAAAGATTGTCTTCTGTTATTAGATGATGATCTTTGATTGTGTCTCTTCTTGTGTCAGCTGCTCCCTTCAGGCGTCACCACAGCGAGTCTTCTCCTCCTCCTCACCTGATCCCGAGCATCTTCATCAGGGCTGATTTGTGACAGAAGGACAGCAGCAAGAGTGAAAGGGAAGGTTTAAAGATGGCAGTGAGCTGCTGTGATGTTTGCTTTGGAGACTCTGACACAAAGACAGGAGGCCGAGCTGAACATGTTCAGATTTTCATTGAGAGCAGAAAGGACGAGATTATGAACGAGTTGATCAGAGGGAAGCTCAGGCTGAGAGGTTTGGAGACAAAGTTCATGAGAAAGACTGAGATGGATGAAAAACATCATCTGAAACCATTTTGTGAACAAATAAAAACAAATCTTTAGTTTTAGAATCTGTTAGTTTGATCAAATGTTGTTGATGGACGAGTTCATTGAGACTCTGGATGTCTGTCAGACTGAGTCACTGCTTTTATTGGAACAGCTGTACTGATGCTGCTAAATCTGGCCTCTGACACAAACCTCCAAACAGTGAGAATGAAAAAAAGAATAAAACCATTAAAAACTCTTCAAGCAATAAATAATCAAACCTGAAAAAGAAGAAAATCATCTGGAAACTAAACTGAACTAAACACAAAAAGTCCAAATGGAATAAAAACTAATGAGAAAATACAAAACTACAATAACTCTGTTGCACAAACAACAACATGTGCTGATAATAAGTGAACATAATGTGTGAGAGAAAGCAGCCTCTCATTATAAGACACTGTGAGTCTCTGCATGCTGCCTTTATGGAGCTACAGCTGTTTGTATACACTGAACAAAAAGCTTTGTAGCTGTATACTGACTCCTGACACTACAACACATCACACTGACACACACATTACACTTCTTTGTGTCTGTGCTGCAAACTGCACCGACACACACAGACTCCACCCAGCTTTGTGTCGATCGCAACACTGAATGAATCAGAAACTAATTGTTAGAGAAATATTATCAGCATGTAAACCAGACTGAGACTCTTTATCTCAGAAATAAACTCAGTTTAGTTTCTAACAGTTAAATCTCACCTGCAGAGACGAACAGGACAAACATCAGCGTGGAGCAGAGTGACGCAGTTACAGCAGACATGTCCGTGTTCTCTGTTTCTGCTGATCTGACTCTTAGTTTGTTCTATTGTCTGAGTCTGTTGGTGTTTTCACTCAATAACTGAACCTGAGTTTAAACCTGAACACATCAGATTAAATTTAAGGTTTAAATAAAGATCAAAATTAGCTTATCTGCCACTCAATGATCTTAAAATGTCCGACTCCTTAGAAAGTTGAGCCATGTGACATGTTACGTTGTTACTACGTCCAACGTAACCTCCTACAGTTACATTGGACTAACATAGTGATTTGTGATTTGTCACAACAACAGGTCACGAGGAATATTGTTCCACGTGACCTGTTGTTCAGCTGCACGTTCAAACTCAACTCTTCAAACTCAGATTCAACACCTGATACAGAAGAAGAAGTCGTGTTGGGTTGACGTTTGATATGTTGGACCAATAAAATTGGAATTTTCTAGAAATTTCATGTTTCAAGGTTTACAGGGTTAACATCCTGTAGAAATTGAATGACATTTTAAATTTTTGTCTCAATCGTTTTTGAAACAGTTTTTCTGTTCGAACTTTTTTGTGGGTGGATGTTAACTGAACTGTAACCATGACAACTGAAACTTTTTACCTAAAACGTTTGACTGAAGATTATTGATCCGAGAATGCTTTTAGAAAAAGGCAGCAAACACTTACTGTTGTTCTTATGAGATCTGTTAAATCCTCAAACAGTCTTCTGATCATCAGGATGGAATAAAAATCCACATAAAGATAAAAACTGTGAGGCTGGTTTAATCCATCTGCTTTCTCTGTAGGTCCAAAGCAGTTTATAAGAAGTGTAAGAAGTCAATCTGTTGGTGAACTGACCTCTGTGCCAGACAGCTAAACAACTGACTTACGTTTCACTTTGACGTCCCATTTAACAGGTAAAGCAGGTTTTACAGTAACAGGAAATGAACTTTTCCAAGGAAAAAGGTAAATGTAGAGACAACCCTCCACTCTGTCTGTCAGTGAATAAGGATGAACTTGTTCTTAATGAATAAAGTCAAAGGTCATGACCTCCTGTACAGCTGTTCGGGAGAACTTTGTCCACCTTTGATTGACCTTAAGTTGTGTTGGAGCCACAGTGAGCAAATCTTTGTTCTTTATGTAGAACCAGTGAGGCTGTTTGGACTTTCCTATGAAACATCAGTGCAGGAGTCTCTCAGTACATCAGTTTACAGTGAGGGACAAAGAAGCAGCACAAACACACACAGAGAAAACATACATGACTGTAATCAGAGTACAGGAGAGTAACTGAGTAAATTTCCTCTTTGTGATTTAGGTGATTTTCTTCTTTATATTGTGTCAGATAAAATCTGACAGCTTTTAGTTCTTCAGGTGATAAAACACATTGAATCCATTTCATAAGATGTGTTTTCACAGATGAAACCAGCCCACAGTAAATCAGATGGTTTCCACTAACTCCACATGACCTTCATCTGTAACCAGTAACCTGTAAGGAGAAGTTTTAATCCTGGTTCAGATGGATTAACATTAACAATCGGTTAATCCACTGAAACTCACAGACTTCAGTCGACCTGTCAGATTACCTCAAAGACTGAAAGACGTCAGTTTAAACACTTACTGTTGCTCTGAAGGATCTGAAACCCTCCAACACTCCTCTGATCATCAGGATGGAAAAAAATCGACTGAAAGATGAAAAAAGAGAACAAATTCCTCGAGTGATTTCCTGCCTTTTATCAAATCAAAAGTAGTGGAAACCATCAGGTGTGGAACTCGGTTCCAGTTGCCCTGGTCAGAGAGTCTGAGGTGAGAGTGGTTCTGTTTGCCTTTATGGGTGAGTTTTTATATGAGCCATCACACACCACCCAACTGTTTTTTTTGTTTTTGTTTTTCCAAAAAGAAATTGTGCGTATGTTTTTTTCTTTCTTATCTACCATGTGAATCACTGTTGTATGTGCATGCGTGTGGCCACTTTGTGGAAACATGAAGGGCTCTAATGATGCAGTACATTCATTGTTAGTGGAAGTAAGCAGCATGCAGTGTATTGTGGACACAGTCACTGGTGGGGATGTTCAGTGGTGAGTCTGTGTTTTTGTGTTCTGTTCCTTTTCTTTTGTGAAACACATGATCAAAGAGTTTATGAGAGGCTGTGTTTGTCCACAGTGACAACCTCAGCATATGTGATTGGATCAGTAATGGCAGCTTTGAGTCTCACATGGTTGGTGTTTCATGGGTGGCTGGAGTCACAGTTTCACTCCAATGTTAAAAAACCCTTTAAATACTCTTCATAGTATAAATAACATATATAAATGTTAAGCTGTTCTCACAAACTCAAGGAATGTTCTTTTCTCTGATTATGCATAAAAACAGGAACAGTGTATTGTGTTGGGGATGTTCGGTCCAGAGTTCCAAAGCATACACAGATTTCTATGCGAGGCAAATTTCTCTCCATATGTGAACCTGCAGGTAAAACAGAAGCAAAGCTGTTCCTGTGAAATGAAAGTGAAAGCCTCTCTGAGTCTCCCTGTAGAAAATGAAGGCTGAGCTCAGTCAGAATGGAGGAGTGTTTGAGACGTGCAGATAAACAGTCACAGCTTTGTGTCGGCTTCTGAGGGCTCAGGGCCATCCTGTTGTCATGGTATCAAGTGCATGACGCCTCTCTGCACACATTTCTTATTCACATGTTCTATAAGTCCTCATCAGGACCATGTAGATTTGGATTTTTTTCCCCTTAATTACAAACATCTCCATTTAGAAACTGGATTTTGTTTCTCCTTTGTTTGATATTTAAATCTGTTTGATCTTGTGGTATCAAAAGGAATTATTTGTTTATATAAATATATTTGTTTGTGTATGCATTGTTATTGTAGGATGGATCTGTTGGACTGTATGCAGGGTATTATTTACAAGTACAGACATCTGAAGAACACACTGATAGAATGAGTGTGATAATAGTGTGTTGCTCTACTGGTAATGCCCGGTGAGGCAGTATCGGTGCTGTGTTACGTGAATGTCCCGTAAAAAGGTGGAAGAAGAGAGTGTCCTGTAGGAGGCTGTGGCTGTGTCCCAATTCAGGGTCTGCACGCTTGTAGTACGCACACTACGCGTACTACGTACGGTGCGTACTACAAGTACACGAGAAACGTGTCATACAGCAGTGTGTGACAGAAATGAAGGAGAAAAAATGTTCTGTTGGTCCTTCATTTTTGTCATGACATCACTTTGATTCGTTGAGACCACGGGACTGTAAAACCTGATAGTTGGGCTTCATTTCTGTACTGAACAGTCATTTAAGATTAGCTAGTAAATAACAATTAGCTAATGTTGTTCATGAGACTAAAGTCATCTCACTGTGGTAATGTAAATATAATATGGCCAATATTATGTGTATTGTCAGACTAATTATATATATATATATATATATATATATATATATATATATATATGTATATATATATATATATATATATATATATATATATATATATATATATATATATATATATATATACATATATATATACATATATATATATATATATATATATATGTATATATATATATATACACACATATATATGAGCTTGAACTCTGGGTCAAAGGTGCAAGTAGCAGTTATTTATATTTCCTATGACCTTAAATCTTCACTCAAAGACAAATATCTCTGACAGTGTATATATAGATATATTATACATAAGAGACAAATATTGTTCGTTTAATATGTGTAAAAAGGAAAATGTACGAGCTGTGATAACTGTTTCTGATAGAATGAAGAGTAGACTGATATATGAAATATTCCTTTATTGGGTGAGAAAATCAGACCATGTCATAACTCCTTTAAGTCATACAGAATAGATATCAGAGCCTTAAACAGGCTGACTTCTGTTAAATGGGTCAAACTGGGCAGAAAGTCTACAAACACATAACATCCTTATAGAATATGATGTAACACTAAAGATCAACTTACCTCAGAATATATAAAGCATACTATACGAATCCACATCCCAATGTAATGAACAAACGCACCCACTGATGTATATAAATAAAGACCAGGGCAGTGGCAGGGCGTGAATGTCAGAGCCCTCACTTCTGTGCGAGTGCTGTGGCTGCCCTTGCTTGCAAGTAAC
Organism: Pelmatolapia mariae; assembly: GCF_036321145.2. Taxonomy (NCBI): domain Eukaryota; kingdom Metazoa; phylum Chordata; class Actinopteri; order Cichliformes; family Cichlidae; genus Pelmatolapia; species Pelmatolapia mariae. The sequence continues at coordinate 73,238,732 of NC_086229.1, forward strand.
TAACTGCAGTGTGCGTTTCTCCTGATTCGAAGCTGAAGAAGTGTTATTTAGAATAAATCTCTTGACATAACGAGAGGAGAAGGCATGTGTTCGGCTCCTTCACATAGTGGACATTGAGTTGTTGTGTGGGGCACCAGTAGTCCATGTCTGTTGCTGTAACAGTAGTTCATGTTCAGAATAAAAAATCCCAGCTCACTGACTGGATCGGGGCAATAGTGCCTAAAATGTTGCATAATGTTGCTGAGAGATCGTTTACTGTGTGGTAATCTTAGATGAGTAGTTTTATGGACAGAAACCACCAGGTCATTCAGTGTTCCCTTAGTGCTAATATATAAGAGATGTTGGTGCACTATAACTGAAGTAATGTTGTTAAGTCCTTAAAGTCATATTCTTTTATTGTTGTGACGCTATTTTTTTCTATTTTTGTATGATATCTGATTTACATGGAATATAACTAAAGCCTAAAATGCTTAAGTAATTTAACATTATATAATTCACATATAAAACTATGAATTGTAATTTTAAATAGTTTAAAAGCACGCAGAAAAGCATATGTAGGCAAGTATATTTCTCCTTTTTAAAAATAAGAATCGGGGCAGGGGTCGATGGCTAAATCTAGTGATGGCTTGCTTGAAGCTGACGCTCCGGTGCGTGTGTCAAAAAAATCAACACACTGCTTCAGAAGCACTGTGTCGAAGCTTGATTCGTTTGGCCAGAGTCACGTGATCAGTGACGTCCAAAGCTTCATTTAGAACCTCACTGCTTCGGTATCTGATTCAGTGGTTTACAAGCAGGTGAATCATTCGCGGGATTTGTGAAGTGTTTTGATGGTGACAGATAGTAAACCACTGATCATTCTACTGAGAGATTTGGAGCCAGCGAGAAACAGAGGAGGTTCTGTTGTGTGGGAATATTTTGAGTTGATTCTGGTCAATCGGGTGGGTTTTCCAGCTTTGTGTTCTGGCTGTTTGCTTTTGTTTTGTGCGTGTTTATTTTATCTGAAAATGGTAAAAACTTAAAATGTCAGAAATCTACTTTTCATAATATAAATATCATTAAATAACTTTAGAAAGACTTCCATTTGACTCGTAACATTTAATATTATAAAAAGATATATTTTATTTTCAAAATAATCTTAAAATGTTAGTCTACAAAATGTGCAGCAATTTAATTTATTTATTCCCTTTAGCTGATAGTTTGTGGGGCCTAGTTAGAATGTATAACTGCATCTCTACCAGTTTTTCTGCACTCCAGCCTCTTCTCTGCCATGTGAAGGGATTTTCCTTAAGGCAGGAGAAATTATCTCTGCGAAAAGGAACAGATTCGGCCATCGCACAGTGGAACAAATTCTCTTCTTAAATAAAAATGAAAAAGGGTCACCTTAAATGTATCATGTTTTTAATTTGCAAGTTCTCAAGCATTTTCACTTTCCATTTCACAATTAATTCTGCCCCCTGGTCAAAAATATGTATAGGAAAATTTCCCTAATATAATATTATTTATAAATATACCCGTCTAGCGATTAATTGCATAAGCACATGGAGGCAGGACCTCACAGCAGAAGCATACTCCATAATGTGCATTATTATATGTATGTTATATGTAACGTGGTATTTTTCAATTATTGTATTTACCAACATCAAGAAGTCACAAGCAAAGAAAGACCAAACCATGGAGCATGTTTAAACAAGGAAGGTTTACTGGTCAAAATTATTTATTAAACAAATAAACCACATTTTTTAACACCAAAAAATACACGTTCAAAGCAACACAACAGCAGCCCAATATCAGACAGAACTCCGCTCTGTAGAGTGGGCAGTCATTATGAAGCAGTTGCTTTTATTTTGTGGATTCAAGCTGCTCTTCATATTTTTGGCCACAAGATGTCACCAGAGAGAACTGTGTTGAAAAGCTTGGAGTAATGAACCGTTTTTCAATACAAGCTTCAATGCTTCAGAAAGCTTCATTTGGCCATCACTAGTGACAGAAAAACGGGGTATTTTAAAACTACACCACCACCATTGCTGCTTGTGATTTGAAATGCATTCTGGGATACGGCTGCCTCAAGTCTACAGAAGCAATCGATTATCTAGGATCGACCTGTTTCGACTTACTTTGCACGGCAACCAATCAAATGTTAGAGAAGCTGCCTGGGCAGCGTTAACCCCGCCCCCTGAGTTTGATGGGTGAGGCTGACAGATAAAATTAATTCATGATGAGAGCCAGGCGCCAGGACTGCCAAAATGAAATAAATAAATATATCATTAAATAATTAATTAAATGTGTCAATAATTAATTAAAATGTGAAATACATAAATAATTAACTAAATGTGTCGATAATTAATTAATTAAATGTGTCAATAATTAATTAAAATGTGAAATACATAAATAATTAATGAAATGTGTCAATAATTAATTAATTACATGTGTCATAACTATTTATTTAATTAATTAATTCCAATTTTAATTAATTCCTGCCACATTTAATTAATTATTTAATAGTGTATTTAAGTATTTCATTATGGCAGTCCTGGCGTTCCATAAGATAGGCGCTAATTTTGAAATAACTCCCCACTTGGATACCTTGTGCAGCTGAGTCACGTGACCGCACAGCCACCAATCACAGCAGAGCCGGTAAAGTGGGCGGAGCAAAGTGTGTGTGCAGGAGAGGAGTCGAGCAAAGAGAGCTGCTTTACGGGAGTAAAGTAGTGAACTCACAGGAACATATACCACTACCAACGTTTGGATCGATATCTGCATCGATCTGCACACCCTTGTCTCCTGGATTGTAGCTGAGATCAGCGTGAACCACGTGGGTCTCTGCTCCCTGATCTGTTTGGAAAGACTTCCAGCTTCATCACGGAGTTTCTCTCGGTTTGTGGGCTCATCTAAAGGTAAGCACCGAGCTAACTTTAATGTGGGTTCAGTTTATGTTGAGTTTATCTCTGTTGAGAATAATGGATTGCTTGGTATACACTGGAGTTAGACAGACTGTAGAGTTCGTGATTGCTTGCAACATTATATTATGGCGGTTGCTAGAGGGTAAGAATACATACAGAAAAATAGTGTTTGAATATGAACAAAAGGGTGCAGGGCAGGAGAACAGCCAACCCCCACCGCCAGGACAGGAAGCCACAGGTAAAAGCCTGGGGGAGGGCAACCCCAGGGTGAATAATAGAGAGAGAGTAGCGGAAGCCTACTGAGCAGGGGTGCCAAAGGGCTACCCCCGCCGCTCGTCCCCCCCTTACCCTATAAAGGTGTGTGTGAGGAATGCTCCTCACACACTTTAGAATAGGACTTCATAGGATGATCTCCAGATGCGTCTGTATTTTATTTACTCCCAGCCAGGGGCAATTCTAGGATCAGAGCTTTGGGGGTGCTGAGCAGCCAGAGAGCTGCCCAACCAGGCAAGGTAAACCTGTCTCTGTCAGTCCCTGCATCCTTAAATATTGTTGCTGCTAAAGAAGAATGGATTGGATTAAAAAAAAATACATATCCTGACCTTAATTACTGGGGGAGAATAATGAATGATGCTCATAGTGAGTAAAAAGTAAACTGAGTGCATTTTCTGGACAGAGATTCACTTTTAATGTGTATAAAGTATAATACAGAAACATTAAAAAACACTCCCAAAACAGAATAAATTATTACAAAATATTAATAAAAACTATAGAATGGAGGCAACTTTGCCTGTGGTAGAATGTATACAATGTATGGAAAAATCTTTACTGCAGATACTAATTTTACTAATTTAATAATAATAATTTCATGAGTTTCATGCTTTCATAGTGGTACTTGGGAGAGCTTGACATTTTTATCAGGTGGTACACACTGTAAAAAGTTTGAGAAACACTGATAAGTGTATGTGTGCTTTTGGAAAACATTTAAAGCTGCAGTACAGAATCTTTGAAACAAGCTTAAAACATTTTTAGAATATAAACAGAGCACTCTGCTTCTCTTTACAGCTCCTCACTCCACCAGGGAACCGTTTGGCACTTTCTGAGAGTGTGCAAATGTGATGTATGTACTGCGGCAGTCATACAGACAACTAGATGGTCCAAAAGTTGGCCTACTTATTTTTGGTTTTAATAGAGTTGTGGCTGAACCACATAAAATATATAATTAATTTTAAAATCCCCAATCAATGATAATGTTATGTTGGAATGTTGTTAAAGAGGGTCAAAAATGTTTCAACCCAGTTTGTTTTGCAGATTCTGTATAGCAGCTGTAATATAGGGAGGACACAACTTCCAGATTGTGTGAGTAAAATCAGGTTTTGTCTCTTTGTCAGTTTAACAGCTTCTGTTTTGCCTGTCAGTTGTCTGTTTTCTTACCTGGTTCTTCCTGATCTTTTACTTTCTCCTCACGTTCCTCTTTCCTCTCTCTCTCTTTGCACTGACAATCATACACAAATAGCTTGTATTCAATTAGATGAAAATTTATATTAATATGAAAACAATTCTATTAAGATTACTATCAAAAAGTCCTCTCTCAGTATCCGTTGCAAACAGGACAGTGGTAACAACAGTAGGCTACGGACAATCTTAAGTTTTAGATTTTAAATAGTCTATATAAATTTCAATGGGATCAACAGGACGGTCAGATGTGGCTGATTTTACTACAGAGTAGGACGGATTGTAGAGTAGCAAACATCGTCGGAAAAGATGTTTTCAACACTGCAGGTTACCTGGGTGTGATGTTTTTCTGCTAAAAAGAAACATGGTCTGAGTCCTACCTAACTATATAAAGAGTAACTGAAGGTTAAATGCAGCTAACATGTCCTGTTTTAAGCCAGACACTCAACCTCCGCTCCGCTGCGTCTCAGCCGCCATCGCTCTGGCTGAAGCACCGCCAAAAATGGGCCAATATCGCCCCTGCTGCCAGCACAAATAAAGACGTCTGATTTTGGAAGTAAAAGTCTCCGCCTGATTGCTACCATCAAAAAGAATCGTACTTCAACAGCTCCTGGATGAGGTCTTCTGCTGCTCTCCTCGGTATCTGTTCACAGTTTATTGTGAAGAGGTTCAGAGTAGGGCTGGGCCATATTATACCGTTCACGGTAATACCGGTATAATGTTGGGCAACGATAAGAAAATGAAATATCGCGATAGAAGATGGGTAAAACACGCATGTTCAGTGCCTTTGTTTTCATCCGCACATGGCCAAAAAAAGCATGGCGGCAACGGAGAATGAGAAGGGAGAAAGCGGATCGTTGAGTGAAGCGGATGAACCAGAATTAGTTTGTAAAAATAGTGCCACTTCAGTGATGTGGAACTGGTTTGGTGTTTGTCCGTCAGATACACAACAAAGCACAGTTTTTTATAGAACATGCAAGCGGGCGTCGTTATTGCCGTATTTGTGGGACTAAGGCGCTCGTAAATCTTGGAGTAATCTGGGTCCTAAACTCCGTCTGTTTCAGGTCCCAAAGTCAAACAAACACTGCAGCATCACTGAGAGTTTAAAAAAAAACTGTCTAAATTCTTTCATCTTTAATAAAATGATCAGCATTGCTGCTTTACCAAGTGTAACTATGAAGTTTAACATCCAGGCATCCATGAAAACAGAATTTATTACACTTAACGGAGTTAGAAGCTAGCAGGAAGTTAGCGGAAGTTAGCTCGCTAGTTACCTGAGCATGATATAGCATGTTCTGACTGAGAGATTTCTGAAATAATTCAAACGTACAGCTCTGCTATCACTTCCAACATAAATGAAGACAGGAAACTAAACAGCAGTGACGTTTGTAGGGTTACTGAAGTTGGACTAGCTGGTTTATAATGATGTGCTACGTGATCGCTAGCGACACAGCTATGTTAGCATAACATAAACAGTGAAGCTGGAGGAATCAACGCTAAGACTTTTCCACTCGATAAAAGTTAACATGAGGGTTCCTGAGTGTTAGAGACAAATGCAATCGCATGGCAGGATGCTGTAAACGGACCAAACTTCAGTCAGGAGAACAACTGAGACAATGCATCCACAATATGAGGTTAGTCAATAATATACTGCAACAACACGGGAATAGAGCAGCTGTGATAGAATACAGCATTAATGAATCAATGGTACAGAAGTGGAGGAAGCAAGAAGAATGAGTTGACTAAAGTTTGATTTATCTGACTGCTTTATTTCTCTTAATGTGCCTTATAATCCCGTGCACCTTATGGTCTGAAAAATACGCATTTGACTTTTTTTATTTGGCACACTGTGGTTTCATGTTGCAAAGCACCTCTTTTAACTTCAGTGGATATTATACATGGTTATGCTCAGGATATGTCAGCCCATTTCTACTGGAAATGCCTTTTGGTTAAACTTCATTTGCACGCTTAAATTTTTATATAGCTTTAATGCACATAAAACAGCTACTTGTTTAAGTGAAAATACATGAATGGGTTTTTTTTGCGCTAGTAAAGTTGTGGAGTTGTATTTTGTCTCGCGTCAATTATATCGTCAGTTATATCGTTATCGCAAATTTTCAAATATATATCATGATAAATATTTTTGGCCATATCGCCCTGCTCTAGTTCAGAGAAGAGTGAGGCTGCGTCGGGCTACGAATCTAGCCCGATAGATTGGAAAACGGCGTTCTCTTCTGAAAACATTCCATGTCCACACTAGCATTTTCAGTCGTTTTCACAGCGTTGCGCGTCCACATTGAAACGGCTGAAAACGCTTACATGCCAGTACTGCGCATGCGTGAAACGCAAGAAGATTCGACCTGCCTCATTTCTGTCTGCTGCTTATTTACGTTCTGGTATTCTGACAAACCATCGTACTTTGGCAAAACGTCCTACCATAAGTAGTTTATGCACATTTCTGCTGTCACAGAGTAATTCCAGCACAAATTTAAGTAGGTATGACACTTTGCCACTTAACTTTGCCCATCAGAGTATGCTTGTAGCTCATATTCAAAACGCCAGGATATTTTGCCACTTAATTTTACCCGTTAAAGTATGCTTGTAGGTAACATTCACAAAGGTATCATGGATGGCACTTAATTTTACCCATCAGAGTATGTTTCTAGCTGTTATTGACAAAGGTAGGATGGTTCACCACTGAATTTTAGCTGTTAAAGTATGCTTGTAGCTCAGATTAACAAAGGTAGGATGGTTTGGTGCATGTGCAGAAGCAACGGGTAGGATGGTATGTCAGGTAGGATGAATTCCCAGAACACCGGCTCTTTGAAACGTGGCAGCAAAATGTTGAGGAATAGCACAGTTTTTTTAAATGGACTAATAATGAGGTGGACTTGTTGCTGTGAGTAAAACAAAAGTAAAAAGTTGCAAAAGTGATTGAGAGTTAAATAATTTCAAGAAATCTGGAGCATGTACAGACTGATATTAATCTTTAATAGGACTGTCAAAATTGAGAGCAAACAAAACAACTAACTCATAAGGTTAACATGCGTCATCGTTTTAGAAAGTTTTCGTTTCCAAGAGCATTTTCAAGCCACTGCGCTTTCCATCAGCGAAATCACCGTCTCAGTGTGGACCGGATGCCAAAATGGAGAGAAAACGATGCATTTTCAAACAAAAACGCATTAGTGTTGACATAGCCACAGGCTACACTCACACTAATCAGCTGGTGTTTCCACTTCACTGTAGTCCACGTCTATTCCATTAAAATATGCTCTACAAGTGTCAGTCCCATACTAAACACACTAATCTGGCTAAGTGTGTTTTGCTCTCCCACAACTCCATCTTCACCTGTGTCTCTTTCTTCTCTCTGTACTAAAACTAGAACCTCTGTTGTAATTTAACACTCAGTGTCTTCCGTGTTGGGTGATTCTCTGCGTTCTTCCTCCTCTTCTTGCTTCAATCTCAGGGGTAGACTGCCCTGAGATATGTTTTTCCACAGACTAGGGGATTATTCTGCCCCTGCAGTGGAGATTTGAGACGGACAGATCCGATATTACGTATTGGTCCGATACTCACCTAAATTACTCGATCGGTTATCGAAAAGAAATTCAAAATTTAATCCGATCTTTTAAATATCACAAAAGCACTTCACAAAAACTTGCGGCATAGCGTAACCCAGCTCATAACCTTAGCACGTCGGAGCAGCATGCGTCACGTGATAGAGCGGCTGTGGCGTAAGAGAGCTGTCGGTGGTCTGGTGGAGCATTTGGAGCGTCGCTACGAAACCAGCATTTCATCTCAGAGAAATCTGTCCCGGAGAAATCAAGAAAGCATTCCCACACTAAGCTTAACAACCGATATATGGAGCGACTGCCTCTTCTTCTCTCCCCTTCCCTCTCCTGTTGCTACTTCAATCATGAAACTGATCAATGATCTGCTGATTGGCCATTCTGTCGTAGTCTTGGATCCTGGACCCGACCTCACGCATGCAAAACCAGTGTGCTGTGCTGTGAAGTTTCTCAACAATGATGTGCATTTTTGGAGATGTGTTCGGCAAATAAACAAAAACGTCATATTGCCAGAAATGTCATCACTAAAAACACTGTCGAAAATCAAGCCTTATATCATCACAGTCTTGGTCTGCCAATAAACAATGGCCTAGTTTTTATTTTTATCTTTTGTAAAGACAGCATCTGTGAGGATCTGCTGTTGCTACTTCAATCATGAAACTGATCAATGATCAGCTGATCGGCTGACTTTCATCCTAGATGACTTTTATATCTCGTCGGGACTGGATTTTATATTCCTGATGGAAACTTGGCTTGGACGCGGTGAGTTTTCTTCTTTCTCGGAACTCCTTCCTCCCGATTGTTCATTTTTCAGCTCTCCCCAGACCAATGGTAGAGGTGGAGAGCTAGCTTCAGTATTTACAAACGATTTTTGCTGTCACCTCCCTTAAAGCAGGATGTCTTCAGTCTACGATGGGTCCACTGTGAAGGTGCAATAACATGGGGCCCACTTGTGATAACATTCTACATGCATGTATACAACTGGTGAACACTAAAGTGAGGAAATAATATTACTATTACTAATGTGTTATGATTTATAAAAAAAGAAATGTGGCACTACAACATGAATAACAGCGCTGGTAAATACACACAGAAATGAACAACTACAAGATTAAGTCTGCATGGCCCACAAGCTCATGCGACCCTAGGATGTCGCTGTCATCTTCCTGCTCCTGGAAAAACATACATACATCCACCCTTTCCTTCTCTGCTTGGAGTAGGTGCAATCTGCGCATCAATGTCAAGTCAGTGAACCATTTGTCCCCATTATCAGTCCAGTCTTAGTGCACTCCTCAAACATGAAAAGAAAAAAAGAAAATAACATACTACAAAATATAAAAATACGAAAGTCTAGTTTTAGGACTTCCCAAAGCATACTCGTCTCCTTAAACTGATAAATCAAGCCAAAACTTATTGACAGGTTCCACTTGGTAAAAAAAAATGTAGCCGCCAAATAAATCCCCAAAACATTCATCCACCAGCCACACACATTTCACACAACCCTAATGTCCTATTAGATAATAAGTTTCTTCCCATGTAACCAGGTGTATGTCATGGTAAAGCCTCCCCCACACATTTGAATTTAAATTTATTTAAAAGGGACAGTGCAGTTTGACATAGTCCAAGTACAAAACATGAAAGTGATGTAACGCACACAAGTTTATAGCTATTGCTAATTTTCAACAATTGTCCCTTGTTGGGCTTACAATGAAAATAAGTACACTTTACCATACATACATTTTCATAAAGCCAAAATACATCGTAAATACAACTAGAATTAATAGACAATAAATAAAAATAAAATCATTAGTTAAAATGACTACATCTCTGATTTCCCTTTAACCAAGCTTTAACCTTCAATGGAAAGGATCTGATGTCTGTAGTCAATTTGATTTTGGTTGGACGTGTGTTCCACAGATTGCAAGCCTTTATGGAAAATGCCGACTGACCAAATTTAGATCTGCGATATGATATCTTGCAGTTTCCGTTCACCATGCTTCTAGTAATACGATTACTATCTGGTCTCTGGATGTATCTATTAAGACACTCTGGGGCCATCCTATTTATACATTTAAAGACTAATTTAAGAAAACACAAATGATTAGAACTCCTAAAACTAAGTAGATTATATTTCTCTAAAATGTGACAATGATGCCAGGGCTGCACGATTTTGTATAAAATGAGAATCACGATTTTTTTGCTTAGAATTGAGATCACAATTCTCTCATGATTTTCTTTTCCAATATAAATATTTATTGCACTTATTAACTGCACATCAACTTCCTAACAGTTGAGACTGAACATAAAAACAATCAATGTCTCACTTGTCTACTCTTACATACAAAACCTTAAAATACTTCTAACAATAACATTTTGAACAGTATTCTTTCCGTGTGTAAGGTGATGAGAGAGGTAGGTAAAAGCTATGTTTCTTAAAATGTAAACCACAATTATTAACAAAATATAACGCTGAGTTTGGCTGGATCATAAGTCTGTCGTTGCCGTGAAATGTTGTACTGCTTGTAATTCCGTCTCCACCCTTGTCCGACACTGCGTGTATAGAACAGGTAGTGCAACATTTGAAAAATAGTCGCAGGACGGCACTGTGTAGCGTTTGTCTAGGGTGTTGATCACTTCAAACAGGTGATCCAGTAATGCTGCACTAATGAATTAGACTAACTACTCACTTTAGCTAAAGTTATTAAGTTAGCTAAAGAGCTGGGATGCTGTGTAAGACATAAATAAAGCTAAAATACAAAGGTTTGGACACCGTTTTGCCTGTTTCCCTACTGTAGGGGTCTCTGCAAGCATACAGGGCTCTGACAGGGTGCAAGATGACAACTTTGGAATTCTACTAGAAACAGTCGATCATATTTGTTTGTCAAAGCTGAATTCAGGGCAAACTACGCTAAATTAGCATTTTTAGCTAACAGCTACAATAAGCATAAAAGTTACTGTACGGCTATCATTTGTTAACATGACGCTTGTTCTTATACATGTAATACATTTATTACCAACCTGAGAGTTTGTCCGCTGGTCATTCGACATGACGAATGACTTCTGAAGTCTTAATTCAGCTCAAGACGCTGTAGATTCCCATCAGTAACACTTTCGGTCTGCTAGTAAAACGTAGTTCTATTAATCTGCGCTTGACCCGGAACCGGATGTAAGTTCCAAAAAACTGAATTTTGGAAATGAAATTGAATTGTAGAACTGAAACTGAATGGTGAGAGTGAAACTGAAATTATTTGAGAGTTGAATTTTTAAAGGATAAAATGCAGTTTCAGAGCAAATGAATTCATTTTCAATATATAAAATTCAATTTCAATTTAGTGATGATCATTTTCAAACCATAGATTCAATTTCAAATTAGACTAATTCAAATTCAGTTTTCAAAAGCATTTATTCAAGTTACAATTCAGATTCAATCTGAGCAATTCAAATTCAAATTTAAATTATTCAAATTCAGTTTCTGATGGCACAGATTTCTGCCCATAGCTGAAGCAGGTATATGGTGCTGAATTAACTCAAAACAATTCAGATTAGCCTTGACCGTCTTAGCAACCTTCTTTACATGCTTGTCAAATTTAAGACGTAAATCAAAAATTATTCCTAAAAACTTAAAATCTTTGACCTTCTTTATTTCTTCGTTCCTTAACTGGATTTTAAACTTCTGGTATTCATGAGCTTCATTGCATGTGTGTGTATGTGTTAGTAGGATTAAAACACTCTGTGCTTATGTATGTTGTTTTAATTCCTTTCCCCTTTTTCTAAAACAAATCTGTTTACTACACCTTCTTGTTTCAGAAACATCTAAAGAAGAAAGTCTCTATTGTAGTCAGGCACAGCTAAATTCTGCTTGTGAGTTAACCTAGCCAACCACACTGTGTGTTGTTAACACCTTCAACATGTACCCCCTCGTGATGTGTGCCACTTCCTCTATGTCCTCTATTTGTACCACCATATGGAGAACCACAATAGCCACACAAGGCAAGGGAAGGCAAGGCAAGTTTATTTATATAGCACAATTCAACAACAAGGTGATTCAAAGTGCTTTACAGGGACATTAAAAACAAAAACAAATAAAAAGCATGATTAGAATTGATTAAAAAAAACAGTAGATAAAATCAGAACAGTAGATAAAATCAGTAGTTAAAATTGAAGTTTAGAAATTTAAGCTTAAGTGTGGATTTGGTGTTTTATTCAAATGCAGCTGAGAATAGGTGAGTCTTCAACCTGGATTTAAATAAACTTAGTGTTTCAGCTGATCTGAGCCTCTCTGGGAGTTTGTTCCAGATATATCAATCAATCTTTATTTATAAAGCACTTTTCATACAAACTGTAGCACAAAGTGCTTTACATGGTTAAAAGCAGCCCACCCCACCCTCCCACTCATTCCCCGCACTGTCATTAACAGAAGCGGTCATGATACACACATCCCCCCACCCCCCACCCCCACACACACACATACACACACACACACCTAAAGAGTAAAATTGGGCTGGGTACGTATTAGCCAAGTGAGGAAACACTATCACAGGGAGCTGTCTGCACCGGGAGCCGGTCACAGACCGCAGCCTCCAGGCTGGGCACACAGCAGGAGGGAGGCTAAGAAGCCCCCCAGCCAGGCTCAGAGGACCCACAGGGCCCCAGCAGCCACGGTCGATCACAGCCCCGGTGCAGAGAACCCCCTCCGAGGAAACACTGGAGATATGACCTAATAAGAATATAAACAGGATAAAAAGATAAAATAAATAAGAGTGGGATATAATATAAATATAAGTATAAACAGAGTAAGAAGATAAAAAATGAATAAGAATACAATCAATAGGTATTAGGTAAAACTAAATGAATAATATAAATAGAATAACAGGATAGAATAAATAAGCATTAAATAAATAAGCGTTAGTTAAAAGCTAAATTAAAAAGGTGGGTCTTGAGCCTGTTTTTAAAAACATGAACGTTCTCTGCGGCCCTGAGCTCCTCCGGCAGGCTGTTCCACAGTCGAGGACCATACGACTGAAAAGCTGCCTCTCCGTGAGTATGTGTCCTGACTTTAGGGACAATCAAAAGGCCAGTACCAGAGGACCTCAGGGTCCGCGAGGGTTCGTATGGTAAAAGCAGATCTGAAAGATAAGAAGGCCCAAGACCATTAAGACATTTAAAAACCAATAAAAGAACTTTAAAATCGATCCTGAAACACACGGGGAGCCAATGCAGCGATTGTAAAACCGGTGTAATGTGGGCCCGCCCTCTGGTCTTCGTCAGCACACGAGCTGCAGAGTTTTGCAAAAGTTGCAAAGGTGAAATATTCTTTTTGGGGAGACCAGAGAGCAGCGCATTACAATAATCAATGCGACTGGTAATAAAAGCATGCATCAGCATCTCCGTGTTGGCCCGAGAGAGAATAGGGCGGACTCTGGCTATATTTTTTAGATGATAAAATCCAATTTTGGTTACGTGTTTAATATGTGGGATAAAACCAAGCTCAGAGTCAAAAATAACACCCAGGTTTTTCACTTGTAGTGAAGGGCATAGTGAAAATGCCTGTAATTTAGACAAGAGTTTCTCTCTCTGAGCCTCAGGACCGATGATTAAAACTTCAGTTTTGTCCTGGTTAAGCTGTAAAAAGTTTTCTGCCATCCAAGATTTTATATCTACAATACAGTTAAAAAGGGCATCTATTGGTCTGGTGTCATCAGGAGACACGGAGATATACAGCTGAGTATCATCAGCGTAACTGTGGAAGTTCACTCCATGCCTCCTGATGACGCCGCCAAGAGGGAGCATATATAAATTAAAAAGTACAGGGCCTAAAACCGACCCTTGAGGCACACCACATGTCATTTTATGGATCTTAGAGGAGCATGTATCCATACTCACCATAAAAGTTCTGTCTGAGAGATAGGAAGTGAACCAGTTGTGTACAGTACCAGAGAGGCCCACCATGTGTTTCAGTCTGTTTAAAAGTATAGTGTGGTCTACTGTATCAAAGGCTGCGCTTAGATCCAGTAGCACCAGGACTGAGAGCTTTTGGGAGTCCCAGTTACATCTAATATCATTTAAAACCTTTAGGAGAGCCGTCTCTGTGCTGTGGTTCACCCGAAATCCAGACTGAAATATTTCTAGGATCTGTCTATCATTCAGAAAATCATTAATCTGAATAAAAACAAGTTTTTCTAAAATTTTACTTAAAAATGGTAAGTTGGATACAGGTCTGTAGTTATTAAAATTATTGCAATCCAAATTGCTCTTCTTCAGAAGGGGCCTCACCACCGCCGTTTTAAAGGCAGCAGGGAAGACACCCGACTGAAGAGAGCAATTCATCATGTATAAAAGCTCAGCTTCAAAAAATCCATAAAGTGTTTTAAAAAGTGGAGAGGGGATTGGATCTAAAAGACATGTGGTGGGTCTCACTGTGGAGAAAACTTTCTTAAGGTTCTCAGCATTAACCAGGACAAAGCTGTCCAGTGTCTCCTCAGGTACAGTCGAGCCCTCAGATGTGTTTAAAATCATATCACGAGAAGATAAAATATCACATCTGATGGTGTTGGTTTTTCCCCTGAAGTGGTCTGCAAACTGCTCACAGAGTGAGTCTGTGGGGGTTCTTTGGGAGCTGTTAAAATCAGGGTTAAATAAGTGATCTATGGTGGAGAAGAGGACCTTGGGATTATTTTTGTTATTACTGATTATTTTGGCGAAGTATGAATTTCTTGAATTCCTTAGTGTATTATTGTAAATTTTAAGTTGCTCGCAAAGTATTTGATAGTTGATTTCATTTTTATTTTTCCTCCATCTCCTTTCTGCTGCCCTGCAATTTCTTTTGAGTTTTTTGACATCTTCGTTTCTCCAGGGTGATACACGTTTTACGTTAATCTCTTTGGTGGTGAGTGGAGCAACGGAGTCAAGGCTTTTCTTCAGTTTTAGGTTAAAATGATTAAAAATAAAATCACAGGGTGCAGGTAGAATCACAGGGGGGCATTCGTCTAAAATCCTGGTAAAATTTGCAGCCACTTCAGGGGTTAGATAGCGCCTCCTCACAGTTCGCACCGAGGTCTCCCGCTGAATAAAACCGGTGATGTTAAAAAACACACAGTAGTGGTCAGAGACAGCTAAGTCAACAACAGAGGACACACTGGTGGACAGCCCATGGGTGATGACCAGGTCCAGAGTGTGTCCTCTGTTGTGAGTCGGCTGCGTGACGTGCTGGGTAAAATCCATACAGTGAAGAATGTTTAAGAATTCTTTTGATGTAGGGTCAGAAGGATTATCTATGTGCAGGTTAAAATCACCGGTTAGAATTATCATTTTATATTTTGAATGTATGTTTGTTAAAAATTCTGAGAATTCCTTGATAAAAGCAGCACTGTCTTTAGGTGGTCTATAAATTGTGACAGATAAAACTGGAGGGCTGCTGAAAACAATAGCGTGGAATTCGAAAGTGGTAAAATGATCAAATAAAATTTGTTTGGTGGTGAGTGTGTTTTTGGTTAAAGATGCAGTCCCACCACCTCTCTTACCACTTCTAAAGGAAAAAGAGAAATTAAAATTTGGTGGGGAGGCCTCAGTGAGAACAACTGGTGCATCCGAACCCAGCCATGTTTCAGTTAAAAATAAACAATCAAGTTTATTATCTAAAATAAAATCATTAATAATAAAAGACTTATTCAACAGAGAGCGGACATTTAAAAGTGCCATACTAATTGAGACTGGTGGATTTTTGACAGTAGAGTTCAATGAATGCTGAGATTTTTGAAGAGGCCGGAGGTTATTAATGTTTTTGGAGTTACTGGATTTATGATAATTGTGTTGCTCTCTGTTTGTGATTATTACGGGTATTGTGTTGACTGTGGGAGAGAGAGGTCCGAGTCCAGGGTTTTGTGTATTACTGTTAAAAGTGGAACAAATATAGGAGCTGGGACCAGGGGGACATCAGTCAGTGGAGGACAGATCAGCGGGTAGTGTCGGTTTGGGGTAATATGGAGCATAAAAGCTGAGTGCAGCTTCTCCGTGTTTGGTTCTGACTCTGGGAACTGATAAAAAACCAGATCCAGACCTGAGGGATCTGGAAGGTTCATAGTGGGTCAGGAGGTCACTGATATAGTTTGGTCCCAAAAACATTCAGAGCTTTATAGACCAGCATCAGAACTTTAAAGTCTATCCTCTGACGGACAGGCAGCCAATGTAAAGACCTCAGAGCTGGACTGATGTGGTCCACTTTTTTGGTCTTAGTGAGGACTCGAGCAGCAGAGTTCTGAATGAGCTGTAGTTGTCTGACTGATTTTTTAGGTAGACCTGTAAAGATGCTGTTACAGTAATCAAGCCTGCTAAAGATGAATGCATGGACTAGTTTTTCCAGGTCCTGTTGAGACATCAGATCTTTTATGCTTGAAATATTCTTGAGGTGATAGTAAGCTGATTTTGTTATTGTCTTAATGTGTTTTTCTAAGTTCAGGTCTGCGTCCATCACTACACCCAAATTTCTCGCCTGGTTTGTGGTTTTTAGGTGTATAGACTGAAGTTCTCTGGTGACCTGTAATCGTTTTTCTTTGGCTCCAAAGACTATTACTTCAGTTTTGTTTTTGTTTAGCTGGAGAAAACTGTGGCAAAACCAGTCATTAATTTCCTCAATGCATTTACCAAGAGCCTGTACAGGGCCTCGGTCTCCTGGTGACATTGTGATATATGTTTGTGTGTCATCTGCATAGCTATGATAGTTTATTTTGTTGTTCTTTATAATCTGTGCCAGTGGGAGCATGTAAATGTTAAACAGAAGGGGTCCCAGGATGGAACCTTGGGGAACTCCACATGTGATACTTGTCTGCTCAGATGTGAAGTTACCTGTTTTCTAAGTATGTTTTGAACCAGTTTAGTACAGTTCCTGAAAGACCTGCCCAATTCTCCAGTCGTTTGAGTAATATGTTGTGGTCAACTGTATCAAATGCTGCACTCAGATCCAGTAAAACTAAGACTGACATTTTTCCACTGTCTGTATTCAGACATATGTCATTAAACACTTTGGTCAGAGCGGTTTCAGTGCTGTGGTTTTGTCTAAAACCTGACTGGAAGGCATCATAGCAGTTATTCTGTTTTAGTTTTTCTCAGTTGCTTTGGTGCATTTCTCACAACAGAATTAAACTTTGCACAATAGTTAGTTCAACCTCCACAACATGTAGTCGCTTTGGCACAACCTTGTGGCGGTTTCATGTTCATTTCAAGGCAAATGCCTTTGGACATGAAGCAGTTGAGTAAGTACAAATATCTAAAGAATGGTCACTTTTGACTTTCTATTCATCACTATCTCCTTGCTTCTATCATGAATGTCACAATTATTTATACTTGTACTGGCTGAATAGTCATTGTCCATACAACTAATAGTCTTCATTTCATTGCTTGTGTCAGTGCACTCAAAATTGTTGAACATCTTGTCAAACAATTTGTACACCCATTTTGAAAACCCTATTTTTAAGGAGTTTCCATGAAAATCTCCATAAATTACTTTTCTCAGGTGAACCTTATCTCACACTAATGAAAATTGGTGTGTGTTACTCTTACTTGCAACCAATGAAAAGCCTCTTCTACCCAGTCATAGGTTGTTACGTCCCCCCCACCATGGTGGTGGCAAAGGCAGGAAGGAGACAGCAACACCGGACAACCCCAATCAATGAAGGAGGAGGACAACAGGACAGTTAAGAATCAGGCAGGATTTATTGGTTGCTTGCCTTGATAGTCAACTTAACAACAGAAAAAGGTGGGGGGGGGGGGGGAGGAGGACTGGGCGGTTGAGCCAAATCAAAGAAAGTAATAAAACAAAAAGAGGTCGATAGCTTCCAGGGCCTAACTAAAACAAAAATGCAAAACAAAAGGCCTACCTAGCTGCTCGACAAAAAGCCAGTGAAAACATACAAAAGTGGCATCAACCGCATAACCTAGTGTGTCTAACAGTTTAAAACCTGCAACCAGTGTATAGGGTACCCCAGCTTACCTGTCCAGCCTCCCACCACACATAATACAAAGAAGCCTGTTCGCAAATGTTTGTCATAGCAGAAGCCAGCAGCCACCAGCTGGCCAGGGAGCTGCTCATTTATAGTGATCCTCAGTGTGTGATTGGCTAACTGGGCCCAGACCAGCCAATAGACACATGCCAATCAACTTCGAACTGGCCAATAGGACGAGGCTTTACACCTGAAAGATAAATAGAACACAACAGCAAAGCCACATCTCTTGGCACGTAACATAGGTGAATCGCGTTACAGTATCCCCTACTCTACAAGTGTATATATATAATGTAAACCAACAGACAGGATTGGCATGAGGTGCATACTGAACCTACAAAAGCTTGTGATGACATCACAGCAGAGTCCTGCAGAGGGTGGATTCGACACTCCAGAAGATACTTCCCCCGATGCAACGATAGAGCTGACATTTGCTGTGATGTTGATGCAAATATGTGGGCAGACAGACGGGAGCGTCTAGATATCAATGATTGATATGCAGCAGTGTCTGTTTTTCAGGGTTTTTTTTGTTTCATAACTACTGCAGTAAGGTTTACTATCTAAGTGAGTTTATGTTTGCTGTAAAATGTTTGATTTACTGTATTTCCCCAGTTGCACAATGCTGTGCACAGTTTCAATTGAATATTATCAAGAGTGCATATGAAGTGTCTTGAGTTTCCTTTACAATTTATGGTTTTCAGACTTGACATGTCATTGGGAAGCACCTACAAAGAAATCCGTCACAATGAGAACATGTTCAAACCATTTGATTTTGTGACCAAAGGTGCTGGTGTACTGACTTGTAATTGTGACAGCCCAGACACTTTGATTGATATAAGTACTTGCTTTTGATGAATATATTATCTGTTTTGATTACGGGACTTGCTTTTGAAGCATTGACTCCTTATTTTGAGCAACTGACTTGCTTTTGAACAACTGACTTTTCTTTTTGATGAAGTGACTCACGTTTGCAAGTGCCAAAGTTTATAGGGTGAAACTGTTCGATGGTGTTTAGACAGTGGACACAGTACATATCCTGAATCTTCTGTTGATGTACCAATTGCTTGTATAATCTTTTGGATTTTTTCTGTGAAGAATTTGGCAAAGTCATTGCAGGCCGTGGTCGAATGAAGTTCAGCTGCCACTGACACAGGAGGGTTTGTTAGCCTGTCAACTGTAGAAAATAGGACCCGAGCATTATGACTGTTTTTGGTGATGATCTATAAGTTTCTCTTTATAGATGTCATAATGAACCTGGAGGTTTGTTATTCTCCATCTGCGCTCAGCTTTCCTACACTCTCTTTTTTCATTTTTCACCAGTGTGGAGTTTCTCCATGGAGACTTTTTCCTTCCAGAGATAACCTTCACCTTAATGGGAGCAATAGTGTCCATTACATTTAACATTTTAGCATTGAAGCTAGTGACGAGCTCATTGACTGAACCTCTGGACAGGTCAGGTGTTAAGGGGAAGACCTGGTTAAAGATCTCACTACTGTGTTCAGTTATACACCGTTTTGTGATCACTGCTGTTGATATATTTACCGTATTTCCCGGACTACAAAGCGCACCTGAATATTAGCCGCACAAGCTAAAATCAGGGGAAAATCCTGTTTTGTACATACATTAGCCGCACCTGACTAAAAGCCGCAGGTGTTTCAATGTTGATTTATCATATGTAAGAGAATATGCACAAAGGGAATTGTCAGGAAAGAGATGGCTGTTTGGAGACACATGCCTTTTATTAATATTTTGAAAAACAAATTAGGGGTACATATTTGCATAACTTTTTAGGTATATGTACAAGTACTGGTAATTACAAGTACGAAACATGTACTGTGCTTCATAAATGAGTAACAAATGTAGTACATAATAACCTACAGCACACCAGAAAAATAGATTCAGCCAACCTTTTAGGCTCAGGTGCAGTGACATGGCTTTAACAAGAAGAAAAGTCAGTCATTCACCACCATCTTCCTGCGCACTAAAACCACCAAAGTCCTCTTCTCCAGTGTCGGATACGAACAGGCTCAGGATGGCTACGTCATCCACTCTCAGCTTCTTTCCTTCATTGTCACTTTCAAACCAAACAAATCCTCGTTGTCAGTGTCGGAGTCGAACACCCTCAGAAGAGCCGTGGCGGTGTCCTCCTCTCCATCACGCAGCAGTCCAGCCCTTCGAAATCCGTTGGTGATCGTGGATGTTTTCACACTTTTCCACGCTGTCAGAATCCACTGGTGGAGTTGAGCATAACTTGCTTTTCGCAAGTTTATCGCCGCTCGTCATCCATGCCTCCCGCTGAACGTGTAGCGCTACTTTGAAGTTTGTTTTTCGCGCTACTTCGTATGGCACTATGTTGCCTGGCGGATGGACATGTGACCAACATACCACTCTTGAACCCCGACTGTGTGTCTCTTCACATGCCCTTCCGCCAAGCAACGTAGTGCCGCAAAACAGCGGAACAAACAAAACAAATCCTCTTACGATGTCACAAAAATCATGGACAATCCATAGAAAAGCCGCACCTGACTAAAAGCCGCAGGGTTCAAAGCTTGTGCAAAAAGTAGCGGCTTATAGCCCGACAATTACGGTATGTGGGCTGAAATTTTACTTTCAAAGAAAACACAGTAATGATCAGACAGGCCCACATGAGACACAGTAACCTTTGAAATGCTCAGGCCCTTGGAGATCAGTAGGTCAAGAGTGTGTCCTCTATTATGTGTGGCCTCTGTTACATGCTGAGTCAGCCCAAAGTTGCCCAGAGTGTTACTCAGGTCTTTAGTCCCTTTGTCCTGAGGGTTGTCCACATGGATGTTAAAATCCCCAACAATAATTACACAGTCAAAATCAACACAGATCACAGACAGCAGTTCACTGAGTTCATTAAAAAAAGTCTGTGCAGTATTTGGGAGGCCTGTAAACATTAAGAAACATAACATTGGATGGGGCCTTCAGCTGTAAAGCCACATATTCAAAAGACTGAAAACTTCCAGGAGATAGCTGCTTACATTGAAATGATTCATTAAATAAGACACACATCGAAATACAGAATTCTTAGATGATGAATTGTAGAATAAATTCTCCATTTGTAAAATAATTTTAGAATTCCACATTGACAAAGTGAGTTTCGAAATGTTTTTTAAAAACCTCATTACCATCCTAGGGGAGCTAGGATGGTAATGAGGTGCTTGAAATGTTGTAGCTGGCTGAGTTTATACTGCTACCATTGAGACTGATCGGGACTCCGTCTTTGTGGGTCTATGGAAGTCCATATATACAGGGTGTAGCATCCCCTGGGTAAAGGCGATGACATGCAGGGGGTCAGTGGTTTTTCCTTTCAAGTTCTTGTAGGCAACTGATGACTTTCTTTTTGTAGTTGCTTCTGGGGTTTCACCTTGAAGCTTCATAGGTATTGTTGTCACTGAGGAGTTTAGTCATGTTTATTTGCTCTGCTTCTTTTTGTCAGGGATAAAATACATATATATACTTTTTGTGTCCCAGCTGAGTAACAGGAGGAGAAGAGTCTGGTGGTGCAGCAGCAGAACAATTTCAGCCATTTGGACTCAGCTCAGCCACTACAGAGGAAACAATGACTTCAACACAAAAGGTGAGAAAAACATCACAGTTACACTGTTATTGAAAATGTGTGTACAGCTGGTTGTTTTTTAAAAATCCATCAACAGCAGCTTTATCTTTTCCATCCTGGGCTCCTCCATATAAACAGAATCTACATTCACAACCAAAAACCACACAAGTTACAAGAAAATACAAAGATCATATTTTCTCTACACACATTGAAACAACAATATCATCATTTGGATTTTTTCTGAAGTAAAAGAGTTTCTCTACTGATCAATATTTCTTCAATAATGTCATTTTCATTACAACTCTCATTGTAGCACATCATTGTAATGTGATACTATCACCAGAAGGTGGTGGTAACACACCTACAATGTGTTTTTTGACATGTTTGATTCCACTGATGGAGAGTTTCTGTTTGTTCCACGACTGCATTTCACTCACTGCCTCTGTTTGTATCTCTGTCACTGCAGGACCAACATGGAGCGAGAAGTCAGCGCTCTCAGGAGGCCGACAAACCTCACAGAAGAAAGGGAAAGAAAACCTACAGATGTGATGAGTGTGGAAAGTCTTTTACCCAGGCTGGAGGCTTAAAAACACACCAACTCATCCACAGTGGAGTTAAAGCATACAGCTGTGACTTGTGTGGAAAGTCTTTTACCCAGGCTGGAGGCTTAAAAACACACCAAGTCATCCACAGTGGAGTTAAACCGTACAGCTGTGACTTGTGTGGAAAGTCTTTTACCCTGGCTGGAAGCTTAAAAACACACCAACTCATCCACAGTGGCGTTAAGCCTTACAGCTGTGACTTGTGTGGAAAGTCTTTTACCCAGGCTGGAGGCTTAAAAACACACCAACTCAGCCACACTGGATTTAAACCACACAGCTGTGACTTGTGTGGAAAGTCTTTTACCCTGGCTGCACACTTAAAAAAACACCAACTCATCCACAGTGGATTTAAAGCACACAGCTGTGAGCTGTGTGGTAAAGCTTTTACTCAAAATGTAAACTTACAGAAGCATCTAGTTACCCACTCTGGAATTAAGGCGTACAGCTGCAACTTTTGTGGAAAAAGTTTCACCGACAAACACTACCGAAATAGTCACCTCCGGATTCACACAGGAAATGATGTTTACTGCTGTGATCAGTGTGGGAAACTGTTTACAACAGATGCACAGTTACAACAACACATGTTTAGCCACACTGAGGAGAGACCTTATAAATGTGACCTGTGTGAGAAGTCTTTTAAATCTCCACATCAGCTAAAAAAACACCAACAGATCCACACCAGAAAGTAACTCTACAAGTGCAGTTACTGTGAGGTATGTATTTAGTTTTATCTTGTAATTTTAACCTGATTGTTTGGAACAAGTCTGATCAGTAAACCTATGGCGTTACACTGAATGAACTGTTTGGAAAAATGAAGAGTCATCTTTGTCCGATAAGCTGAGTGTTATAATGTAAACAGTAAAATGTAATTGGACGTTGGCAGAGATGCTCTTTATTTCAGGCGACGTTCAGGATAAAAACGTTGAAGGAATTCCCTGATTTACACTGTCATTGTTTAGAAGTGGAGCCAAGCACATGGATCCAGTTCTCAGCCCTGTCGTCACTGTGGTGGTGGGAAAGAGTTTCTCTGTGACCTTTGTAGAAAAGCTTCCAGTCATGAACGGGACCTAAAACCTCATCAACGTAGACACACTGGAGACAAAATGAACTACTGCAAAGAATGTGGGAGAGGCTTCCACACACCAAGTACATTAAAAATACATGAACTCTTCCACAGTGGGGTCAAAAAGCACATCTGTGACCAGTGTGGGTCATCCTTCACCACAGTACATGAGCTCAATGAAAAAGCATAAGGGAATCCACACAGGAGAGACACCATACAAGTGCAGACACTTTGACAAAAGCTTCTCACAATCAGGTCATCGTAACAAACAAGAACGTACACACATGGAAGTGAACTTCAGCTGTGACCAGTGTGACAAGAACTTCAGGAATCTCAGTTCATACTCCGAACACAAACAATTCCACACTGTAAATAAACTGTTTCACTGTTACCAATGTGCAAAAACATTCACTTCATTATCTGCTCTGTGCAAACATCAGCCTGATCATGCAGGACTGAAATCACTGGATCACAATGAATCTGAAGAGAGAGAAAGATCCTCTTCTGGTTTCAGGGTCGGACTTAAAAACCTTGAGATCAGGCTCCACAGAGTTCAGATGGAATCTCCTGTAAAGAGTGTCAGCTGATGTCACACTTGGATCTGATGAGGTAGCTCTGATTTCTGGAGCTGCAGTGAATAATCCTGAATGTTACATTTAGGAAGCTGCATGCATAGATATGCATATCAAGTTCATTTGTTTTTCCTTTGAGGGATTTTAATTCTCTAAAATGTTCTCCCTGTTACATTTTGATCTTTGTTCCATTAGGACACAGTAGTGTTTATTAGTTGTATTCATTTTATGTGTTACCTCAGTTAAATTTCGATCCTCAAGTCAAGTCAAGTCAAGTTGGCTTTATTGTCACTTCAGCCATATACAGTTGTACACAGTGAGGCGAAACAGCGTTCCTCCAGGGCCAAGGTGCTACATGCAACATAAATTTACAACATAAATTAACAGAAAATTACTAAACTAGCTAGCTCGAGACAGGGCAGACTGACCTAGCATAAATTACAACATAAATTAACAAAAACTAACTATCTAACTAAAACTAACTATTCTAACTAGGTAAGTAGTGCAAAGGAAACCGTAAACATACTTGGTATGTAGGTAGTGCAGGAACAGTAAACATAAAAATATTGTGCAAAAAGAGCATTTTCAGATTGATGTGTAAGTCCAGTCTCAATGCTTTGAGGTAGTTGAGTTGAGCTGAGTGATAGTGTGTGTGTGTGTGTGTGTGTGTGTGTGTGTGTGTGTGTGTGTGTGTGTGTGTGTGTGTGTGTGTGTGTGTGTTTGTTTATCAGTCCAGTCCCTTTTTTGTTGAGGAGACGGATGGCTTGTGGGAAGAAGCTGTTGCACAGTCTGGATGTGTGTGCCCTAATGCTTTGGTACCTTTTTCCAGATGGCAGGAGTGTGATGAGTGTGTGAGAGGGGTGTGTCCGATCAGCCACAATGCTGGTGGCTTTGCGGATGCAGCGTGTGGTGTAGAGGTCCTTAATAGAGGGGAGAGAGACTCCGATGATCTTCTCTGCTGTTCCCACTATCCGCTGTAGGGTCTTGCGGTCCGATATGGCACAGTTCCCAAACCAGGCACTGATACAGCTGCTCAGAATGCTCTCAATAGTTCCTCTATAGAAGGTGGTCAGGATCGGTGGTGGAAGCTGGGCCTTTCTCAGTCTTCTCAGAAAGAAGAGACGCTGTTGGGCTTTCTTGTGCAGGAAGCTGGTGTTGCGGGACCATCCGAGGTCTTTCTCCAGGTGAACGCCCAGGAATTTGGTGCTGTCAACGATCTCCACAGAGGAGCCGTTGATGCTCAGCGGTGAGTGGTCGCCTCGTGTCCTCCTAAAGTCAACAACCATCTCTTTTGTCTCGTCAACATTCAGAGACAGGTTGTTGTCTTTACACCAGTCCGTTAGCCTCTGCACTTCCTCTCTGTATGCTGACTCGTCGTTCTTGCTAATGAGACCCACCACGGTCGTGTCATCAGCGAACTTAATGATGTGATTTGAACTGTGTGTTGCTACACAGTCATGAGTCAGCAGTGTGAACAGCAGAGGACTGAGCACACAGCCTTGTGGGGCCCCAGTGCCCAGTGTGGTGGTGCTGGAGGTGCAGTTCCCGATCCGTACACTTCATGATGGTGGGTGTAAGTGCAACAGGACGGTAGTCATTGAGACAGGACACAAGACTTCTTGGGCACGGGGACGATGGTGGTGGCCTTGAAGCACGTGGGAACGACGGCACTGCTCAGAGAGATGTTGAAGATGTCGGTGAGAACATCTGCCAGCTGTTCAGCACATTCTCTGAGCACTCTGCCTGGGATGTTGTCTGGTCCAGCAGCTTTACATGGGTTGACTCTGCGTAGAGTTTTCCTCACCTCAGCTGTAGTGAGACACAGCACCTGGTCGTTCGGAGGAGGGGTGGACTTCCTCGCCGCCACGTCGTTCTGCCTGTCGAAGCGAGCGTAGAAGTTGTTCAGCGCATCTGGAAGGGAGCCGTCACCATCACAGGCAGGTGTTGTCATCCTGTAGTTGGTGATGGCTTTTAAGCCCTGCCACATGCGCCGTGTGTCGCCGCTGTCCTTGAAGTGGTTGTGGATTCTCTGGGCGTGTGCACGCTTCGCCTCTCTGATGGCCCGAGAAAGTTCGGCCCTAGCTCTGCTAAGCGCCACCTTATCTACTGCTTTGAAGGCAGAGTCTCTGGTCCTCAGAAGTGCACGCACTTCCGCAGTAATCCACGGTTTCTGATTGGGTCGTGAGATGATGGTCTTGGAGACAGTGACGTCATCGGTGCATTTGTTGATGTAGCTGGACACTGTTGACGTGTACTCCTCCAAGTCAGTGAAGTCGCCGTAGGTTGCAGCCTCCCTAAACATGTTCCAGTCAGTGCTCTCAAAACAGTCCTGAAGAGCAGAGGTGGCTCCTGCTGGCCAGGTTTTCACCTGCTTCAGAACCGGTTTGATCGCCTGACGAGTGGTCTGTATGCTGGGATTAGCATAACAGAGATGTGGTCTGAGTAGCCAAGGTGGGGGCGGGGCTCTGCCCGATATGCGCCGGGGATGTTTGTGTAAACAAGATCTAGCGTGTTTTCCCCTCTCGTTGCAAAGTCCACATACTGATGGAATCTGGGAAGCACTGACTTGAGATTTGCATGGTTGAAATCTCCAGCAACAATGAACAGTCCATCCGGGTGTGTGTTTTGCAGTTCACTGATGTTTGTATATAGTTCCCCTAACCACCTAGCATTAGCGCTAGGTGGAATGTACACTCCGATAATGAAAACAGTGGTGAATTCCCGTGGTAAATAAAAAGGTCTGCATCCTTCATTCATATTTAATCGTTTGCTGTGGTAATCCCTTCTCTTAAAACCTTTTCTCCTAAAACTGCAAATATTTTCACAGCAGTTGCTCTTAAAACCTCCAAAATGAACTAAATCTGTCCACAGGGTTTTAATAGTTTTGCAATTTTCATTAGTTTTTATTTTTATTTAGTTTTGAGTTCAGATTTTCAATTTTATATTAGTTTTAATTAGTTTTTACCAATTGTTTGCTAGTTTAGTTTAGTTTTTATTTTTTTGAAAATCCTTAGTTTCAGTTTAGTTTTGATTAGTTTCAGTTATAGTTTTAGTTGTGTTTGCAATAAAGTGTAACAAAATCCCAGTTTCATCATATCAGTCATTCTCTTCTGCTTATCCTTGGGTATGTTGCTATTCCAGCTACCATACCCTGCACCCTGCACAGGTCGCCTGTCTGTCGCAGGGTTAACACGCAGAGAAAGACAACTCACATTCCCACCTATGGGTTCTTTAAATAAATAAATAAAGGCAGATGAACAACCATTGATACCAGGCAACTATAAAATGTATATCTTGGCCCCAATGAGACTATTAACTCTTGCAGCACCGGGTGTTAAGGCAATTGACTCACACAGTTATGTAGATATCCCAGTCCTGTTGTCTCGGGATGCATCACGCTGCCTTGCCTGGGGTTAGCTTCTGTTTCTGGGGATGAGGGTTGAGTGTGCTCCCTTACCTTCTCCAGGTAAGCTAGGTTAGCCTTCTTGTGTGAGCTTTTCAAGTGCACTTTAAGGTTTGTGGGATTTTTTTCCCTTTAGAAATGTCCCTCATAATTTGTCTCTTTCCACTACAAGACACTTGCTTTATCCAAAACACAGTCATATTCAAAGTAATCCCAAATTGGAAGCTGGCGCTTTCTCCAGACTTTTCCTGACATGATTCTGCGCGTGGACGGAGCACCGACACAGACGACTCGACTAACGTACTGCCACCTGCTGGCATAATGAGACACAGCAAGAAAAAACCTGGAAACTAAACTTCATTTTTACCCTTGACTATTGTATGACACGCACACATTAACGAAAACTAAACACATTTTTGCTATGAATTCAGTTAATTTTAGTTAGTTTTGTGAACACTCATTACAGTTTTAGTTAGTTTTCCTTTTTTTGTTTTCCTTTTTATTTCCGTTAACGAAAATGTTTTTTCACTTCTAGTTTTCGTTATTTCGTTAGTTTTCGTTAACGATAATAACCTTGTCTGTCCACCAGCTTTGAAACAACACCTGCTGTGACTTTATGTCCAGAAAAAAGAAACTCAAGCTAAACTGGTTTTGGGCTGTGCTTCCATATAATACCAGTTTGTACCAGAAGATGAAGCAGTGAGTCAGTGTAACCTTTATTTAATTGGGCAAAGACCACATTCGTATTCACAGTGGCAGCAAAGAAATGTTGAAAGGTAAAAACAGCAGCACACATCAGGACCATTTTAAAGATCACAGGTGACTTTTACTTAATTCAAATTCCTTCAAATTTTGGCTCCTCCTTTCACTTTAGTGTATTTACTGTATCCTTGAAGTCCACGTGTTGTTTTTTAATGAATTCATTTTGATCCACATGTTCTGCAGCTGTTTTCCTGTTGATTTAAAGTTTGTATTATGAAATCCTGATAATGTTAAAGTGTTAGTTATATTTGATGAACTCTGTGTAACGTTTGTCTTATTAAACAGTTTGGTGTGAAAAATAAAGAAATGGTCTCACAACAAGTAGTTTGAGCCATGATTTCAGATTCAAACTAATTTAACTGTTTTCAGTGGAACATGTGGAGGTTTATCAGAGGAGGCGACTTGGCTGTTCTCCACTCACACAGAACAGGGTTCCTGCAGCTCATTAAAAACTCTGAAATGATCTTCAAGGACAAAAATATGTGATTTTTCTCAAAAACGTGCTGTGGGCATGACGTTTTTAGAGAGTGTGTGTAAGATGCATTGTGATTAACATCTCACACATTCCAATAAAGCAGATGTTCCTGCATTGCAACAGCGCTTTGCAGATGTGTTCTCCCCCCTGTCCGTGTGCACGACACTCATGGAGCACCACTTTGAAATGCAGCTGATTGGCAGATTCCCTTGTCTGCAGAGTCCAAAGACAAAAACGGCCTTCTCCACTCTGTATGGTTCGTACCAATTCGTCACACTTCCGTTTGGCTTGTTTGAAGCCCCGGCCATTTTTCAGCACCTCCTGTAGCGATAGCTGCGTCCTCACACTGCATATGCTGTTTCCTACCTGGATGATGTCATCATTCATAGTGATACCTCGGTGGAGCATGTGCAGTGGTTGGTCACGGTCCTGGATTCCCTGAGGCAGGCAGGGCTGATGGCAAACCCAAAGAAGTGTGTGGTTGGATGGAGGGAGGTACAGAGTTCTTTGGTACAATTTTGAGACCCCATTTGAAGGCTGATTACACCACAGCGACGTGATGAAGGCTGTCCCAATTCCAAATGTGGCCGGAAATGTCATCAGTTAACGCTGTCCATGCAGATATTATAGATTTGTAAATGATTACCTAACAATCTTGTCAACACAAAGTTCTTTATTGACAGGCAGTGGGGAGAGGGGACACTTGGGCAGTGCATTTACTGCTTATAATGTGTTATCAACTTTTTCATCTTTTCTCATTACCCACAGCTACATCCACTTCTGTTGGGCTTAGGCTACTCACTAGGGCCGTTTATCAATGCCCAAGTACGCGAGTACGTACTCGCCGAGAACGCACGGGAGTACGTACCCGCCGAGAACGCGAGCACGGACTCGCGATATGTACAATTGGAACACCTGCGTACGTGATGATGTCACAGGTCTGGAGTTTTTACTGCCGTCCCCTCTTAATTTAACTGTGAGTAACATGTTATGAAGCTTAACTTTAATCACAGCCAAACCGGTTTACTCAGGAACAAATAAAACACTGAAATAAACCAAACATCAACATTTAGAAGTGATCTAAGTGACTTATATATCATTTTTAACCTCAGTAGTGAAACCTCTATTAATAAAAATAGTGTACATGTACATACGTGTACATACCTTAATAAAAACAAGCAGGTGAGATGTTAGAACGCTTTTATTTCTATTCTAGTGGACACTCAATACGATAGACAGCTGCTGGGGTTTCTTTAACCTGAGTAGTGAGAAGTCCGCGAGCGGGGGGGGGGGGAGCGGACGATGACGATGTGCCGGGAGTCCGCTGTTGTGTTTTGGATGAAATGCATTCTGGGATATATAGCTGTCCCAAGTCCACACCGATGCATGCTCGATAAAACGGGCGGATCGAGAACACATCCGGGACTTTTTCGCATTCTCGGCTTGATGCGTACTTTGAATTGGAACAGTACTTGGTCTCCGACTGATGACGTATCACGAGTACACGAGAATGCAAGTACGCACAAGTACGCATATTGATAAACGCCCTAGGGCTGGGTATCGTCACTGATTTCTATAATCTATTTGATTAAATTCAATTTTGACTCAGTAACTGTTTCAAAGTAACTGAGGATAAAACACAGAAAAACAGCAAGCTAAGCGTTTTTCAATTTGGCATAATTAAAAAAACAAATGTATTAAGCACCAAAAATGAAGCTTTCTTTTGGTCGGAGAGGAACAAAAGCTGCAGCTCAGAATCAGTGAGATGTTGACTTTCTGCCCCGACGGCGTGTCCGTGTTCATGTCGTCGGGTGAGAAAGACGACATCTCACTGATGCATCGGATCCACGCTTTGTGTTCGCTTCTTTGTGTGGAATCTGTTCACCTGCTCTCATTTATTGTTTTAGCTGTTTGGTGGTCATTGAAATAGTTTTGTGAGCTCCCTGGCAAAATACATAGAATTTAAAAAAAACAGTAAAAAATAAAACACATAATACATCAAAATTAAAACAGCCCTATGTTTAAAATAAGATAAAACAGCACAGAATCAAATAAAACAAAAAAAAACAGAAGAGGCCTGTCTTATCTCAAAAGGCATATTGTTCCACAGTTTTGAAGCTGCTACAGAAAAAGCACGATCTCCTCTAAGTTTACGCTCAGTCCTGGGTACATTCAGGAACAGCTGATCAGCTGACCTGAGAGAGGTGGGTGTATACGACTGTAGCAGCTCAGAGAGATAAGATTGGACTAGGCCATGGAGGGCTTTAAGAGCAAATAAAAGAATTTAAAAGGAATCCTAAAAAGAAATGGGCAGCAGGTGAAGTGAAGCTAAAAAAGGGGAAATGTGCTCCAACTTTCGAGCTGCAGCATATTGGACGCTCTGTAGATGTATGAAGCACTGACCCCTATATAAAGTGCATTACAGTAATCCAACCGAGTGCTAACAAAGGCGTGGATAACTGTGTCAAAGTGCCTTTGTGAAAGAATTGGCTTTATTTTAGCTCGCTGCCTGAGCTGAAAGAAGCTTGATTTTACCACTGCTTTGATCTAACTGTCAAGTTTCAGATCATAGTCCACTTTGACCAGCAGGTTTGTGACAGTTGGCTTAACATACTGGGCCAAGGTATCTAAATATACATTTGGTGTCTCAGTGGGGCTGCCAAAAACCATCACCTCAGTCTTTTTGTCACTGAATTTTACAAGGTTAAGAGACGTCAAAGCCTTAATGTCATCAAGACACTGAAGTAATGGCTGCATGAAATATGTGCCTTTTTTCTGTAGAGGGACATAGATCTGACAGTCATCAGCATAGACGTGAAATGCAATGCTGTGTTTTTTCAGTATAGATCCAAGAGAGAGCAGATACAAAGAAAAGAGGAGGGGACGTAGAACTGAGCTCTGTGGGACACCACACAAGAGAGGAGTACGAAACATGGTCAGAGACTGACGCAAAAAGTTTGTCCCGCCAAGTAGGACCTGAACCACTCCAGTGCTGTGCCCACCCAGTGCTCCAAACGAGAGAGTAAAATGCATGATCCACGGTACCAAACGCAGGACTGACTGGAGTGTTTTAGGACAGAGCCAAACTTTTGGAACTGAAATAACAAGTTTGAGCGGATCAGAATCTTGTTTTGATAACCTTTCCCCCTAAAACAATAAACTGTCCTCACTATCACAAACACAGCAGGAAGGCGGCATACTTCTTCTTCCTCTTTTTTAACACTGTTTAATCTTAATGTTTATTACATATTATTCACAAATGCAATAAGCAGCAGGTGCTATAGGCATCTGGAAGCAACTGTATATACAATTCAAAAAGAAAAATACCTGCAAAAAGAAAAACGCTTCACTTATTTGAATTGTCTCCCAGTCCCAGTGCACTTGTTAGCATGTTTTGGTTCGTGCAACTGGTCCGTCAGGTTATTGTCTCCCCAGAAACATTTTTGTTGTGTCTTGTGTGCTTTTGCAGCGTTTTTCCTTTTTGCAGCGTTTTTCTTTTTGCTGGTGTTTTTCTTTTTGCAGCGTTTTTCTGTTTGCAGCATTTTTCTTTTTGCAAGTGTTTTTCTTTTTGCAGCGTTTTTCTTTTTTCAGGTGTTTTTCTTTTTGCAGGTGTTTTTCTTTTTGCAGCGTTTTTCTTTTTGCAGGTGTTTTTCTTTTTGCAGCGTTTTTCTTTTTGCAGGTGTTTTTCATTTTGCAAGTGTTTTTCTTTTTGCAAGTGTTTTCTGAAGTTGCAGTCCGTTTGCCTCTCAGGGCCACCGTACAATTCTAACATGTCATTAACTATTACAGGGAGTGCAGAATTATTAGGCAAATGAGTATTTTGTCCACATCATCCTCTTCATGCATGTTGTCTTACTCCAAGCTGTATAGGCTCGAAAGCCTACTACCAATTAAGCATATTAGGTGATGTGCATCTCTGTAATGAGAAGGGGTGTGGTCTAATGACATCAACACCCTATATCAGGTGTGCATAATTATTAGGCAACTTCCTTTCCTTTGGCAAAAGAAGGACTTGACAGGCTCAGAAAAGTCAAAAATAGTGAGATATCTTGCAGAGGGATGCAGCAGTCTTAAAATTGCAAAGCTTCTGAAGCCTGATTATTGAACAATCAAGCGTTTCATTCAAAATAGTCAACAGGGTCGCAAGAAGCGTGTGGAAAAACCAAGGCGCAAAATAACTGCCCGTGAACTGAGAAAAGTCAAGCGTGCAGCTGCCAAGATGCCACTTGCCACCAGTTGGCCATATTTCAGAGCTGCAACATCACTGGAGTGCCCAAAAGCACAAGGTGTGCAATACTCAGAGACATGGCCAAGGTAAGAAAGGCTGAAAGACGACCATCACTGAACAAGACACACAAGCTGAAACGTCAAGACTGGGCCAAGAAATATCTCAAGACTGATTTTTCTAAGGTTTTATGCACTGATGAAATGAGAGTGAGTCTTGATGGGCCAGATGGATGGGCCCGTGGCTGGATTGGTAAAGGGCAGAGAGCTCCAGTCCGACTCAGACGCCAGCAAGGTGGAGGTGGAGTACTGGTTTAGGCTGGTATCATCAAAGATGAGCTTGTGGGGCCTTTTCGGGTTGAGGATGGAGTCAAGCTCAACTCCCAGTCCTACTGCCAGTTTCTGGAAGACACCTTCTTCAAGCAGTGGTACAGGAAGAAGTCTGTATCCTTCAAGAAAAACATGATTTTCATGCAGGACAATGCTCCATCACACGCGTCCAAGTACTCCACAGCGTGGCTGGCAAGAAAGGGTATAAAAAAAGAAAAACTAATGACATGGCCTCCTTGTTCACCTGATCTGAACCCCATTGAGAACCTGTGGTCCATCATCAAATGTGAGATTTACAAGGAGGGAAAACAGTACACTTCTCTGAACAGTGTCTGGGAGGCTGTGGTTGCTGCTGCACGCAATGTTGATGGTGAACAGATCAGAACACTGACAAAATCCATGGATGGCAGGCTTTTGAGTGTCCTTGCAAAGAAAGGTGGCTATATTGGTCGCTGATTTGTTTTTGTTTTGTTTTTGAATGTCAGAAATGTATATTTGTGAATGTGGAGATGTTATATTGGTTTCACTGGTAAAAATAAATAATTGAAATGGGTATATATTTGTTTTTTGTTGCCTAATAATAATGCACAGTAATAGTCACCTGCACACACAGATATCCCCCGAAAATAGCTAAAACTGAAAACAAACTAAAAACTACTTCCAAAAACATTCAGCTTTGATATTAATGAGTTTTTGGGGTTCATTGAGAACATGGTTGTTGTTCAATGATAAAATTATTCCTCAAAAATACAACTTGCCTAATAATTCTGCACTCCCTGTATACGACTCCACATCCCAATGTAATGAACAAACACACCCACTGATGTATATAAATAAAGACCAGGGCAGTGGCAGGGCGTGAGTCTCAGAGCCCTCCCTTCTGTGCGAGTGCTGTGGCTGCCCTTGCTTGCAAGTAACTAACTGCAGTGTGTGTTTCTCCTCTCTGATTCGAAGCTGAAGAAGTGTTATTTAGAATAAATCTCTTGACATAACAAGAGGAGAAGGCATGTGTTTGGCTCCTTCACATAGTGGACATTGAGTTGTTGTGTGGGGCACCAGTAGTCCATGTCTGTTGCTGTAACAGTAGTTCATGTTTAGAATAAAAAATCCCAGCTCACTGATTTGATCGGGGCAAAAGTGCCTAAAATGTTGCATAATTTTGCTGAGAGATCGTTTACTGTGTGGTAATCTTAGATGAGTAGTTTTATGGACAAAAACCAGCAGGTCATTCAGTGTTCCCTTAATGCTAATATATAAGAGATGTTGGTGCACTATAACTGAAGTAATGTTGTTAAGTCCTTAAAGTCATATTCTTTTATTGTCGTGACTCAATTTTTTCTATTTTTGTATGATATCTGATTTACATGGAATATAACTAAAGCCTAAAATGCTTAAGTAATTTAACATTATATAATTCACATATAAAACTATGAATTGTAATTTTAAATAGTTTAAAAGCAGGCAGAATAGCATATGTAGGCAAGTATATTTCTCCTTTTTAAAAATAAGAATCGGGGCAGGGGTCGATGGCTAAATCATCTGTCCCCACCAATGCCACAACCAAATCTACACCTGAGTCTGAGTCCTTAGCAAATCTCCTTCTCACGATGACGTTTTCCACGAGGCCAAGGAAAGAGTTTAGGGAAAGGAGACAGGGGCTAATTTTGAAATAACTCCCCACTTGGATACCTTGGTCTGCTGAGTCACGTGACCGCACAGCCACCAATCACAGCAGAGCCGGGAAAAGGGGGCGGAGCAAAGTGTGTGTGCAGGAGAGGAGTCGAGCACAGAGAGCTGCTTTTTCATGAAACGGGAGTAAAGTAGTGAACTTACAGGAACATATACCACTACCAACGTTTGGATCGATATCTGCATCGATCTGCACACCCTTGTCTCCTGGATCGTAGCTGAGATCAGCGTGAACCACGTGGGTCTCTGCTCCCTGATCTGTTTGGAAAGACTTCCAGCTTCATCACGGAGTTTCTCTCGGTTTGTGGGCTCATCTAAAGGTAAGCACCGAGCTAACTTTAATGTGGGTTCAGTTTATGTTGAGTTTATCTCTGTTGAGAATAATAGATTGCTTGGTATACACTGGAGTTAGACAGACTGTAGAGTTCGTGATTGCTTGCAACATTATATTATGGCGGTTGCTAGAGGGTAAGAATACATACAGAAAAATAGTGTTTGAATATGAACAAAAGGGTGCAGGGCAGGAGAACAGCCAACCCCCACCGCCAGGACAGGAAGCCACAGGTACAAGCCTGGGGGAGGGCAACCCCAGGGTGAATAATAGAGAGAGAGTAGTGGAAGCCTACTGAGCAGGGGTGCAAAGGGCTACCCCCGCCGCTCGCCCCCCCTTACCCTATAAAGATGTGTGTGAGGAATGCTCCTCACACACTTTAGAATATGACTTCATAGGATGATCTCCAGATGCATCTGTATTTTATTTACTCCCAGCCAGGGGCGATTCTAGGATCAGAGCTTTGGGGGTGCTGAGCACCCAGAGAGCTGCCCAGCCAGGCAAGGTAAACCTGTCTCTGTCAGTCCCTGCATCCTTAAATGTTGTTGCTGCTAAAGAAGAATGGATTGGAATAAAAAAAATACATATCCTAACCTTAATTACTGGGGGAGAATAATGAATGATGCTCATAGTGAGTAAAAAGTAAACTGAGTGCATTTTCTGGACAGAGATTCACTTTTAATGTGTATAATGTGTAATACAGAAGCATTAAAAAACACTCCCAAAACAGAATAAATTATTAAAAAATATTAATAAAAACTATAAAAATGGAGGCAACTTTGCCTGTGGTAGAATGTATACAATGTATGAAAAAATCTTTACTACAGATACTAATTTTACTAATTTAATAATAATAATTTTGTGTTGTAAGATTTATGAGTTTCATGCTTTCATAGTGGTACTTGGGAGAGCTTGACACTTTTATCAGGTGGTACACACTGTAAAAAGTTTGAGAAACACTGATAAGTGTGTGTGTGCTTTTGGAAAACATTTAAAGCTGCAGTACAGAATCTTTGAAACAAGCTTAAAACATTTTTAGAATATAAACAGAGCGCTGTGCTTCTCTTTACAGCTCCTCACTCCACCAGGGCTCTGTTTGGCACTTTCTGATAGTGTGCAAATGTGATGTACGTACTGCAGCAGTCATACAGACAACTAGATGGTCCAAAAGTTGGCCTACCTATTACTGGCTGAGGTTTTAATAGAGTTGTGGCTGAACCACATAAAAATATATAATTATTTTTAATCTCACCAATCCATGATAATGTTATGTTGGAATGTTATTAAAGAGGGTCAAACATGTTTCAACCCAGTTTGTTTTGCAGATTCTGTATAGCAGCTTTAATATAGGGAGAACACAACTTCCAGATTGTGTGAGTAAAATCAGGTTTTGTCTCTTTGTCAGTTTAACAGTTTCTGTTTTGCCTGTCAGTTGTCTGTTTTCTTACCTGGTTCTTCCTGACCTTGTACTTTCTCCTCACGTTCCTCTTTCCTCTCTCCCTCTTTGCACTGACAATCATACACAAATAGCTTGTATTCAATTAGATGAAAATTTATATTAATATGAAAAAAATTCTATTAAGATCACTAACAAAGAGTCCTCTCTCAGTATCCGTTGCAAACAGGACAGTGGTAACAACAGTAGGCTACGGACAATCTTAAGTTTTAGGTTTTAAATAATCTATATAAATTTCAATGGGATCAACAGGACGGTCAGATGTGGCTGATTTTACTACAGAGTAGGACGGATTGTAGAGTAGCAAACATCGTCGGAAAAGATGTTTTCAACACTGCAGGTTACCTGGGTGTGATGTTTTTCTGCTAAAAATAAACATGGTCTGAGTCCTACCTAACTATATAAAGAGTAACTGAAGGTTAAATGCAGCTAACATGTCCTGTTTTAAGCCAGACACTCAACCTCCGCTCCGCTGCGTCTCAGCCGCCATCGCTCTGGCTGAAGCACCCCCAAAAATGGGCCAATATCGTGCCTGCTGCCAGCACAAATGAAGACGTCTGATTTTGGAAGTAAAAGTCTCCGCCTGATTGCTGCCATCAAAAAGAATTGTACGTCAACAGCTCCTGGATGAGGTCTTCTGCTGCTCTCCTCGGTATCTGTTCACAGTTTATTGTGAAGACGTTGAGAGAAGAGTGAGGCTGCGTCCACAATAGCCCGGATAGATTGGAAAACGGCGTTCTCTTCTGAAAACATTCCGTGTCCACACTGGCATTTTCAGTTGTTTTCACAGCGTCCACATTGAAACGGCCAAAAACGCTTACGTGCCAGTACTGCGCATGCGTGAAACGCAACAGATTCGACCTGCCTCATTTCTGTCTGCTGCTTATTTACTTTCTAGTGTTCTGACAAACCATCCTACTTTGGCAAAACATCCTACCGTAAGTAGTTTATGCACATTTCTGCTGTCACAGAGTAATTCCAGCACAAATTTAAGTAGGTATGACACTTTGCCACTTAACTTTGCACATCAGAGTATGCTTGTAGCTCATATTCAAAACGCCAGGACAGTTTGCCACTTAATTTTGCAAAATGTTGAGGAATAGCACAGTTTTTTAAATGGACTAACAATGAGGTGGACTTGTTGCTGTGAGTAACACAAAAGTAAAAAGTTGCAAAAGTGATTGAGAGTTAAATAATTTCAAGAAATCTGGAGCATGTACAGACTGATATTAATCTTTAATAGGACTGTCAAAACTGAGAGCAAACAAAACAACTAACTCATAAGGTTAACATGCGTCATCGTTTTAGAAAGTTTTCGCTGTCCACACTGCAACGCAAATCCACCGTTTTCAGATGTATGTGTTTTCAAGAGCGTTTTCAAGCCACTGCGCTTTCCATTAGCGAAAACGCAGTCTCAGTGTGGACCGGATGCCAAAATGGAGAGAAAACGATGCATTTTCAAACAAAAACGCATTAGTGTGGACATAGCCTCAGGCTACACTCACACTAATCAGCTGGTGTTTCCACTTCAATGTAGTCCATGTCTATTCCATTAAAATATGCTCTACAAGTGTCAGTCCCATACTAAACACACTAATCTGGCTAAGTGTGTTTTGCTCTCCCATAAAACCATCTTCACCTGTGTCTCTTTCTTCTCTCTGTACCAAAACTAGAACCTCTGTTGTAATTTAACACTCAGTGTCTTCCGTGTTGGGTGATTCTCTGCGTTCTTCCTCCTCTTCTTGCTTCAAACTCAGGGGTAGACTGCCCTGAGATATGTTTTTCCGCAGACTAGGGGATTATTCTGCCCCTGCAGTTAAGATTTGAGACGGACAGATCCAATATTACGTATTGGTCCGATACTCACCTAAATTAGTCGATCGGTTATCGAAAAGAAATTCAAAAATTAATCCGATCTTTTAAATATCACAAAAGCACTTCACAAAAACTTGCGGCATAGCGTAACCCAGCTCATAACCATAGCACGTTGGAGCAGCATGCGTCACGTGATAGAGCGGCTGTGGCGTAAGAGAGCTGTCGGTGGTCTGGTGGAGCATTTGGAGCATTGCTACGAAACCAGCATTTAATCTCCGAGAAAGCTGTCCCGGAGAAATCAAGAAAGCATTCCCACACTAAGCTTAACAACCGATATATGGAGTGACTGCCTCTTCTTCTCTCCCCCTCCCTCTCCTGTTGCTACTTCAATCATGAAACTGATCAATGATCAGCTGGTTAGCTTTTCTGTCATAGTCTTGGATCCTGGACCTGACCTCACGCATGCAAAACCAGTGTGCTGTGCTGTGAAGTTTCTCAACAATGACGTGCATTTTTGGAGATGTGTTCGGCAAATAAACAAAAACGTCATATTGCCAGAAGTGTCATCACTAAAAACACGATGTTGAAAATCAAGCCTTTTATCATCACAGTCTTGGTCTGCCAATAAACAATGGCCTAGTGTTCATTTTTATCTTTTGTAAAGACAGCATCTCTGAGGAAATGCTGTTGATACTTCAATCATGAAACTGATCAATGATCAGCTGATCGGCTGACTTTCATCCTAGATAACTTTTATATCTCGTCGGGACTGGATTTTATATTCCTGATGGAAACTTGGCTTGGACGCGGTGAGTTTTCTTCTTTCTCGGAACTCCTTCCTCCCGATTGTTCATTTTTCAGCTCTCCCCAGACCAATGGTAGAGGTGTAGAGCTAGCCTCAGTATTTAAAAACGATTTTCGCTGTCACCTCCCTTAAAGCAGGATGTCTTCCAGTCTACTATGGGTCCACTGTGAAGGCGAAATAACATGGGGCCCACTTGTGATAACATTCTACATGCATGTATACAACTGGTGAACACTAAAGTGAGGAAATAATATTACTATTACTAATGTGTTATGATTTATAAAAAAAGAAATG
This sequence comes from Pelmatolapia mariae, assembly GCF_036321145.2. Taxonomy (NCBI): domain Eukaryota; kingdom Metazoa; phylum Chordata; class Actinopteri; order Cichliformes; family Cichlidae; genus Pelmatolapia; species Pelmatolapia mariae. Next base: position 73,278,055 of record NC_086229.1, read on the forward strand.
TGCCACTACAACATGAATAACACAGCACTGGTAAATACACACAGAAATGAACAACTACAAGATTAAGTCTGCATGGCCCACAAGCTCATGCGACCCTAGGATGTCGCTGTCATCTTCCTGCTCCTGGAAAAACATACATACATCCACCCTTTCCTTCTCTGCTTGGAGCAGGTGCAATCTGCGCATCAGTGTCAAGTCAGTGAACCATTTTTCCCCATTATCAGTCCAGTCTTAGTGCACTCCTCAAACATGAAAAGAAAAAAAGAAAATAACATACTACAAAATATAAAAATACGAAAGTCTAGTTTTAGGACTTGCCAAAGCATACTCGTCTCCTTAAACTGATAAATCAAGCCAAAACTTATTGACAGGTTCCACTTGGTAAAAAAAAATGTAGCCGCCAAATAAATCCCCAAAACATTCATCCACCAGCCACACACATTTCACACAACCCTAATGTCCTATTAGTTTCCTAATAAGTTTCTTCCCATGTAACCAGGTGTATGTCATGGTAAAGCCTCCCCCACACATTTGAATTTAAATTTATTTAAAAGGGACAGTGCAGTTTGACATAGTCCAAGTACAAAACATGAAACTGATGTAACGCACACAAGTTTATAGCTATTGCTAATTTTCAACAATTGTCCCTTGTTGGGCTTACAATCAAAATAAATACATTTTACCATAAAACATACATTTTCATAAAGCCAAAATACATCGTAAATACAACTACAATTAATAGACAATAAATAAAAATAAAATCATTAGTTAAAATGACTACATCTCTGATTTTAACCTTCAATGGAAAGGATCTGATGTCTGTAATCAATTTGATTTTGGTTGGAAGTGTGTTCCACAGATTGCAAGCCTTTATGGAAAATGCTGACTGACCAAATTTAGATCTGCGATATGATATCTTGCAGTTTCCGTTCACCATGCTTCTAGTAATACGATTACTATCTTGTCTCTGGATGTATCTATTAAGACACTCTGGGGCCATCCTATTTATACATTTAAAGACTAATTTAAGAAAACACAAATGATTAAAACTCTTAAAACTAAGTAGATTATATTTCTCTAAAATGTGACAATGATGCCAGGGTTTCACGATTTTGCATAAAATGAGAATCTCGATTTTTTTGCTTAGAATTGAGATCACAATTCTCTCACGATTTTCTTTTCCAATATAAATATTTATTGCACTTATTAACTGCACATCAACTTCCTAACAGTTGAAGCGAGATCGATCAACTTTAGACCACACAACAAACGACGGAGGCTCCAGAAAAGTGCAATCAAACGTTGAGTTTTATTACACAGAAGAACAACCAACCATCAGCATATGGCTTGTTTGCTCTGACAGAAATACACTGGGTTCTGGTTTTATAGGATAGAAAATCACACCTACGTCAACACAGGTCAAAAAATACATGGTGACAGACAGGCAAAAGTTCATCACGTGCAGACAAGGATACATCACGTACACTTCTAATAACTATAAACAGACCTATAACTTCTCTTTTCTATATTACTTGCCTTTTAAGGTAATAAACTTCAAGTCTCAGCGTCTCTGAGAGCTAATAATGGACCCTCGTCATCGATCACTAAGTAGAGTGCTTTGCAGCCAGTCTCAAACTGAAGCAGAAGACTCTTGGGCCTTCGCTCAGGCCTGCTACTAGATTAATATGTGTATTGTAAGCATGCATGCAATTAACCTGCTATGTTCTCATCTTCCCTCAACATGTATCATCTGGACACTCTCACCAGTGAAGCTTAAAACCCTCTTGGATGGAACATCAACTCTAAACAAGCACAGTTATGCATTGTGTATAAAATGAACTCAACCTGTGAATAGAAAGGTCACTGTGATGACAAACATATTCAATGCAATATAAACCCTGTAAGAAATATTACTGATAAAATAATACTATAGAACATGTTATTAATGCATTCATCATAAGGCCGATTATATGGTAGCAATAAAAGAATCTCTGAATCCCAACACAGTTGAGACTGAACATAAAAACAATCAATGTCTCACTTGTCTACTCTTACATACAAAACCTTAAAATACTTCTAACAATAACATTTTGAACAGTATTCTTTCCGTGTGTAAGGTGATGAGAGAGGTAGGTAAAAGCTATGTTTCTTAAAATGTAAACCACAATTATTAACAAAATATAACGCTGAGTTTGGCTGGATCATAAGTCTGTCGTTGCCGTGAAATGTTGTACTGCTTGTAATTCCGTCTCCACCCTTGTCCGACACTGCGTGTATAGAACAGGTAGTGCAACATTTGAAAAATAGTCGCAGGACGGCACTGTGTAGCGTTTGTCTAGGGTGTTGATCACTTCAAACAGGTGATCCAGTAATGCTGCACTAATGAATTAGACTAACTACTCACTTTAGCTAAAGTTATTAAGTTAGCTAAAGAGCTGGGATGCTGTGTAAGACATAAATAAAGCTAAAATACAAAGGTTTGGACACCGTTTTGCCTGTTTCCCTACTGTAGGGGTCTCTGCAAGCATACAGGGCTCTGACAGGGTGCAAGATGACAACTTTGGAATTCTACTAGAAACAGTCGATCATATTTGTTTGTCAAAGCTGAATTCAGGGCAAACTACGCTAAATTAGCATTTTTAGCTAACAGCTACAATAAGCATAAAAGTTACTGTACGGCTATCATTTGTTAACATGACGCTTGTTCTTATACATGTAATACATTTATTACCAACCTGAGAGTTTGTCCGCTGGTCATTCGACATGACGAATGACTTCTGAAGTCTTAATTCAGCTCAAGACGCTGTAGATTCCCGTCAGTAACACTTTCGGTCTGCTAGTAAAACGTAGTTCTAATGATCTGCGCTTGACCCGGAACCGGATGTAAGTTCCAAAAAACTGAATTTTGGAACTGAAATTGAATTGTAGAACTGAAACTGAATGGTGAGAGTTGTAGCAATGGGAATTGCATTTACCTGTGTGTTCCGCCCGGAGTTTAGAGAGTGTAACACCGGAAGGTGAGAAGTAGAGACTCCTGACTGTTTATTAAGAGTTTAATAAAAAGTAAGTTTAACTCGGAGGAGGGAAAGTTCAACCGAGCATCTTGTGGAGTTTATGGAGAGAACAAGATGAAACATGGTGGCAGCGGGATCTAGAGTGATCCACACCGCGCTTTGATGACAACAGATTGAGCGGACGGTATCGACGCGTCCAGCTAGGCTAGTTAGCCTCGGAGGTGCTAACGGCTCAGGACAGCAGGTGAGACGCTGACGAGAAGAGCGCAGCTACGATGGATGGATTGAAGCCACCCGCACAGTGGAGTATGGATTCAGTGAACCTGTCTAAGGCGTGGAGAACATGGAAAGAAGAGTTTACACTCTACACGGAACTAGCTCTGCCGGATGCTGAGGAAAAGGCGAGAGTGAAGTTGTTTTACTATCTGATCGGGGAACGGGGCAGGGAGCTCTGTGGAACGCTGATCGGAGTCAAGAGTAACAGTAAGTGAGCTGATGAAAAAAATAGATGAACACTGTAATCCCAAAGTTAATGAGACTGTCGAGAGATACAGATTTTTTGCACGCAATCAGGCTCCTGGAGAAAATATTGATAAGTATGTTACGGACCTGAGAATGCTGGCGAGCACCTGCAACTTTGGACAATTAAAAGACTCACTGATTAGAGACCGGATCGTCTGTGGCACGAACAGCTCCAGTTGGAGGGAAAGGTTGCTCAGAGAAGAGAACCTCACATTAGAAAGATGTCTAGATATTTGTAGAGCAATGGAGATTTCAAGAGAATACAACAAAACAATAGCAGGACAGGCTGTAGAAGAACTACATGCAGTAAAACAAAAAGAGAGAAAAAGACTGGATAAAGAGATATCATGCAGATTTTGTGGAAGAGCACATGAAAGACTCAAATCAAAATGCCCAGCATATGGAAAAAAATGCAAAAAATGTGGCAAAGAAAATCATTTTGCTATAGCATGCAGGAGTAAAAGCAGACAGAGTGAAAATGGAAAAAAGGTTCACACAGTGACGGAGCAGGACTCGGATTCCTGTGAGGACATAATGACTGTCACAGCTATGACAGAGACTGCAGTAGAAGTGAACCAGATCAAAGAGTCAGACATGAAAAAACGAGAGCAGCTGTTTGCAGGCATGATGATCGGCAACAGCCTGGTCAAGTTTCAAGTTGACTGTGGTGCAACATGCAACGTTATTCCCATCAACCTGTTGAACCCGAACATCAAAATGGAGCACACAGACAAGGTTCTTGTAATGTACAATAAGTCAAGGCTGTGTCCATTAGGAAAGTGTAAGGTCAAGCTGACAAACTGTTGGGTTCAGGAATTGAGGAGGTAGACCAAAATAATGACCACTGATCCGGCCGGGTGCAATTAGACGGCATTTTAATGAATACACGCAGCGTGGAGCCAACACTGTACAGATTCAGTGTTGAACTCCCTTACAATTGTCAGAACCCAATATTTATAGGGGTGAAACAGTACAGCCCCCCTTTCTGTTGCCAGGCAGAAACCAAAACCACAATGACTTTTAACATAGTTTGAAAAGAACATCGTCGCGTCTCCATCCAGGTGCCTTCCTGTTGTCCCCGGACGCTCGCCTTCGCTGTCGCTTGTCTCTAGAACATCCTGCACCTGCTTCTTCATCAAACAGTCACATATGCACGCACAATTTTTGCAGTTGCAAGCAAAACATAAGATTAACTTTTACCTATATTACTGAGTCTATCTACGATGTGTGTGTGTGTATGTGTCAGCCTCTGCTTGCACTTTGTTTCACCTCTCAGCTCCCCAGCTAGACCTTAACCTTTCCACTAGACAGAAAGCCAGCACAACTGAAACTATGTGTGTGCCAATCTTGACTTATATGTAAAATGTATAAAACAAATGTTCCAATCTAATACAACTACTTAAAGCTTAATCAGCGATAAATGCATAAAAAATAACCTGCTCTTAACTTGCACTTAGACTCTGGTTTCAGTTTCGCTTCTGCAGAAGCATGCCCTGCAGACGTGTTTCCTGTCAGCCTGCAACTCCGCCTGTCACCCACTGAAGACTATGTGTAAGAATATAAAAACATTCAAAAACCTTTAAATTATAGATTCAACTCAACAATTTAAAGTGGTTCTTCTCGGACCTAGAATAAAGACTTATATAATACCAATATATTTGAACATCTGAATGCATCTAAATGCAACATCACTATTAATAATGAAATGGTAATGATGATTATAGAAATAACAACAAATAATAGCAGTAAAATATTTCTCCTCTTGACACTCCCTCTCTCGACCTCTGGACCACCAGAGGTCGCCATACATTATGTTGGGTCACTCCTTGGCCCATTCATCTGCTTCCCTATCCACCCATGACGTCATGTACATTAGGATCACTTTTCCCACTCTGACCCTCTCTTGGCATTCTGTGACTTAGCGGACCAGACAACCCCATGTCATCTAGGTGGTCTTAATAATAAAATGCCAGCTCCTACTTGAAAACACTTCATGCTTAAGTGGTCTCTGCTCCTTTTCTAGGTCCCTCTCTAGTGGACATCTTCTCCTCTAAGGGATAGAAAACACTTTCTCCCTACTACGACTTCCCTACCTTATGTCCCTCAATTGCTCTCTTCATTTAAACCTGATTCAACTTAACGTTCATTTCTATATATTATTCAACATCACTCATCATGTATAAAACTCTCAAAGTGCTGCTTTCACATCCACTTCCTGTTGCTCGCTCTCTTCTCCCTTATCTGATCATCAACATCCTGAATGCAATGTGTATGAAATCATTTCTATGTATGTAATCTTCAATGCTATTCCTTTGGGTCAGTGACACTTTTAATATCCTCATAAAAAGCTCTCCTCTACCCTAGAAATAAATCTATTTAATATCTGTTTCTAAAGCCTACATTATAACAGCTTATTCTACAAATCAAAAGAAATCACACATTTCTGCTCATCAAAATTTCACTAATCTTCCCCGTTATTATTGTTATTCCCACAGTTTCCCTTTAAGTTTGGTGTGCAACTTCTTATGGACACCATTTATCTTCTGAACAGAATTCAGTTCATTTTACTCCTTTAGCTTAGACATAAAAATAACAATTCCTGCCTCAGTTTTACCATATCTAAATTATCACAAAAAACCCCATAATTATAAACTCATCCTAAAACCCATTTCAAATTAAATCCCCCTTTTTATTTGGACTTCACATGTGTGTCCAAATAAAACTCAAAATGCATCACCCAGGCTTAAGAAATTAAAGGGAAAAAAGGTTAGTCATATCATCTCTCTAAACACTCAAACACTACAGCCATCCTCCTCCCAGGTATTTTGCCCTAAAAACCTGTGTTTAAGGAATAAAATCAATCTAATCATTATGTCAAATCTTCTCAAACTCCTTGCTTCATGCAAAGTCTGGATCCTTGGAACTTCCTGGAAACAAAAACCTGTACTTTACATTTCATAACCAACTCTCCCCCTTTATGATCCAATCTGTGTTATAAGAAAGAAACCCCAAAACAGCACAATCATCAAACAAATACATTATAAAAAATAGCAGCAGAAATATCAGCATAATACGAATCTAACCCCAGTCAGTAAAGCAGAAATTCCCTCAAAGCAACTCAAAAGTCAGCATCCCCCGAATTAAGTCTCCCCCTTGTCCTGCTTATGACAAAAGCAAAACAAAGCATCCCATTTCTCTTCCTGGCATGGTAAACTGTTTGTCCACATTCATTCATCCCCTCTTTGGTCCAGTCACTCACATTCACTCACACGCATTCACACATGATGTTTGCTGATATCGAGCCTTCAAATAATCAGATACTCCACATCAGCAAAATGAGCTCAATCATTTGTTTTACTTCGTTGTCCTTTTTAGGAAAATAGTCCTTTAGGCTTTTGTCTGGATTGAATCGCTACAATCCTTTTAGACAGAGACTCACAGCCAATCAGGTCCCCACGATGGACTCCTCTTCAGCCAATTACAATCTGAAAAGCCCACCTTACATTTTGTTCTCCCGAGAATTTTGTCAGCGCTGCTCACCCTCTTCCAGGCCTGCTTCAGAACAAAAAATGAGAAAAAGAGAGCTGCTTATTAGCTCATCAAAGTACAAAACAAAATCACCTGACAGGTTTTTTCTAAGTGCACTACTACAAAAACTATGGGCCCTTTTCGACATGTCCATGTTTATTAAAACTCCTTCTATTAAAATAAAAACAGCAACCTCACAAATCTTAACCAATCCCAAATGTCACCCGTTCAACTCACCGAAAACCCCGTCAAAAGCTGCACCGTTTTCCACACGTCTCCCTAGACACTTCACCATACTTACATTCAGCATAAGATATACACCCATTACAACAACGTATCATCACTACATTATAAATATCCTGTCCAAATCTGCATCTCTGAACAGACCTGACCACCGTAATCAATTATCCTGTTACTTTACCATTATATATTTCGCCCAATAATCCTCAACCGCCACTGCTCTCTCTCGAACTGAAAGCCTCCGAGACACAGACACAGGAAGTGTCTTTGTCACTCACTCACTCCAGCTAATTTGCATAGTGACTCACAGCTCAACAGCCAACTTCACAAGAAAAATGCATGTTTAAACCTTATCACATTATTGAATTATTTTCATTTTCTTTCTATACTAATCCCTTGCTTTGATCATTCAGTGCAAGAGCACTCCTGACTCACTCTTATAAAAACTACTTTAATCACTGTTCTGTTTGTTTTTTCCATAACTCACTCCCTTGTCATGCAGCTTCTTTTGAGTCAACTTCAAGCTTTAATCTATCTTATTAAACATTCACACCATTCTATCACTCATACAATTAGCAAGCTGATTTAATTGCGTGTGTTTGTGTCCTTTAGCCAAGTTTAATCACTATCTTTGCATTACTCTTCACAAGCTTGTCTCTATCTTCTTAAGGTTAGTGCATTTTCTGTTTGTGTGGGTCATTTTGTATGTGTTGCTTTGCAGTATTTCAGACTCCTTCACAATTCTCCAGTTAAACAGTCAGTTTTCTCCTTCCCGAATTACTAGCCCAAACTTTTCGATTTCCCACCTTAAATAACAGCCCTCCTAGTCTTCAGCCAGGAGTTAGGGCTTGCTTTCAGGTTCCTGGACACATCATGCTGTGAACAATTCAACCAGAAACTTGCCTTAACATATCCATTGATGTTAACCTATAATTTCTTCTGACCGCGGCTGTGGAGAATTGGTCCAGGTCTGCTTTGCTCCTGAAAATAACAAAACTGAGACATTTTCATTATTATCACGGGTACCTAAAGACCCATTTCTCTCTCTCTAGTCAGAAATACCAACTTATGTCATGTATGTAAGCGTGTTCTTCCTTGCATTATGGGGTCATGTAAATGCAGTGTAAGCTGTTTCTTCATTGCATCTTAAATTGTAATCAGCTTTACTTAATGCGTCTTTCCTCTGAGTTCTGGATTCAAACTATCTCACTTCTGCTTCTCTCCAAAAATAATTTCACATGTAACAATTTGTGCATGTGTGTTTTCTATTCATTAATGTAGTTGTCAGTTATTTACCTTCATTATTTTTACCTTCTCTATTATTTACCTGTTTGTTGTGACGTGGTGGACCTCCCTAAACCACCAAAAGTCCAGCCTTCAAATTTCAACCCAATCATATCCTATATACTCGCAGTCAAACTTGTCCTGCTTCACCTGACACCGGTCCCTCTCTTCACAGTGTCCTGTCCGGCCTTCAAAGCTCCAACAAACACAGTCTGTTTCTTCTCTGTTTTGATGTTTCAGTATTCTTCTCTTAAGTTGAGTTCCAGTCTGGCAAAATATCACGTTCAGGGCCTTCGACTCAGTGCCCCCCAGTCATGTGACACTTTTCATTACCAGCCTCCAGTTTCCCCGTGCATGTTTTGTCACGTGGTTTCCTTCATTCTGCTTCTGGAGTCGTCATACAGTCATATTTTATTTGCACTTTTTTTTTTTTACTTCTCCATCCATCTTTTCAGTCTTCTCTCTCAAGATTACCTCACGCATGGCAAATATGAGAGTCAGTGCCTTCAAGCAGACATATCCCACTGTTCTTCACCAGCAACTGGGCATATTGCATCACGTGCTTTCATTCATACTGCTGGACTCCTCAGTCGTCGTCAGTGTTAATGCTTTCACTTGCACTGCCTTTTGGCTGCAGTCAATTCTTCCATGATGTTCTGTCGGTCTTCCTCAGGAGATTAACTGTCCTTTAAGCTTCTTCTCAGAGTCCGGACAAAGTGACAGGTGAAGCTATCAACTTTTAGCCAAAAAACTGGCCTGTTTTCCCAATTGTGTTGATCTATGCTTTTGCTGCTGAACTCACGGTTCCAGGTTTAAAGACCTCCACCTGTATTAACACACTAAACCATACAATTAATATCCTTTTCATTTCTTTTCTCTTCTGTGCTTTCTCCACCCAGAGTTTAACTCGTCTCTCTCTCTGGGTTCTCTCTTCACACACTCCGTTCCTTTTATGGGCATGCAGCCCCGGTTACACACACACAGGCACACAGAGCCATATTTCCTGTTTCTTCAGACTAATCTAACTCTTTTGTTTTTCATCGTATTTATAGTCTACAGACCCTCTTTAATTCTACTAAATCTTCATCTAAAAACAATACAGCTTTAGTTCACTCACACTTTTAAATAGAGCTCTTTTGTCATTCAGTAATCGTCTCACACATTGCCTTTTCTCTTAAACTTCCACTTTTTCACTCACTCTACTATCAACCTCCTGAGTGTTATTATTACCTATTTACTTATTTTATACAAATCACGCACAGTCACTCAAATACTTACATCATTCACACAGTTAAAATCACTCAAAATACACTCTCCTAGGAGTATTTTAGACATCCTTTTCATAATCATAAAAGCAAGTCAAAGAAAAACAATTTAAACCTCTAATCATTCTCACAGCACACACATAACTGAAAAAATAAAACACACCAGCATTTGTGGCTCAAGATAGGTTACTACTTTAAAATAATATATTGGTCTTAGGTACTGTACAATGCACTCAATCTATATATATCTATCAAAAGTCAGTCAACTCCTATACATCTACAGTAATCAATTCACACTCTATTTATACAATTCTAGTGAGCAAAACCAGCATCTCAGTCACAGGCATTTAGGAAAATTTACAGACAATATTTATAAAGCTCAATCACACTCTAAACTGAAAGCAACACTCTCCATGCGCGTCACCGCTCCTCATTTGCATTCTCACAGGCTCTCTAAAAATAACTCACAGGACTGTAGCATCCTGTCACTCAGTCAGACTCATCACACACCACTGTTTATACATAATTTTACACAGATCTTATAAATACAACTGCACAGATTTTAGGCCTTTTAAAAACCTATATAATTTTGACAAATTTAAGTTAACGGTCCAACCGATAAAGTCCAACTTTTTTGTAATCAATTAACCAGTATCTGTCCAACAGTTTCTGGCCCAATTTCTAAGATCCCTAACTCAATTTAAAAGCGTGAACCAACCCAAACTCTGCCTGAAGCTCTATTTTTGGGCATTTCACATCCCAGGCTTCCCCGAAGTTTTAAGTTAAAGTTACATGCCCGAAGTCCAACTTCTGCTGGCCAAAAAAGCGCAGATACCGTTCCAAACGGTAAAGTGGTCCAACCACTAGCTTATCTCAGGATGCCCTGTACCCCACGGTCAAGCCAAACCGAGCTAATCCTATTCGCCGATAGGTCAACAATGCGCGTCCACATCGAGGAGGGATCGCAACGTCCGGGCTATGCGCTTCTTAGCAGCCCAGCTGCCGTTCTAGAAAATTTATAATACTTTGAAACACCCGTTAACCCCCCAGAAAAGGGTATAACTGAAGCACGTCCAACGTGTCTGACCAATGGGGATTCTCACCCACAAAATGACCAAATTCCCTACCACACTAAATTAGCAGTCCAACTGCTTTAACTCTCTCAACAGCTCCAACCGTTCTTAATTCTCTCAGCGGCTCCAACCGCTTTTAACTTTCTCAGTACTGTACTTTATTACTTTCATTATCACCAAAATCAAAACAGACCTTCACCAGTAATTACAGTGACCAGGCTTTTAATTTGACATGCCCAATGTGACACCTTTTGGAAATATATTTCAACAGGCCGTGTCTTACCTTTAAATGCCCCGGGGAATGCCTCCTCACTTTCACCACTGATTAGTGTCTGCCCGTCTAATCACCACGGACCCCGGATCTCTCCGTCTACACCTCCAAAATCCCCCTTTTTCCACCGGACGAGCCCCCAAATGTTGGGTTCAGGAATTGAGGAGGTAGACCAAAATAATGACCACTGATCCGGCCGGGTGCAATTAGACGGCATTTTAATGAATACACGCAGCGTGGAGCCAACACTGTACAGATTCAGTGTTGAACTCCCTTACAATTGTCAGAACCCAATATTTATAGGGGTGAAACAGTACAGCCCCCCTTTCTGTTGCCAGGCAGAAACCAAAACCACAATGACTTTTAACATAGTTTGAAAAGAACATCGTCGCGTCTCCATCCAGGTGCCTTCCTGTTGTCCCCGGACGCTCGCCTTCGCTGTCGCTTGTCTCTAGAACATCCTGCACCTGCTTCTTCATCAAACAGTCACATATGCACGCACAATTTTTGCAGTTGCAAGCAAAACATAAGATTAACTTTTACCTATATTACTGAGTCTATCTACGATGTGTGTGTGTGTATGTGTCAGCCTCTGCTTGCACTTTGTTTCACCTCTCAGCTCCCCAGCTAGACCTTAACCTTTCCACTAGACAGAAGGCCAGCACAACTGAAACTATGTGTGTGCCAATCTTGACTTATATGTAAAATGTATAAAACAAATGTTCCAATCTAATACAACTACTTAAAGCTTAATCAGCGATAAATGCATAAAAAATAACCTGCTCTTAACTTGCACTTAGACTCTGGTTTCAGTTTCGCTTCTGCAGAAGCATGCCCTGCAGACGTGTTTCCTGTCAGCCTGCAACTCCGCCTGTCACCCACTGAAGACTATGTGTAAGAATATAAAAACATTCAAAAACCTTTAAATTATAGATTCAACTCAACAATTTAAAGTGGTTCTTCTTGGACCTAGAATAAAGACTTATATAATACCAATATATTTGAACATCTGAATGCATCTAAATGCAACATCACTATTAATAATGAAATGGTAATGATGATTATAAAAATAACAACAAATAATAGCAGTAAAATATTTCTCCTCTTGACAAAACCCAAGAAACAATAAAAAGTACAGAGTCGAGTTCCAAGTGGTAGAGGAGGATTGTAAGACGCCTCTACTTGGGAGAACAGCTAGTGAAGCGATGAAGCTAATACAAGTTAGATATGATAACATCTGTGCATTGGACAGCTCAGTGACAACAGGTCCATCAGAGAAAAACACATGGTCGTTGGAAGAGATAAAGACTGCGTTTCAGGATGTGTTTACAGGAGATGGATGTTTGCAAGGTGAATATGAGCTGGAAATCGACACAACAGTGCAGCCCGTCAAACTGCCAAAACGCAGAGTCCCAGTGTCGATGATGAAACCACTGAAAGGGGAACTGATGAGCCTTGCAGACAGACAAATAATAGCACCAGTGGAATGCAGTACTGATTGGATCAGTGGGATGGTGACAGTGCAGAAGCCAAATGGCAAACCCAGGATATGTATTGACCCGAGACCGCTCAACAAAGCTTTGAAGCGTAGTCATTTCCCATTACCAACAATAGATGACATCCTGCCAGATGTGTCAAAAGCGAAAGTTTTCACAGTTTGTGACGTGAAACATGGCTTTTGGCATGTGAAGCTTACAGAAGAGTCAAGCCATCTCACGACATTCGCAACACCATTTGGTCGTTTTCGTTGGCTGAGAATGCCGATGGGGATCAGCCCAGCGCCAGAGGTCTTTCAGCGCAAACTGATGCAAGCGTTAGAGAACCTGCCTGGCACATACATCATAGCTGATGACATCTTGATCACTGGCAAAGGAGAGACAACTGAGTTAGCAGAAATGGATCATGACAGAAACCTGAGACTTTTCCTGGGACGCTGCAGAGAGAGGAACATCAAATTGAATGTGGAAAAACTCAAGCTTAGAAGACAGGAAGTACCATACATCGGACATCTACTCACGGCAGAGGGGCTGAGAGCTGACCCAGAGAAAGTACGGGCCATCGCAGAGATGCCAGCACCAACTGACATAAAAGGGGTGCAGAGACTAGTTGGAATGGTCAACTATTTATCAAAGTTCTACAAGCATCTGTCAGACGACTGTGAGCCTCTCAGACAACTGACGCACAGAGACAGCCTATGGGAGTGGACAGACGTGCAGGAAGATGCATTTAAAAGACTGAAAGAAAAACTGACACAAGTCCCAGTTTTGAAATATTACAGCCCTGAAGAAGAGCTGACACTGCAGTGTGATGCCAGCGAGACAGGGCTGGGAGCAGCTCTGACTCAACATGGAAAACCAGTAGCATTTGCAAGTCGTGCACTGACGCTCACTGAAAGAGGTTATGCACAAATTGAAAAGGAATGTTTAGCTATTGTGTTTGGGATGGAGAAATTCCACCAGTATACATATGGTCGTCTTGTGAGAGTGCAATCAGATCACAAGCCACTCGAGAACATTATTAAAAAGCCTCTGTTACATGCACCTAAGAGACTGCAAAGGATGTTATTAAGGCTGCAAAAATATGATATAACCATAACATATGTTCCAGGCCGCGATATGCTACTCGCTGATACGCTGAGTAGGGCCTACCTGCAGGACAGCATCAAAAGCCAGACGGAGTTGGAGACAGAATGTGTCAACATGGTGGATTATGTTCCTGTTTCAACGGAAAGCATGGACAGAATACGAGCAGGGACAAGAACCGACCACACACTACAAACGCTGATAAAAACGATACAAAAGGGGTGGCCGGCCTGTAAAAAAGTTGTACCTGTTGAAATAACCCAGTTCCAATCTTTGCAGGATGAACTGAGCACACAGGACGGATTGGTCTTCAAGGGAGAGAGAGTGGTGATTCCACAAGCACTCCAGCCAGATATAACACATAGTGATGGGATTTCCGGCTCTTTTTAGAGAGCCGGCTCTTTCGGCTCGGCTCACTAAAAAGAGCCGGCTCTTTCGGCTCCGAACCGGCTCTTTAGGGTGTTTTGTTGCTTTAATCAATAATATAAAATTATGCACAAAAGGAATTACTAATTTAAAAAACAGTGGTTTTATTTATATATGTTTATATATAAATATATACAGTGGCCCCTAGAGACACGTAGAAACTCCAAAAAGCACGTACAAACTCTAAAACGCCTTTCTAGCGTTAACTGAACTTCCAAAACAGAGCTACCTAGATCACTTAAATTACACAATTGAAAGCATATGTATATTGTTTGTGTATTTATACACAAGCACTCATATACATTCAAATAATTTAAAAATAAGTTCATTTACCTCTTACTACCACACACCGGTCGTTGGTACTTGCTGGCTTGTGTAGCCTCTAGGTAACAAAAGCTCAACACTGCGCCGAGCATTCTGGAGCACTTCTGTTGTCTTTTGTACATGTTTTGGAGTTTTTACGTGCTTCTGAGGCTACGTCCACACGTACACGGGTATTTTTGAAACAGATATTTTCTGTTTTCCTTTTAAAAAATAATCCCATCCACATGTAAATGCAGAAATAAAGGAAAACGCTGCTAGGAGCATGCCAAAGCAACAGGTGCCGATATATTCCTAAACGTGTAGAAATGTTGGCCAACCAGAAGTCTAGAAGCCTCGGTGGGAAATAGTAAACAAAGATGGGGCATAGAAGCAGAACCGAGTCGTATGTGTGGAGGGACAGTAACTGTGTGTGTATATGTAAGCATTTAAACACTGCAGAGAGGACAATTAACAGTAACAGTATTGTAGAAATTCATTTCACCGAAACAAAATGTGGCGCACAGTGTGACTTCAAAAAAGGCGCACATCTTTGACGCTGCGTTTTCTCCGTTTTAGTTTTAGAAAATATCCATCCTGACAGGCATTTTTTAAAGAAATCTCCGTTTCCAAAAATACCCGCGTACGTGTGGATGTAGCCTGAGTTTTTATGTGTTTTGGAGTTTTTACGTGATTCTGAGTTTTTACGTGCTTTGGAGTATGTACGTGCTTCAGGGTTTGTACGTGTTTTGAAGTTTGTACGTGCTGCTTTGTCTCTGGGGGCCACCGTAAATATACTTTTATTTAGTCACGCCACATAAAATGTAATAAATAAATCATATAATACAAAAACCAACTAGTCACTGTTCAACATTTAACTATTTAAATTTTCAGCTTTTCCTTTTAAACAAATTTAAAATGAAACAACACAAAACACTGCAAACCATAACACAATTAAATATAAATTAAAATATGAAAAAGGAGATGCATATTCTCTGTCATATGGGCCTGCATGAATAAACTTTCTGAATCCTTTATCATCTGCAACTGAAAATAGTTGTGGATGATTACTATACCTTTTTAATGTGACGTTGTTGTCCCTGGCTCTCTTTCTCTCTCTCTCCCTCCCGCTCTGTTCCTCTGCTACTGAGTGTAATTACCGCCCCTCCCCCCAGCACAAAGCACAAGGCTCGCATGCAGAGTGAAGCGGAAAAAAGGGCGAGAGAGAGGGGGAGAGAAAGAAAAAAAAAAGAACCGACGGCTCGCGATAAGGAGCCGGCTCGCGTCGTTCACTTCAAAGATCCGGCTCTAAGAGCCATTTCGTTCGCGAACGACCCATCACTAATAACACAGCGAATTCACTCAACACACATCGGAACAGAAGGGTGCCTCAGGAGAGCTACAGACTGGGCACGGTATGAATGACCACATCAAAAAGTACATCGCAACATGTGACATATGTCGGTCTGTGGATGCAAAACAACAGAAAGAGACACTAAAACCACACGAGCCGACCACTAGACCGTGGACCAAAGTTGGGACAGATTTATTCAACTTTGAGGGTAGGGACTACCTAATAACGGTTGATTATTACTCCAACTTTTGGGAGATAGATTATCCAACTGATACCAAGTCGAGTACTGTGATTAGGAAACTAAAGGCTCATTTCGCACGTCAGGGAATCCCAAATATTGTCTTTTCTGACAACGGGCCCCAGTACAGCTCGACAGAGTTTGCCAACTTCAGCCGGAAATGGGAATTTCAACACCATACCTCATCGCCTGGCTATCCACAGAGTAACGGCAAAGCTGAGTCTGCTGTTAAAACTGCCAAACGACTCATGAAAAAGGCGAAATTGGCTGGACAGGATCCATATCTGGCCTTATTGGACCACAGAAACACCCCAACACAAGGTTTGACTACCAGCCCTGCACAGAGACTGTTAAGCAGGAGGACGAGGACACTCCTCCCAATAGGAGACAGACTGTTGCAACCCAAAGTGACTGATAACAAGGTAGCATTGATGAAAAACAGAGAGAGACAGACAAAGTACTACAACAGGATGGCGAAGGACATGGACACATTAAACCCAGGGGACTTGGTGCGAGTCCAACCCTTTGAACCACACACCTTATGGACCAAGGCTAGAGTGTGTAACACTCTGGGAAACAGATCCTATGATGTGGAGTTGGACAACGGCAGAGTCCTCAGAAGGAATCGTCGCCATCTGAGGCGAGCTGGGGAGGTCAAAAAGGACATGTCGGTACATCTCCAGCCTGAGGGACAGGACATGACTGTGCCGACACAGAACAAAGAGAACACACAAAACAGTACTACCAGGTCAGGACGGGTAGTACAACAACCTGGATATCTGAAGGACTATGTAAGCAATTAAAGGGTAATCTGTGAGTTATATGTTGTGATTTGTTTACTGGTTAGAGAACAGAACAAAACGGCTGTGATAATATTTTGAGTTATGGCCTTGTGATCTGTTTACTTGAAAAAAAAAGAGAGAAAGAGAAACGAAATGGAAAACAAAAACTGAATAAAAGTGATAATAAAAGAAAAGAAAAAAAAAAGAGAAAAAAAAAAACTAAAAATGTAAGTGGAAGGAAGAAATTTTTATTTTTGAAGGAAATTGTGTCCAACAAAGAAATGTCATGTCTAAGTTTTGTTCCAGTTGCAAACTGAGTTCTTAACTTATGAATAGTTCATTGTCTTTGTAAAAGAAAAGGGATGTAGCAATGGGAATTGCATTTACCTGTGTGTTCCGCCCGGAGTTTAGAGAGTGTAACACCGGAAGGTGAGAAGTAGAGACTCCTGACTGTTTATTAAGAGTTTAATAAAAAGTAAGTTTACCTCGGAGGAGGGAAAGTTCAACCGAGCATCTTGTGGAGTTTATGGAGAGAACAAGATGAAACAAGAGTGAAACTGAAATTATTCGAGAGTTGAATTTTTAAAGGATAAAATGCAGTTTCAGAGCAAATGAATTCATTTTCAATATATAAAATTCCATTTCAATTTAGTGATGATCATTTTCAAACCATAGATTCAATTTCAAATTAGACTAATTCAAATTCAGTTTTCAAAAGCTTTTATTCAAGTTACAATTCAGATTCAATCTGAGCAATTCAAATTCAAATTTAACTTATTCAAATTCAGTTTCTGATGGCACAGATTTCTGCCCATAGCTGAAGCAGGTATATGGTGCTGAATTAACTCAAAACAATTCAGATTAGCCTTGACCGTCTTAGCAATCTTCTTTACATGCTTGTCAAATTTAAGACGTAAATCAAAAATTATTCCTAAAAACTTAAAATCTTTGACCTTCTTTATTTCTTCGTTCCTTAACTGGATTTTAAACTTATCATTTATCTGATCATCAGGAACAAGAAACTAAGAATTTGTTAGTCTCACTCATTTAAACCCTCTGCTGCATTCTGTTCACCCCTGCTATCATTCAATCATCTTTCCTAATATAATATTAGTCCACTAGTTCATATATCGCTTCTCATCTCACTAAGTGAACCGAACAAGATGATAAAATCAGAAACACAGGCTTAAAATACCATCTGGTATTCATGAGCTTCATTGCATGTGTGTGTATGTGTTAGTAGGATTAAAACATTCTGTGCTTATGTATGTCGTTTTAATTACTTTACCCCTTTTTCTGAAACAAATCTCTGTTTACTACACCTTCTTGTTTCAGAAACATCTAAAGAAGAAAGTCTATTGTAGTCAGGCACAGCTAAATTCTGCTTGTGAGTTAACCTAGCCAACCACACTGTGTGTTGTTAACACCTTCACACATCGAAATACAGAATTCTTAGATGCTTAGATGATGAATTGTAGAATAAATTCTCCATTTGTAAAATAATTTTAGAATTCCACATTAACAAAGTGAGTTTCGAAATGTTTTTTAAAAACCTCATTACCATCCTAGGGGAGCTAGGATGGTAATGAGGTGCTTGGAAATGTTGTAGGTGGCTGAGTTTATACTAGTGATGCGCGAATCATGAACGAATCGTTCATGAATCGTTCAAGAATCACTTTACTGACTCATGAATCATGATTCACAAGCCCAACTGACTCACTGACTCATCCCTGTTGCTGTTAGCAGCAATATATCTAGCTTATAATTAAAATTGTGGAGAAAAACACAACATCCAGTATCTTAACAAAAACATTTCTTCTCTGAACTGGAAGAAAAAACCCTGAGTAGAAGCTCACATCAAGACAATAGCTCCTCGGTTCACAGTAGCATCGCTCTGCTAACATGCTAACAGCACATTTGAGCTACTCACCTCCTCCCTCCTGTGCTGAATCGTAGGGTAAGCAAATCACTCAGGAATCACTAACCCCCTCCCTCCTGTGCTGAATTATAGAGCGAGCGAATCACTCACTCACTCACCCCCTCCCTCCTGGCTCACAGCTTCTTCTTCTTATTGGTTGGCAACCAATGTTAAGGCGCAAATACCGCCCCCTGGATCACAGCTCAGTGGACATTTAGATGAGAAAATACAGTGGGGCAAAAAAGTATTTAGTCAGCCACCGATTGTGCAAGTGCCCCCACCTAAAATGATGACAGAGGCCAGTAATTTGCACCAGAGGTACACGTCAACTGTGAGAGACAGAATGTGAAAAAAAAATCCATGAATACACATGGTAGGATTTGTAAAGAATTTATTCGTAAATCAGGGTGGCAAATAAGTATTTGGTCAATAAGAAAAATACAACTCAGTACTTTGTAACATAACCTTTGTTGGCAATAACAGAGGCCAAACGTTTACTATAGGTCTTTACCAGGGGCCTGTTCTTCGTACCTCGCTTACTACATCCAAGATCAAATGACACATCCAAGATCAAATCATCGCGCTAACCGTGAGCTCGCTAATCCGGTTCTCCGAACGCACCTGTTGTTGACCATTAGTACAGCTGGATGAAGTAATCTGAGATCACTGGGTGGCTTAAAAGGGGCTACGCATCGATAGTAGAAACATTGATCGGCAACCCTGTGATTGGTCGGCGAAGATGTGGAAGGAGCGCACTCAGTGTATTACGGCAGCAGAGCAAGAACTCTTGATTTTGGGATATCAGGAGTTTCAGAGTTTAATTAAAACGCAGGAGAACACTGCAAAGGCTGCAAAAGCAAGGAGAGAGGGCTGGCAGAAAGTTGCTGACAAATTATATTCGTAAGTGATCCATGATATTACATTATATCATGTGATATTATATTATACCACATTATATTATATTACACCATATCCTCTTCCACATTAGAGCCACAACAGGACCCACTAGAACATGGGAACAAGTAAAAGTGAAATACAGGAATATTCTACAGAATGGTAATATTTATCACTTATATTGCTTTTAGTCTATGACAAGAGACCCTGGAATAATCTGTTTGTTTGTTCATAACAGCAACCAAGAAAAGGGCAGAGCACATAAAGACAGGTGGTGGTCCTGCACCCCCTCGTCACACCCCTTTACGTACTGTGCCATTTATTGACATTGTGGGTTTTTTTGTGTGTAGTTTGACATAACACTCCATCACTTTCACCTGTTCCCATGCAAGGGGTGACTGAAGCATGCACAGTAAGTTGGGAGATATCGAGAGAGAGAGAGAGAGAGAGAGAGAGAGAGAGAGAGAGAGAATCGATATCTCTCTATGAGCACACCGTCGCGCTGAGCTAAAGGATCCCGTCTATCCCGCAATCTACGCTGAATTCTGTAAACCCTCCTTATCAATCTTGCACCTTCCGCAATGGGTTGCTCGCGTACAAACGGACAGGACATGGCTGCAACAGACTTCCCAAATCCACCTTCGCTTTTGTAGCGTGGTCTCTGATCTTGATTGCACGTAGTAATTTACTATTACTACTCTAAAATATGAATTACATCTGGAATGATCAAATACATGTAATAGAATGATTAATAATACATTTCCCTTTTTTTCTGAAATGACCTGTATGTATCTGTATGAAATCAATAAAGCATCAAATACTGCATTATCTTTAGTTACATTGATAATATTTATTTATGGTAAAACAGTGGCGAAATATCGCTCTTGCTTTCATATAACTGCAGCGGACATACCTGAGTGGCTGCGATCTAATCCTGTTTACATAAAGTAAACCTGCTCCCGAGCAGGTTTACGCTTACGGCTCTGTTGCTATGACAGCAAGTTCCAGATGAGCTTCGGAGAACTGAACGATCCAAGATCACGCGAAATCGTCAACATTCAAATCCGGCTAACTTACTTAGAAGAACAGGCCCCAGGTTTGCACACACAGTAGCTGGTATTTTGGCCCATTCCTCCATGCAGATCTTCTCCAGAGCAGTGATGTTTTGGGGCTGTCGCCGAGCAACACGGACTTTCAACTCCCGCCACAGATTTTCTATGGGGTTGCCCGGGCGGTGTGTTTTGGATCATTGTCATGTTGGAAGACCCAGCCGCGTTTCATCTTCAAAGTTCTCACTGATGGAAGGAGGTTTTGGCTCAAAATCTCACGATACATGGCCCCATTCATTCTGTCCTTAACACGGATCAGTCGTCCTGTCCCCTTGGCAGAAAAACAGCCCCATAGCATGATGTTTCCACCCCCATGCTTCACAGTAGGTATGGTGTTCTTGGGATGCAACTCAGTATTCTTCGTCCTCCAAACACGACGAGTTGAGTTTATACCAAAAAGTTCTACTTTGGTTTCATCTGACCACATGACATTCTCCCAATCCTCTGCTGTATCATCCATGTGCTCTCTGGCAAACTTCAGACGGGCCTGGACACTGGCTTCAGCAGCGGAACACGTCTGGCACTGCGGGATCTGATTCCCTGCTGTTTTAGTGTGTTACTGATGGTGACCTTTGTTACTTTGGTCCCAGCTCTCTGCAGGTCATTCACCAGGTCCCCCCGTGTGGTTCTGGGATCTTTGCTCACCGTTCTCATGATCATTTTGACCCCACGGGATGAGATCTTGCGTGGAGCCCCAGATCGTGGGAGATTATCAGTGGTCTTGTATGTCTTCCATTTCCTGATGATTGTTCCCACAGTTGATTTTTTCACACCAAGCTGCTTGCCTATTGTAGATTCACTCTTCCCAGCCTGGTGCAGGTCTACAATACTTTTCCTGGTGTCCTTCGAGAGCTCTTTGGTCTTGGCCATGGCGGAGTTTGGAGTCTGACTGTTTGAGGCTGTGGACAGGTGTCTTTTATACAGATGATGAGTTCGAACAGGTGCCATTCATACAGGTAACGAGTGGGGGACAGAAAAGCGTCTTACAGAAGACGTTACAGGTCTGTGGGAGCCAGGGATTTTCCATGTTTGAGGTGACCAAATACTTATTTGCCACCCTGATTTATGGATAAATTCTTTACAAATCCTACCATGTGTATTCATGGATTTTTTTTTCACATTCTGTCTCTCACAGTTGACGTGTACCTCTGGTGCAAATTACTGGCCTCTATCATCATTTTAGGTGGGGGCACTTGCACAATCGGTGGCTGACTAAATACTTTTTTGCCCCACTGTATATATTTGACACATTTAAGGAAAATACTAATAAAATAAAAATAAACAAAATAAATGTTCCCTTTAGAAATTTTTTGGCACTTTTTTGCTCTATAAAATAGTTGTTTTCTTTTAGAATCATTCATCTTAGCAGTAGGATTTACATGAAAAGAGAAACAAATTAAGTTTGAGTGAAAATGTACATTTTTGCACTCTCTGGTCAACTGACACAGTGACTCAAATCACTCAAAAAACCCGATTCACTTTGGTGAGTGACTCATTAAAACTCGATTCAGTAAAAAGAATCAAATTTACCATCACTTGTTTATACTGCTACCATTGAGACTGATCAGGACTCCGTCTTTGTGGATCTATGGAAGTCCATATATACAGGGTGTAGCATCCCCTGGGTAAAGGCGGTGATATGGAGGGGGGTCAGTGGTTTTTCCCTTTTTAAGTTGTTGTAGGCAACTGATGACTTTCTTTTTGTAGTTGCTTCTGGGGTTTCACCTTGAAGCTTCATAGGTATTGTTGTCACTGAGGAGTTTAGTCATGTTTATTTGCTCTGCTTCTTTTTGTCAGGGATAAAATACATATATATCCTTTTTGTGTCCCAGCTGAGTAACAGGAGGAGAAGAGTCTGGTGGTGCAGCAGAAGAACAATTTCAGCCATTTGGACTCAGCTGAGCCACTACAGAGGAAACAATGACTTCAACACAAAAGGTGAGAAAAACATCACAGTTACACTGTTATTGAAAATGTGTGTACAGCTGGTTGTTTTTTAAAAATCCATCAACAGCAGCTTTATCTTTTCCATCCTGGGCTCCTCCATATATACAGAATCTACATTCACAACCAAAAACCACAGAAGTTACAAGAAAATACAAAGATCATATTTTATAAGCACACATTGAAACAACAATATCATCATTGGAACTCACAATTTTTTCTGAAGTAAAAGAGTTTCTCTACTGATCAATATTTCTTCAATAATGTCATTTTCATTACAACTCTCTTTGTAGCACATCATTGTAATGTGATACTATCACCAGAAGGTGGTGGTAACACACCTACAATGTGTTTGTTGACATGTTTGATTCCACTGATGGAGGAAGTTTCAGTTTGTTCCATGACTGCATTTCACTCACTGCCTCTGTTTGTATCTCTGTCACTGCAGGACCAACATGGAGCGAGAAGTCAGCGCTCTCAGGAGGCCGACAAACCTCACAGAAGAAAGGGAAAGAAAACCTACAGCTGTGATGAGTGTGGGAAGGATTTTACCCAGAGTGGACATTTAAAAACACACCAACTCGTCCACAGTGGAGTTAAACCATACAGCTGTGACTTGTGTGGAAAGTCTTTTACCCTGGCTCAGAACTTAAAAACACACCAACTCATCCACAGTGGAGTTAAACCGTACAGCTGTGACTTGTGTGGAAAGTCTTTTACCCAGGCTGGAGACTTAAAAAGACACCAACTCATCCACAGTGGAGTTAAAGCATACAGCTGTGACTTGTGTGGAAAGTCTTTTACCCTGGCTCAGAACTTAAAAACACACCAACTCATCCACAGTGGAGTTAAAGCATACAGCTGTGACTTGTGTGGAACGTCTTTTACCCTGGCTCAGAACTTAAAAACACACCAACTCATCCACAGTGGAGTTAAACCTTACAGCTGTGACTTGTGTGGAAAGTCTTTTACGCACACTCAAACCTTAAAAAAACACCAACTCATCCACAGTGGATTTAAACCGTACAGCTGTGACTTGTGTGGAAAGTCTTTTACCCTGGCTCAGAACTTAAAAACACACCAACTCATCCACAGTGGAGTTAAAGCATACAGCTGTGACTTGTGTGGAAAGTCTTTTAACCAGGCTGGAAGCTTAAAAACACACCAACTCATCCACACTGGATTTAAAGCACACAGCTGTGACTTGTGTGGTAAAGCTTTTTCTCAAAATGTACACTTACAGAAGCATCTAGTTACCCACTCTGGAATTAAAGCGTACAGCTGCGACTTTTGTGGAAAAAGTTTCAGCGACAAACACTACCGAAATAGTCACCTCCGGATTCACACTGGAAATGATGTTTACTGCTGTGATCAGTGTGGGAAACTGTTTACAACAGGTGCACAGTTACAACGACACATGTTTAGCCACACTAAGGAGAGACCTTATAAATGTGACCTGTGTGAGAAGACTTTTAAAGCTCATCATCAGCTGAAAAAACACCGACAGATCCACACCAGAAAGTAACTCTACAAGTGCAGTTACTGTGAGGATATATTTATTTTTATCTTGTAATTGTACCCTGATTGTTTGGAACAAGTCTGATCAGTAAACTTATGGAGTTATACTGAATGAACTCTTCGGAAAAATGAAGACTCGTTTTCTCTCAGTAAGCTGAGTGTTGTAATGTAAACAGTAAAATGTAATTGGACGTTGGCAGAGATGCTCTTTATTTTAGGGGACGTTCAGGATAAAAAATATTGAAGGAATTCCCTGACTTACACTGTCTTTGTTTAGAAGTGGAGCAAAGCACATGGATCCAGTTCTCAGCCCTGTCGTCACTGTGGTGGTGGGAAAGAGTTTCTCTGTGACCTTTGTAGAAAAACCTCCAATCATCAACGGGACCTAAAACCTCATCAACGTAGACACACTGGAGACAAAATGAACTACTGCAAAGAATGTGGGAGAGGCTTCCACACACCAAGTACATTAAAAATACATGAACTCTTCCACAGTGGGGTAAAAAAGCACATCTGTGACCAGTGTGGGTCATCCTTCACAACTCGACATGAGCTCAATGAAAAATCACAAGGGAATCCACACAGGAGAGACACCATACAAGTGCAGACACTGAGACAAAAGCTTCTCACAATCAGGTCATCATAACAAACATGAACGTACACACATGGAAGTGAACTTCAGCCGTGACCAGTGTGACAAGAGCTTCAGGAATCTCAGTTCATACTCCGAACACAAACAATTCCACACTGTAAAATAAACTGTTTCACTGTTACCAATGTGCAAAAACATTCACTTCATTATCTGCTCTGTGCAAACATCAGCCTGATCATGCAGGACTGAAATCACTGGATCACAATGAATCTGAAGAGAGAGAAAGATCCTCTTCTCGGACTTAAAAACCTTGAGATCAGGCTCCACAGAGTTCAGATGGAATCTCCTGTAAAGAGTGTCAGCTGATGTCACACTTGGATCTGATGAGGTAGCTCTGATTTCTGGAGCTGCAGTGAATAATCCTGAATGTTTACTTTTCGGAACCTGCATGTATAGATATGCATATCAAGTTTATGTTTTTTCCTTTGAGGGATTTTATTTCTCTAAAATGTTATCGCTGTTACATTTTATTCTTTGTTCCCTTAGGACACAGTAGTGTTTAGTAGTTGTATTCATTTTATGTGTTACCTCAGTTAAATTTCGATCCTTCATTCATATTTAATCTTTTGCTGTGGTAATCCCTTCTCTTGAATCAGTTTCTCCCAAAACTGCAAATATTTTCACAGCAGTTGCTCTTAAAACCTCCAAAATGAACTAAATCTGTCCACCAGCTTTGAAACAACACCTGCTGTGACTTTATGTCCAGAAAAAAGAAACTCAAGCTAAACTGGTTTTGGGCTGTGCTTCCATATAATACCAGTTTGTACCAGAAGATGAAGCAGTGAGTCAGTGTAACCTTTATTTAATTGGGCAAAGACCACATTCGTATTCACAGTGGCAGCAAAGACATGTCTAAAGTTAAAAACAGCAGCACACATCAGGACCATTTTAAAGATCACAGGTGACTTTTACTTAATTCAAATTCCTTCAAATTTTGGCTCCTCCTTTCACTTCAGTGTATTTACTGTATCCTTGAAGTCCACGTGTTGTTTTTTTAATGAATTAATTTTGATCCACATGTTCTGCAGCTGTTTTCCTGTTGATTTGAAGTTTGTATTATGAAATCCTGATAATGTTAAAGCGTTAGTTATATTTGATGAACTCTGTAACGTTTGTCTTATTAAACAGTTTGCTGTGAAAAATGAAGAAATGGTCTCAGAACAAGTAGTTTGAGCCCTGATTTCAGATTCAAACTAATTTAACTGTTTTCAGTGGAACATGTGGAGGTTTATCAGAGGAGGCGACATACCAACACATATTTCTTTTCAATTTGGTTTTCTACTTGTTTTCTATCTTTTTAGTTAATTAACTGATTTTAATTCTCAAATTTTGCCACCTAATTCATTATTTCCAAAGATATGCACGTGGCACAGTAACAGTATCTTTAGCAGTAGCTCGGGACCTGACGGTAAATGTTTCCTTTGTCTCTCTGAGATTTACTGATAGAAACCTTTGCAGAGTGTGGAATTACAGGGATTATTTTACATAACCATCATCTTATCATTGCATTAATTATCATTTCATCAAAGTGTTTATTGAAGCTGCTGGCATTATGTTATAAGTTATATTATAGGGGTTATCATAATCAAATATTAACATTTTTATTACAGGTGCAGTTATAACTACTTTAAAATGATTGAGTTAAATATATATGTATCATAACTCATATGCTGAGTATATTGGTATAGTAAAATAGTAGCTGAGCAAAGGCCTGAATGTATTCAGCTTCTTGTGGTATTTGAGTTTGCTTAGTTACAGGTGACGGAAGGATGTCCAGTCCATGGTGACCTCAAAGGCCTTAGATCATCACCATATTCTTAAGAGTATGCCACAAGGAGGAACTTCTGTGTTTGCATTTAATTCTTAAAATACATGAATGTTCTGTACATGCAAATTATGTGCTTGTAAACGCAAGAAGGGGCGTTACAATACCCTGATGTTATAAAAGCAATCTAGAGTGTATTTTGGGTAGAGATGTACAACTGTTTTGCAGTTTACACCTCTCCACGCTGCGTGCATTAAAATCAATTGTTTGAACGACCTCTTCTGGACTATCATTGTTTTACTCTCATCCTCAATTTCGAACCCGTAACATTTGGTGCATTGGCCGAGGTTGAGGGAGATAAGTTGGAGAATGAGACTGAGAGGGTCCAAGGTGCTCAAACAGGCAGACACGAGTCAGTGGTCGAAGTGAGTGGACATAAGCCGGCTTATTCAAAGGTAAGGCACTACCTGTTGAATTATTTCCAAACAGTGCTGAATTGGTGCTGACAAAATTGAAAGTCTACTCACTGAAAATTACTGGTAAAGGTCTGTTTTGATTTTGGTGAAAATCTCATGAGAATTGAAGTTGAAGTAATGATAATGTAAGGTTAAGTGACAGTACTGATTAAAGGAAATGCAGTTGGACTGCTAAGGAAAGAGAATTTAAAGTAGTTGGACTACTGAATAGGAATAGGTAAAAGTAACGGAAATAGGAAAAGGACAAGTTAAAGTAGTTGGACTACTGAATTTAGGATATAGGTCATTTGAAATCTGTATATGGTCATACAGTTATAATTGAATATAAAGCTGGGCTTGGACATCAATACAGTCGGTTTTGTGGTTTCATAGGATGTCTTTAAAATACAAGTAAATTTCTGTAGAACGGAACTGTGGGAAGTTCTAAGAAAGTGCATTGTTCGGAGGTGACGCTCCCAATTTCCTGAGGACGCTCAGGATTTTCCGTTGGACGGGATAGTTCGATTGGCAATCGTGGACAACTGAGGACGGTCCAAAATAGCTACTGATTGGATCAGTTGACCGTTTGGAACGGTGTTTGCACTTTTTTTGGGTAGTAAAGGTTAGACCTTGGGCGTTGGACGCTTTTAAATTGACTTAGGAACTTTAGCAATTAGACCAGATACAGGTTGGACCTGATACTGTTATTGATTATCAAAAACTTGGAGTTTGTCCCTTGGAGGGTTAATTCAAATCTTGTCTAAATTATGTAGGTTGTGCAATTTAAGGCCTTGTAAATATTATTTAATTTATCAGACGTCTCTGTGTTATAATTTCTATGTTTGTATATAGGCTCTGTCTGCCACGGGCACTGCAGCAGGCTGGTTATTTTGAGAGTGTGTCTGTGTCTATGTAAATGAGATGCCTGTGACTTATTTAGAGTGACATTTCCTGTTTACTAATGAGTGGCTAATGACTGACTGCAGAGCCCGGGTTAAGGACGACTTGTATTGGTGTTTTAAGGGAAGAATTGCTTTTATTTCTACTTTGTTGGCATTACGGTTGTTAAATACGATGACTACTTTATGATACATGTCTGTCTCATTTTGCATGTGTGCGAGTGGCTTTCAAATGTAGTTTTGTAATGTAACCTGTACACTCCATGGAGGAAACAGACCATGGAGTTTTGGAAGAAGATAGCAGAGATATGACTGGCTTTACGTTTAGTCTTGTGTTGACTCCAATAACGGATGGTCAGACAGGGCTGGTTGAAACAGAGGTGCGTGTTTGCTGTGAAATAGGGGCCACTGACCATGACTCAAAACACAAAGGCTGTGAGATTAAAAATTACTGTGAGTAACGGTTTGACTTTTGACTAGGGAAATAATATGCTTACTTTTGGGTCTATGAAGATATTTGACCTTGAGTGATGTTATGAGAGGTTGAGTTTATTTTTCTGTTTAAAAACACATAAGTATATGCACTTAGTACACCCACTCAAGAAATGATTGTGTGACTGATGCTACAAAACTGACCTAAAGAATGGTGATGTGTGTGGAGAAGTGTTAGTTGTCCTGATGTGTGAAAGAGCGCTATTAAAATGTGTGTGAGTGAAATGAAGGCATATTGTTTTTAGATAAAGATTTAGTAGAATTACTGATTATTTGTAGACTGAAATTAAAAGGAAGTCTCTGCAGAAGCTGTAGAAACAGGAAACCGTGTGTGTGTCTGGGACAGGAAATGCATGCCCATAAAAGGGAAGCTCACGGTGACAAGTGTGCACCCAGAGTAGAGAGAGAGATTTAACTCTGGGCAGATGAAGCAAAAGGGAGGTTTTAAGATAACAATGAATATGATACTAATTATATGCTTTAGTGTGCCAATACAGGTGGACTCTCTCAACTTTGCAACCTTGAGTTCAGCAGCAGAAAAGTAGATTAAAAGAATTGGGAGAAAATAAGCCAGTCTTTGGCTCGAAATTGTGCAGCTTGAGCTCTCACTTTGTCCTTGACCCCGAGAAGAAACGCAAAGGACAGTCAATTTCCTGATGAAGACCGATAGAACATCGTGGACGTGAAGAAGTAACGGAAGCTAAAAGACAGTGCAGGCGAAAGCAGTAACACTGACAACGACTGATGAGTCCAGCAGCATGGAAGAAAGCACGTGATGCAACATGCATGCTGGTGAAGAACAGCGTGATATGTCTGCTTGAAGGCACTGACTGTCATATTTGCCAAGCTTGGAGCAATCTTGGAAGAAAAGACTGAAAAGATGAATGGAGAAGAAAACAGAGCAAATGAAAATAAGACTGAAGGAAGAGGAAATACTGAAAGATCAAAACAGAGAAGAAACACACTGTGTTTGCTGGAGCTCTGAAGCCCGAACAGGACACTGTGAATGAAAAGGACCAGTGAGAGATGAAGCTGGACGAGTTTGACTGCGAGAAGATAGGAGATGATTGGATTGAAATTGAACCCTGAACTTGTGATAGTTTAGGGATGTCCACCACGTCACAACAAAGAGGTAAACAATACAAAAGGTAAAGATAATCAAAATAACTGACAATTACATTAATGAATAGAAAACACACATATACAAATTGTTACATGTGAGATTATTTTTGAAACGAATCAGAAGTGAGACAGTTTGAATGTAGAGCTCAGTGAAAAGATGCATAAATTAAATATGAATACATGAAAATGCAATGAATACATAAGGATGCAATGAAGAAGCAGCTTACACTCATGCAATGAAGAAACAGCTTACACTTAGTGTATATTGACATGAATACAGGAGAATGTAATGAAGAACGCAATGAAGGCATGCAATGAAGAAAACAGCTTACACTGCATTTACATGACCACATAACGCAAGGAAGAACACGCTTACACACATGACATAATTGGTATTTTTGACTAGAGAAAGAGAGATGGGTCGTTTAGTAATAATAATGAAAATGTTTTAGTTTGTTATTTTCAGGAGAAAAGCAGACCCAGACCAATTCTCCAGATGCAGGAGTCGGACGAAAGTACAGGTTAACATGAATGGATATGTTAAGGTAAGTTTCTGGTTGAATTGTTTACAGTGTCCAGGAACCTGACAGCAAGCCCTAACTGGTGGTGGAAGACCAGCAGGGCTGTGATTTAAGGTGGGGAAGTAAAGTTTGGGTTAGTGATTCGGGGACGGAGAAAACTGACTCTTTAACTGGAGAATGGGAAAGTGTCTGTGAGACTGTGAAGCCATATATGCAAAATAGCACACACAAACATACGCAATGAAGATCGGCTTGCTACTTGTATGAGTGACAGAATGGTGTGAATGTTTAATAAAGTGGTTGAAATAGTTGAAAAGGGTGACTTAGGAGTGCTCTTGCACTGATTGATCGAAACAAGGGATTAGTATAGGAAGAAATTGACAATAATTAAATAATGTGATAAAGTTTAAACATGTATTTCTTTTGCCAAGTTAAGTTGTTGAGATGTGACTCAGTATGCAAATTAGTTAGGGAGCTTATGTGACTGATAACAGAGGAGGTTGCTGTGTGTGTGATTGAGGCCTTAAAGGAGGGGTAGATTGTTCAGAGGTGCAAATTTGATTAAGAGGTTTATAAATTAGTGTTGACATATTGTGAGAACGTGCTTATATGTTAGGTGGAATGTGAGTTTGGTAAAGTGCTTAAAGGGGGATGTTGTGTACAAAACGGTGAAGCTTTTTACGTTTTGGGTGTGTTCTATGGGTGAAATTTAAGATTGTTGAAGATTTTTGAGGTTGTTGTTTTTTTTTTAAAGAGAGAGTTTTAATAAACATGGACATGTTTAATGGGTTTTGTAACAGTGCACTTAGAAAGAAAAAACCTGTCAGGTGATTTTGTTTTGTACTTTGATGAGCTAATACTCAGCTCTTTTTTTTTTTCCTCATTTTTGTTCTAAGCAGGCCTGCAAAAGAAAACAATGGATAACGGCGCTGATAATAGTCTCAGGAGAACAAAAAGTAAGGTGACCTTTTCCGAATTACAATTGGTCAGATTGTGGGTCCCTGTCTAAAAGGATTGCAGCGAGCAAATCCAGTCCAAAAGTATAAAGAACTATTTTCCTAGAAACAAATAAAAAGAAAATAAATGAGTATATAAATTAACTGAGTTTGCTGAAAGTGGAAAATGTGATTATTTGTGCGGACGTCTACCACTACCAGATGTTAATGCGTGTGAGTGAATGTGTGGGAATGGACAGCTGAATGGACGGACCAGGCAGACCATAGGTTGGACCACCTGGACACTGACAAAAGACTGGACTAAGGACGTTTCAAGGATGCAGGCTGTGGATGGAGCCAAGAAAGGATTTGACATGATGATTAATTTGATTTCATTCCTTAAAGAAAGGTTTGAAGCTCCGGAGCATTAATATATAATTTGATAGGACTAAACTTTTCTTTTAATTCCCTAACCTGAGTGAAGGATTTTGAGTTTGTAACACATGAGATGTGTCACAAAAAGGGGGGTGTTACAGGACTTAAGGTTTAATTTGAAAGGGGTTTTAGGATTACTCGATGACATTTGGGTTATTTTTGATTCCTAGAAAAGAGGTTATAATTTAGGCGTGCACATACAGATATGTCAAAGGAAAATTGTTAATATATGCGATTAGCTACATGAAATGTGCTGTTTTAGGGTTACTAAGCAAATGTCTATGTGACCTGTACCTAACAACCTTTGTGATGATAAACTTGTTTACCGACTTGCTCTCTAGTAGAACATACAGACTTAGAAAAGGGGAACTTCAGCTCTGAGTTCTGAGAATAACTCTGTTAAGTTGACAGGAACCACGTCGGAACAGCCATATAGGGCAAAGGTATTAGAGCTTGTAATTAAATGTGGGACTTGAAAAGAGGAAGCAAATTTGGTACAGGACGTACTTGAGATGATCAGATGAGAGAAGGAGAAGGTCAGGAATAGTTTAAACTAAGATTGAGAAAGTAAATGGGGTAAAAGGGGGTGTAGCTTCAGGGCAGTTCACAGCCTGGCGTAAACGCAAGGTGCTGTCACACAGCTTAAGTTATTTGGTTGATTTATTTTATGACAAAATAATAAGGAAATATTAAAAATATACAACACGTTGAGAAGATCTCTTATGTTATATTTTAGTGTTTAACATGGAAGATGCCTCTCTGGAGCTTCTCTCCTGATGCTACTCCACCAAAAGAAGTTCATTTATAGAGACTATGTCAGCTCCCAAACAGACAACAACAAACCAAGACTAGCAAAAAACAATCTGAATATAAATAATAATAAATAAAGAACAATACAGAATCCAAATCTGAACCAAAGAACAAAATAGTGAAATGTGGATTATTGGGTTTTTCTCTGTATATATGAAGCATTTGTAATGTGTATCGGCTCATTATCTTGTTTTATGTACTTTAATGATGAAGGCTTGTAGAGGCCAGTTTATACTCACAAACAAGTGCTCAGCCAGACTGAAAAACAGGAAGCTTTAGTGCACAAGGCATATTAATAAATATAGACACAAAAAGAGGAACTCCCCACATAAACAACGTTCAAAAATGTGTGAAGTATAAAGTACCGAAATAACACTATATAAGTCACAGTTGATGATTCTAATGTTAGAGAGCTCTTGCAACTGGCGTCTGAGCTGTGCAGAGGTCGATGTTGGTCATAACAGTGATGTCTCTATTTACAGGTTGAGTTCATTTTATACACAATGCATAACTGTGCTTGTTTAGAGTTGATGTTCTGTCCAAAAGGGTTTTAAGCTTCACTGGTGAGAGTGTCCAGGTGATACATGTTGAGGGAAGATGAGAACATAGCAGGTTAATTGCATGCACGCTTACAAACACACATGATTTATATATAGGCCAGGCCAAAGGCCTGGACTTGATGCAGCTTTCAACTTTACAGCTCCTAATTTGCAGGAATGGCGTGGAGTGTAACGAATGAATGCAAAACATGCTTACAGACACAAACATGACAGGGGTTTATTTTACAGGGTAAAGGTGGACCACATGTTGCTTTGTTTCTGATTAGCAACTACTGAGGTAGAAGGTGTTAAAGATAAATATGCAATAAGCGAACAGGAAACATGTGAAGGTGAGCCGGGTGAAACAAAATGTTGTAGATAATGGAAACTTGTCTAACTGGCATTAACAGTAACTTTTACATGTTATGTATATGCTTGAAGCCAAGAGAGGCGTAAATCCTGATAGAAAACTTTGAAGTGTGCTTTTTAGCGGAGAGTTAGGCTGACATGGGGATGGTGTGTATTTTACTGGGGTTGTGTTTAATAAAACTAAAAGCGTTGCTCACACACATAAAGAGTATGGAGACTAAATAAAGTTAATATAATGGATAGAGCCCAGAACATGATAATATATAAGTGAAATCAAATGCAATGTGTATTGAACTCTCCACATACATTGAAACTGCGCAACTCTCCGTGATCCATGCAATCAAGCAACTGTTACATATCTGCATTAAACTAGCCAACATAGACTCACCACAAAATGATGCAGGATGTGGCCCTGCAGCGGAGGCAGAAAATAATTTGCAAATCAGGGATGTTATGTTGATTATCATATCCTTACTTATGTATACACACACACACACAGAAGGGAAAAATTTCAAAACAAAACAAAAACAACTTCCCTTATCCTGTCAAGCACAGGAGTAAAATAAAAATCTCTTTGGGCTAAGAAACTTATTAAAATGTTCCTTACCACTACATGTTTATTGTATGCAATGATATTAACCATGGCTGTGTTGTTTACTGTTTATATTTTGCAGGGTACTCCAGACCCCTTGTCTGAACACGGACGCCAGTCCAGTCCAGCGCTTCCTGAGACTGTAGTTGCTAAAACGGGATCGGTAAAAAGACAAAAGCGCGAGGTGTCAGGTAAAGGTGATGAGTGTCTCAGCAGCAATAATGGCATAGAGTTGAATTATGTTAAAGGGTCTACCAGCTCATTCACGTTTGATTTGTGTAACGTCATTAAGTGTACAGGAGCTAATAGTAGTTGGAGAGCGTATGATGTACAGGTCTGCAATCACCCCATGATATGCTTAGGTAAATTTAGTTGATCCAAAGTCTAAGCCGCTCGCAGAAAGTTCTATCACCATTCTGACTGATCAGATGCTAACTTTGAGAGCAGTAGCTCAAAAGCAACAGGAACCAAAAGGGAGAGTACTTCTGACCACAGATTACTCTAGACTGGAGCTTAAGGATTTAATCGAGCGTGTCACTGGTTTCAAGGACAGTAACCTCTGGCTTGATTGGGTGGCTCAAAATGCTAGAGAACAACATGTATCTGATTATGTTGCCTGTGCTTTAGCCAGGCCACGTTTGTCTACAGAGCGACTGGGAGCTCCACTCATGCTGATTAGAAACCAGGTAAAGACTATTCCATAACACAACTCGCGAACTTTAGCTGCCAGACATAAGAGACAGATTTTGGCCAAAAGAGGGACCTAGGGTACACATGTTTATGATCCTCGCCTAAACTCACCGACCTGGGTAGACTCCATAGGAGTGCCTAGGGGAGTTCCAGACGAGTACAAGCTGGTAAATCTGATAGCTGCAGGATTTGAGAGTATATTTCTTTGGGTAACGCCTAATCAAAATTTTGACCGCATTAGGTTCACTAAAACCTGCTGAGACTCTCTAACCTCACCAGGGACGCCATGATGGGGTTGGAAGAACAATTGGGTCCGAGTTTGCTGATGGGAGTGTAAAATCAAATGACCCTTGACGTGAGAGGGGAGGCGTATGCGCCATGTTCGGAGACATGTGCTGCACTTTTATCCCTATTAATACTGCCCCAGATGGCTCAGTAACCTGAGCTCT
Organism: Pelmatolapia mariae; assembly: GCF_036321145.2. Taxonomy (NCBI): domain Eukaryota; kingdom Metazoa; phylum Chordata; class Actinopteri; order Cichliformes; family Cichlidae; genus Pelmatolapia; species Pelmatolapia mariae. Next base: position 73,313,042 of record NC_086229.1, read on the forward strand.
GGTGGGTCTGAAGATTTTGTCTAAAACAATGCATGAGCACTCAGGTATCGAAAATCCGCTGGCGTCCTGGATGACATCTGTGTTTGGACAATGGAAAGGTGTGGCTATGTCAGTGATATGTTCATTGGCTGTATTTTTGGGAATGTTGGTCATCGCTGGTTGTTGTATCATTCCTTGTGTAAGAGGACTGTTGGTAAAGGTAATGGGTTGTGAACCCTGGCTGGGTTGAGGGCATCTATAGGATGAACTTAGAACCCATAGAGCCGAGCAGGGAGTGATGCAACACGAAGTGTGGTGACATTCCTGATTGGAATGTCAAAAGAGGGAATTGTGGAATTACAGGGATTATTTTACATAACCATCATCGTATCATTGCATTAATTATCATTTCATCAAAGTGTTTATTGAAGCTGCTGGCATTATGTTATAATTTATATTATAGGGGTTATCATAATCAAATATTAACATTTTTATTACAGGTGCAGTTATAACTACTTTAAAATGATTGAGTTAAATATATATGTATCATAACTCATATGCTGAGTATATTGGTACAGTAAAATAGTAGCTGAGCAAAGGCCTGAATGTATTCAGCTTCTTGTGGTATTTGAGTTTGCTTAGTTACAGGTGACGGAAGGATGTCCAGTCCATGGTGACCTCAAGGCCTGAGATTATCACCATATTTGGAAGAGTATGCCACAAGGAGGAACTTCTGTGTTTGCATTTAATTCTTAAAATACCTGAATGTTCTGTACATGCAAATTATGTGCTTGTAAACGCAAGAAGGGGCGTCACAATACCCTGATGTTATAAAAGCAATCTAGAGTGTATTTTGGGTAGAGATGTACAACTGTTTTGCAGTTTGCACCTCTCCACGCTGCGTGCATTAAAATCAATTGTTTGAACGACCTCTTCTGGACCATCATTGTTTTACTCTCATCCTCAATTTCGAACCCGTAACAATTGCCTTCAACGTTCCAGCGAATAGGTTCAAGCTACAAACTTATCATTAATTGGTCCTTCGATGCCGGATCCCTGGAGTTGGCATTCACCGAGGAGAGAACCCTGACGTCAGCAAGACGTGAGAATTTGTCATCGGGCCTGTGGATCAGCTGTGTTTTCTCTCCTCGACGAATGACGATCGGCGGGATCCGAGGCTGATATTACACGCTAAGCAACACCGAGTAAGTTTAGAGTGCATCTCTATAACTGTACGTCTTCGCCGCTCAGTGGGGCGTTGTTCGTGGCCGCTTAGTGGGGCTAAAATTCGCCGTCTTAGTGGGGCGATGTACAAAACCGCTCAGTGAAGTTGTTGTACAGAAGCATTAAGTCGCAGAGTTGCGCAGTTCGAACTTTTGTTTGGTTCGCCGTCTTAGTGGGGCGAAATGTAGACCGCTTTGTGGGGTCCGCCGCTTTGTGGGGCATTGAGAAGTTCCGCGGGGTCCAGATGTGCTGGACAATAGGCCTATTTTGTGTTGTTGTTGTTGTTGTGTTGAGTGTGTTTGTCTGAGTAAGTGCGGAGTACAACACGTGGTCTGTGACGCCGACTGTTGTTGTTATCATGGGTTCCCGAGCAAGTAAGACTGCCTCATAGGGGGACAACACATTTTTGCAAGAATTTACTCCCAACAGTGCGAGGTATTTGTATTCTCATAACTGTCATGAGCGTAAATTGGTTGGAGGGGAGAATCTCAAATGTTGGAAGTTTTCAGAAAACACAGCAGCCTTGAAGAGCGTGCAGAGAAGGCCAGCCCACATCAGCAGCAGCTAAGCTCTGGTGAATGGCTTTCACCCAACCATTGCTAATTTTATGCCCATCAAAACTGCCAATACACACACATGTTTAGATAATTTTTTTAGATTGCCCTGATCAACAACAGCCGTGCTCCAGACCACAGATTTGATTGAGGTGGATGAGTGTTAAAAGTAATCTGCATTAAGCTTAAGGTTGCTCAAATTCAGTACAATGACATATGAGATGAAGTAAAATAGGTAAATATTTGAATTAATTAAGTGCATAGCGGCACTTGACCTGTTTGAAAACTGTCATCTTATTATGAGCCATTGTTGAGATATAGAACACACCTATGAAAACAACTAATATGCAGAACCCTGTATAAAACGGCTAAAACTACATGATGGAGAAGCTGAAATTAATATGTGTAAGCCTTTGCCACTGTGGGCAAAGCACGCAACCACTGTGTGAGGTTGCGTTGCTGTCTCTTCTGAGCTGATGAGCAAGCTACACATTATCAGATCAGGAGCTGGCTGAGAACTCATCAAAGAGAGAGAAACTATGATAAATCGAAAATGTAGCGTATCCGTGAGTTCAGCTTCATCTTTCAGATGCGCAGCAGTTTTCCTGCATCTTGACTCGTGTGTATACAGTGTTTATAGCATCAGCATCATGTTTTTTGTTTATTTGTTTTGTTGGGTCGAAAACTAACTAGATAAATTTGTGATCATACTTATGGATCACCATGGCACATATCATCAGCCATATGATTTATTTACGCAGATGAAAAAAGTGAGTGTGAATGTGCCTGATCACAGATGTGTGTGTGCGTTGTGTAAAAGTAATTGTTGCCAATTGTGAGAGCGGTGATTCTGCAGGTCACCAGCTATTGTAAAGAAAAAAGAGTAAAAAGAGACAGAATCTACATTGTAGATGGAAAATAATCATAGGAAAAAGGTTTTGTGTTTATCAGCCAAGAACAACTACAATCTCATTTTCTGCTTCTAAGAAAGGAGAGTTTACGAAAGACAGAGATAGAGTTCTGTGTGTTCGTTAAGCAGTGATGATAATAATAAAATGTCTTAGTTTGTCACTTTCAGGTGAAAAGCAGACCTGGATCAATTTTCCACATGCAGCAGTCGGAATAAAGTTATAGTTTAAGATCATTGGAAACATTCAGGCCAATTTTTGGCTAACTTATGTACAGCACCATGTGTTCCTTATCGTCACAAGCGAGCTCTCACTCCTCCCTGAAGACAAGGAATGCAAGAGCAATAACATGGCAGATAAGAGACAGCAGCAAAGTCCTGAGTAAAGAGACCCAGCAAGCAGCAGCAGTGTGGACAAACAGCATCGCAGAAGAAGAGCAAACCATCATCCTGACTGATTGGATGAATGGCACTGTGTTTCCAACAAGCTGCAACTTCACTGTGCTTGTGAAAAGAACGTTTGAGGAGAACTGAGGAGACTGTTGGAAGTTGACATTTGCCACCTTTGGAGAAAATGCCAAAAGGAGACAGTGAAGAATACAGGGCAAAGCTGAAGAAGAACTGCCGGCTATTGGACTGTTGAAGTGGGAGAGGACAACAGAGTGAGAGCAGTAGGTGAGAACACAGAGGAAAGCTGTTGTTTAATGTGGGAAATCAAAATTTTGGGTTAGCAAACCTGGGCAAAATAATACTGACTGCTTAAGTAGGAAAATTGTGAAGGAATCTGAAACACTGCAAAAAGAAACATATACAAAATCACACACACAAGCAGAACATGCATTAACCCTACTAACACAACCAAAAGAGAGTCCATGAAGATTAGGCAGCATCTTGAGCATGTGAGTCTGTTTATCATCTTGTCCAAGTCACCTCGTGTGATGAAAACATCAGTGGACTCATAGCACGTTAGTTAAAGATGATCAAATAATAGCAGAGAAGTGTAGGAAAGGCAGCTTTAAGAATATGGCCTGCTGGAGATGCAGCTCCACAGACACATTGATTAAACCTGCCTAATAACAAACATACGTGCAATGAAGATCAGCTTGTTATCTTTCATCAGTGTTAAAATAGTGTCAATTTAGCAGACACCTGTTATCAAATGCTGAATTTATCCAATGCTGACAGTTAACTCTCTAGGTTGCAGGACAACAGTTTGATTTTTGTGGGAAACAAGATTCTGGTTTGACCAACCAGTGATGAGACAATAAATTTAGTTGTTAATATAGTAAATTGGGAGATGCTTTCTGCCTGATTGATGCAGCACAAAATATTTTACTGTATGAGGGAAATTATATTTTTGTGATAATATTTTGAACATGCATTTCTGTTGTCCTGTCATCTTAGTGGGTTAATAGCTGTTATGCAAATTCGTTGATCGTTCTTAAATTAAGGAAGGATGATTGAATTCTAGCACGAGTGAATGGGAAGTGTTGGAGTTTGTTAGAGTGGAGACTCTAAAACACTGAGTGTCCTGTTGTGATGTGTGAGTGAATCCTGCACCCAGATACACAACTCTGAATACATAAGAACGAACTTCTTTTGTGAGATGCATGACAACATGTCACATGTTTTATGATGACGGGGAAAAAGGAAAACTTAATAAAATCTGTGGCCTAAATGAGTAAAAAGGTACAGATTAAAATCATAGCTAATAAGACATTAGGCTTATGTTGTGTGTTGTGCGGCTGATGGTTGGTTTGGTGTTTATCTAGCTGATGATTTTTCTTTTGTTGTGAAGTTGAGCCTGCTAATTAGTATGATGGTTTGATAAATCATGCTGATGGTATGATTTACCCTCCTGAGATGAGGAGCGTGTGTCATGACTGAACGAGGCCTTTTTATTTTGATACTTTCACAGTGCACTGAAAGTTTTGTTTGATGATCTCTGTTTGAGCAGATCTGCACGATTAGAACAGAAGCGCTATATGACACGTCGAGAAAATTGTTGCAAGTGAGTTTCTCCATATTAAAATGGGCTCAGGAGAAAGTCACTTATCTGGGACAATTAAAATGAAAGTCCCTGTCAAAAAGGATTCAGCAAGATAATCCAGCCTAAATTCTTCTTTTGAAATTTTCTTCTTTTTCTTTTGAAATGACGTCATTTTGCTGAGTGTGGAAACTGAATGCGTCGATGGGTTCCACTTTTAGCAAAGAATGAATGAATGCATGAATGAGTGAATGACAAATGAGTAAGAGAAATAAAACTGACTGATTGACAACAGCTGACAAAAGCTGACACGATTTTACTGATGTAACACGACTGTGCAGAGTTAACCCACACCTGACAAAGGTGCAGATAAATCTATGTGTGTTTCTTCTTACAAGGTGCAGGAAGATGACAGCAACATTCGAGGTTGTGTGACGATCTAACCTTTTAAATGCCATTTTCTGTGTTTGAGAATCTATCAGGGGTGTGTTATTTATTGGCTTGTGCGCAGCGTTAACATTTCTTTTCTACAGCAGAGAGTTAATCATGTGTTTGATTATGTGAGTTACAGTAGGGCACACTAATGGTTGATGTTTTTTCTATTACAGGATTACTGGGTTTATGAGTGAAGGGAACCCACAGGCTATATGTTGATTATGCTGTTACACTGTGTTGTTGGGGAAATGTGAAGGTTACTTTGACGATGTGAATAACATGTGAAACATTTCCTGTGTTGAAACTAGTGTCACTTCTGTCCACAGCTATGGATGGCTAACTTTATGGTCTTTTTATGGCACCTCTGGACCCTGTCAACTTGTGCCTGACCTCCGGGATTATCCATGTGTGTTGTTAATGTTTGTTTTTTCTAAGAGTGCATGTAGAGGATTCGGCAGAGACGGACAAGTAACATGAGAAAGCAAATGAGAGATGCAGTGTTTATGGAATAGTTTAATATGGGGCTCATTAGCTGGCCACTACTGAGCTCCTAGTGTTAAATACATGGAGTGACTTTGCTTAAGGGAAGTCACCGATTACATTGATGTTAACTGAGTACATGGGCTGATCCACGTCTGAGGCAGATTATGACAATAATTGTAGTTTTCTAATTTGAGAAACCCTGCACATGATACTTGTCCTGTTGATGCCGAATGCTTTCTTACTCTAATGATACAATTGTTTATAAGTGTGAAGGTTGATTTTACTTCTAGATCTTGTTTTCCAGGCCATGATGGTGTGTATGCAGGCTCCTGGCAGAGCCAGGTTTTGAGTAAACTTAATATGCAAAACACACTAACATCTTTTATTGCAGGATTATAGGTCCGGGATGGTGCTGCTCCAGAGGGGGAGACACCCTGATGTTGCCTGGAACATGATCTAGCTAACTTTTTTCTTTCAGACCGGAATCTAGGTTTGATGAGTTGACTCATGGGAGTGTCCATGCGTCAAGAGGAGGGGTCCAGAATTACAGAGTTACATGAAACTATCTTTTTTATGTTTTCTAAACTATGTTTTTAGGATTTTTGTGCGATTAACAGTTAATCAACGGGTATTAAACCTATGCAAGAGGTGCATCCATGTTCAGATGAGGCTTTGATGGTCTATAGATGGAGCTCACTGAACTAAAGAATGTGGTTTGATGATGATTGACATGCTTTCCAAGTAGAAGTTTTTCCTCCTAGCAAGGAAATACAGGTGCAGCAGTCAGAGAATTGCTGAAAGGAATCTTCTGAGGCCCAGTGAGAAGCAAGACCCATTCCAGGCATAGCTGACAGCCAAGGCAGTGGTTGAGGTCAAAGGTCGAGCTGTTTGGGGCCCATCATGAGATCAGACTTTGGAGCCACAGCAAGGACCACGAAGCTGCGTTGGAATGAGAGCTGTGCCAAGGGGGCTTTCCAGAGGCCAACAGAGGAGATTGTGGACGACAGACGGGCACCTGAAGGCTGAGGGGAGCGTGCCAAGCTCCAATCGACGGCGCAGGCGGATTTCGAGGATGGCATCATGATTCTGTGAAAAGCACAGGAACCAGAAGCGATGGTGGTGATGACAGCAGTTTCCTATGAACATCACCTAATGCTGTGTCACTGTACTGTGCATACGATGGCACACTGAAGACTGCTGGGATCATAACAGCAGTAAGATAACTGGATCCAGCATCCTTTCCACAGAGGGTTTTTCCTGCAGAGAGAATGGACAATGGAGGAGTCATAACTATCCCCCACAGGACAGAGGCCTGAAGTGAGGTGATGGGGGTTGGCAGAGGCCATAAAACTAGAGTGCTGAAGAGGTCTGCAGCTTTTACGATAGCTGAGACCCATGTTGACAAACAACAAACTTAACTGGTATGTTTGAATGTCTATTCTACATACATTTGGACTCTGGTCCTATGGACAGTGATGGGAACACCTGGAAGAGACATTTATGACGCCCTGCAGAACTTAAACCACTCTGCAGAGAGACATGTGATTTACATGTCTTGCAGAGGAGCACAACCAAGCTGGAGTGATCTTGAAAATGTTAATTTCTCTTTTGACCATTAACAATTCATTTGTTTGCTTGTAGGATGCAGTTTACCATTGAATGAGATCAATGAGAACTTGGATAACTGCTAATACATCTGTCAAACTGTGTGCGTTACAGTGATTTAGAGTGATTGATGTATGCTTAGTATAAAAATGGTTGCATTGACACTGTCAGACACGACGTATTCATAACTGGGTACTTTTCTAGCATAACTGCCAAAAAGGGGGGAATGTTAGGTTTTGTATTGTTGATTGTCATTTATGCTTAGAAATATCTACTCATATATGCTTAGAGTTTTATAATTAGTTGTAGATTAATAGTTTGATCCTTAGTAGTCTGCAGACACACGTTGTGTGCATTCCAGAGCACTCTGGCTTTCACACCCACATGCTGGGAGCATGGGAAGAGGTCGTACCTTGTCTTATTGTTTTATGGTAGGATAAACGTATCTATGCCTGTTTTAGGCTAAGTGCATTTTGTTTAGATGAACTGCTGGACTTCCAGGCCAGCAGGGTTAGGAAGTCATTTTATGACCACACACACACACACACACACACACACACACACACACACACACACACACACAGGGTATTCTTTGTTCACATGCATACCTATGCAAGCTGTTATATGTTAATGACCCTATGCATATTCATGTAACCACAATAAAAGAGCAGTGTTACGGGGGAGCGGACGAGAGCAACTGGGGTCAAGCGAAGGAACGGCGCCTGTCCAGTTCTCTCCCGTGCACGTGAAACATAAAGAACTTGCCTACTCGTGTCTTGCTTGCTGTGTAATTACATTGCCTTCAACGTTCCAGCGAATAGGTTCAAGCTACAAACTTATCATATGTATCATAACTCATATGCTGAGTATATTGGTATAGTAAAATAGTAGCTGAGCAAAGGCCTGAATGTATTCAGCTTCTTGTGGTATTTGAGTTTGCTTAGTTACAGGTGACGGAAGGATGTCCAGTCCATGGTGACCTCAAGGCCTGAGATTATCACCATATTTGGAAGAGTATGCCACAAGGAGGAACTTCTGTGTTTGCATTTAATTCTTAAAATACATGAATGTTCTGTACATGCAAATTATGTGCTTGTAAACGCAAGAAGGGGCGTCACAATACCCTGATGTTATAAAAGCAATCTAGAGTGTATTTTGGGTAGAGATGTACAACTGTTTTGCAGTTTGCACCTCTCCACGCTGCGTGCATTAAAATCAATTGTTTGAACGACCTCTTCTGGACTATCATTGTTTTACTCTCATCCTCAATTTCGAACCCGTAACAAGAGAGAACAACACAGTATGAACAGTCTTCTCACAGGTACTGATAAAGAAACAAATATAGAGTTTCTCTTAATTCTGCTTCAGTTTGTTTTCTGTAATCTTGGACTTCTCATGTTAAGTTTGCAGATGCTGAGCTTAAGTTGCCAGAATGTAAATTTCCTACAAAAATACAGGCTAAGTGTGTACCTGTGTTAGTGTTTTAACTGAGGAAGCTCAACAAAGACAGTCCTTCTTTGTATTAATTGACTTGACAAAACCAACAAACCCAGGTGAGAGATAAAGAGTATCACACAGTGGTTATCTGTTTTCTCTTATTTTGATCTAATACAGGTCATTTAGCAAAACGTATTTTAATAGTTGAAGGTTAGTTGAAGGTTATTGGCAATAACTGTTACGGTCCTGGCCATCTAGAGTTTGTTTCTGCGCTATGTCTTTAAGTATCTACAGGTCCTTCCTGATTGGAGAGCTGGCGGTGGGTTATTGGTCCCCTCATCATGTGGCTGTTTTTAAAACATCCCTCACCAGTAGTTGTTGGCTGAAGTAACTGACAGCAGCAGCAGAGCCATCCTTGGCCTCCAAACTTTATGATATTCGTGTGTGTGATTCTTGGGTTCTACAGAGCTTTGTACATAGTGTGTAGACACATTTTCAGTTGTAAATAGTAAACTGTAAATAGGCACTGAAGCAGAAGGGGTGAGCTGCCTTAATTTTCTCCTGTTTAATCCAGTTAGGGAGTTAGGTGTAGCATGTGTCTTTTGTTTGGTTTATGTTTCACACAGGGTTTAGATAGCACCTCCTTTCCTGACTTAGCTTGTTTTTTTTTTGTTTTGTTTTTTGTTTGTTTTTTTGGGGGGGGGGGGTCACTTCCTTTCTAACCCTTATTTCTAACCCTTATGTTATGTTTCTGTACCCCTAGACTGGGGCGTAACAATAACCTACAAATATGACTGATTGTTCAAAACGCTACGTCCAGATGAACAGATTCAACTTTTGGAGATTTACTTTCCTGGATGATTGAGAATGCATCAAGACGACTGGTTGGTGCTCTAATTTGAGCCCTGCTAGCTGAAAGTCACCATATTTTCATCAATTAACAAAATGCAGTGAATGAACAAAAGATAAATCAAATCAATACTTGGTGTAAACACATTTTGCCTTCAAAACAGCATCAATTCTTCTAGGTGCACTTGCACACCGTTTTTGAAGGTAGGTTGTTCCTACCAGCTTCCTCACATCCTTCTCTCTCTTCATGTAATCCCAGACACACTCGATGATGTTCAGGGCTCTGTGGGGGGCTGTACCATCACTTCCAGTACTTCTTGTTCTTCTCTACACTGAAGGTAGTTCTTAATGACTTTGGCTGTATGCTTGGGGTCATTCTCCTGCTGCAGAATAATTCAAATTCACTGAATCATCATTTGAATAGAGACAAATACAGTCTTACTGCTCAATTCCAGCTGCAGGTAACATGGGAAATTGTTACCTGCAGAAAATGTTGTTGCTGCAAGAAGAACAGAGTGTAATCAGTGTTTATTAGTGGTGTCCTTTGGTGTACTGCAGTCCTTAGGATGATGTTTTACTTCAGTACAGTTCAGTGATGGATGGAGGGAATTTTATTGTAGTCACAGAGATCCATAACAGAGAGCAGGAAAAGGGTTCCACTGGATCACAACAATAAATTCTAAGAGAACAAGATGTATTTAATTTTATCCGATCCAAATTATATTTATTTATAAAGCACTTTAAAATTCCCAGCACAGGACCAAAGGGCTGTACAGTAAATAGGTTAAGAACAATAGAATAAAAAAATAAAACACATAATACATTAAAATTAAAACAGCCCTATGTTTAAAATAAGATAAAACAGCACATAATCAAATAAAACAAAAAAACAGAAGAGGCCTGTCTTATCTCAAAAGGCATATTGGTCCATAGTTTTGGAGCTGCTAGTAATGGCTGTATGAAATATTTGCCTTTTTTCTGTAGAGGGACATAGATCTAACAGTATCAGAAAACGCTGCACAACGACAAGAGGTGACCGGACCCTGAGGAAGATTGTGGAGAAGGACCGATTCCAGACCTCGGGGGACCTGCGGAAGAAGTGGACTGAGTCTGGAGTAGAAACATCCAGAGCCACAGTGTAGAGGCGTGTGCAGGAAATGGGCTACAGGTGCCGCATTCCCCAGGTCAAGCCACTTTTGAACCAGAAACAGCAGCAGAAGCGCCTGACCTGGGCTACAGAGAAGCAGCACTGGACTGTTGCTCAGTGGTCCAAAGTACTTTTTCTCAGCGTTTTCTGCCACACTTTTTCCTTCCCACAGACTTCCCACTGAGGTGCCTTGATACAGCACTCTGGGAACAGCCTATTCGTTCAGAAATTTCTTTCTGTGTCTTACCCTCTTGCTTGAGGGCGTCAATGATGGCCTTCTGGACAGCAGTCAGGTCGGCAGTCTTACCCATGATTGCGGTTTTGAGTAATGAACCAGGCTGGGAGTTTTTAAAACCCTCAGGAATCTTTTGCAGGTGTTTAGAGTTAATTTGTTGATTCAGATGGTTAGGTTAATAGCTCGTTTAGAGAACCTTTTCATGATATGCTAATTTTTTGAGACAGGAATTTTGGGTTTTCATGAGTTATGTATGCCAAAATCATCAATATTAAAACAATGAAAGGCTTGAACTACTTCAGGTGTGTGTAATGAATCTAAAATATATGACAGTCTAATGTTTATCAGTACATTACAGGAAATAATGAACTTTATCACAATATGCTAATTTTTTGAGAAGGACCTGTATATTGGATGACGATATAAAAACGTCTATAGTTTCATTTTACGCTATCGTTTGTTTCGTGGTGTCGCAAAATAAACTGTTTACTGCAATATTTTTTCATCGTTTTGACGGTCACTGTAATGGCTATATTAATTTCTTAAAGTTCTCTCTGTCTCTTATACTTAATATAACCACAATACAGACGGACAAGTGCCTGTTTTTATGCGATGTCGTTAGCAACAATGATGGTAACAGCATCGCGTGTCCGCTTGTTTATGTTCCACATAAACCTTTCACAATAAAGCTCAAGATCTCCAAAAGTTGAATCTGTTCATGTGGACGTAGCGTTTTGTGGGAGAAACATTTCGTCACTCATCCAAGTGACTTCTTCAGTCTCAGCTGACTGCAGGTTTCCCCAAACCTTATAAACAGGACATTTGCATAATGACTGAAACCAGCCCACTGAAGGAACAATGGGCTGTGAGGTCAGTTCCTTAATCACAACCACACTGGGGCACATATTCACCAAAACACAGCACACCTTAACATTCTTATCAAGCAGTGTTGTGTCTTCACCCTCACATGATATGAGTAACTCCTGTCCACAGTCTCCATGACATGGTGATTTTGTTGTTGGTCTTCTGTCAGAGCTTCATCTATTACTTGTGCCGCTGCATAATGAAAGCATGTAAGATAAAATTAGTGCATACACCATAAGGTAAATGTACACCAGTATTCCAGGTGCGTGATTCATCTGAAAGTTATGTGCAGATTAGCGTACAACGAGCACAATTTTGTATGTTTTTGGGGCGGGGGTTACCTCCGATGGGTGCTCTTTTTCGCTTTCGTTGCACTCGCCTTGCGTGCCGGTCCGAGTCTGACCGCTGCAATCCAAGCCTGACGTCTTCATTTAGTAATATCGGATACATGAGATCCCTCCCGTTGCCTCCAGGAGGGGAAACGATGAAAAGAGCCCATTTTCCAGCTTCCTGCCTTCCCTATCGTGTGATCTAACGTTGCAACCGACAACACAGTACGTAATGCAGTTTATTAAAGTGCAATTCGAAAAAGGTTTTTGAAATGCAGTTTATTAAAGTGCAATTCGAAAAAGTTTCTTGAACTGAAGTTTATTAAAGTGGAATTCAAAAATGTTTTTTGAAATGAAGTTTATTAAAGTGCAATTCGAAAATGTTTTTTGAAATGCAGTTTATTAAAGTGGAATTCGAAAAAGGTTTTTTAAAGTTTTACTTTTCCAACTTTGTTTTATTGATTTCAACAATGACATACAAAGTTAGCGACAGCAAAGTCAATCTTGATTTCAGAACAGTGTATGTCCATTATACCCTCCAACCCGAATTCTCCCCCTACCAGGTCCACACTAGACAAGACACCGCAGAGAACCAGTCTCTGCCCACACAAAAACATCAAAAAAACAAAAACAACAACAAAAAACAAAAACAAAAAAACATCTCAAGACCCATACACATAACAAGCATAACCCCCAAAAAACAACAACCCCCCCGCAAAAAACAAACAAACAAAACAAAAACAGAGAAGGGATCAAACGAAACAAAAGGGAAAACATAGATAGATAGATAGATAGATAGATAGATAGATAGATAGATAGATAGATAGATAGATAGATAGATAGATATAAGATTTAAAAAAATTAAATTAAATTAAAAAAAGAAAATATAAAAATCAAAAATTTATAATGTAGCTTCGCTCAGTTCACTTCAGATTCAGGAAGTAAAGTGATGGTGTCCACCAGCAAGAGAAATGATTTCCAGATTTTGTTAAATGCTCTAATAGAACCTTTTAGATAGAATCTAAGTTTTTCCAACTTTAAGTTAAAGAGTACATCTCTCACCCAATGATCATGAGTTGAGGGGTGGGGAAGCTTCCACTTCAACAGAATAAGCCTACGAGCTAGTAAAGTGGTAAAGGCTAGGGCCTGTTTGAGGGGCCAGATGAGTTCAAGTCGGGAGGAATGGCAAAAAACAGCGCACTCGAGGCAGCAGCTCCCCCCGCCCCCTCGCTCAGTCGCTTAGTGTCTGAGCTTGGATCATAAATCACAGCAAAAAATCCTGGCACAACATCACCTGCTTCCAAGGTGCATGGAGAAGATGAAAGAATTAAAAAAGCAGGAACTCCAGCAACACTTGGGAAATGAAGAACAGCTTTAATAATTGACCAACACGTTTCGGCTTGTGGCCTTCATCAGGGTCATGAGCTCGGATCATACCAATATTAGGGGGGATTTACGCACAGCCGTACATTCCCACAGTGTGCCACTATGTGCTTCGAATATTGTGTGTAGTTTTTATTTTATACAGTTGTCAGTCAGGCATCTAACTATGAAAAAATTACACTCCAAAAGACCCCGGGCTTCTGAAAAAACAACCCGGGCTTAAGTCCAGTAAGCCACCCCCCCGCTCTGCCACTGGTCTGCAGGATGATATCCAGATTTGTTTCTGGAGGCCGATTGGGAAAGTGAGGGAACTGCGTTTTTACAAAATCTCTAGCCTGAAGATAACGAAAAAAGTTGGAATTAGGCAGGTCGTATTTAGAGGATTAAGTTTTACTTCAGTGCAGTTCAGAAATCGATAGAGGGAATTTTATTTTAGTCACAGAGATCCTTAACAGGGAGGAGAAAAAGAGTTACACTGGATCACAACAGTAAATTCTAAGTAAACAATATGTATTTAATTTTAAGAGAGAGTTAGCTGTGTGCACTACTAAAAAAAGGCTGTTCTAATTCTCAGCATCGCTCCTCTCTTTCCCTGAGTCCTTAGCAATTCTCCCTCTCACGATGACGTTTTCCTCGAGGCCAAGGAAAGAGTTTAGGGAAAGCAGTAGTGATGCGCGAATCATGAACGAATCGTTCAGTACTCGAGAATCACTTTACTGACTCATGAATCATGATTCACCAGCCCAACTGACTCACTGACTCCTCTCTGTTGCTGTTAGCAGCAATATATCTAGCTTATAATTAAAATTGTGGAGAAAAACACAACATCCAGTATCTTAACAAAAAAATTTCTGCTCTGAACTGGAAGAAAAAACCCTGAGTAGATGCTCACATCAAGACAATAGCTCCTCGGTTCACAGTAGCATCGCTCTGCTAACAGCATATTTGAGCTACTCACCCCCTCCCTCCTGTGCTGAATCATAAACGTAAGCGAATCACTCAGGACCATTGACTGTAGAAAACATGGACGACGCCACAGCTCCCCAAAAATGAAGCCAAAATGTCTCTATCGCCCCCTGGTGTCTGGCTGCAGTATAGGTCATAAACCCCGCCTCCTCCATGTTAGCGGATTAGACTGGGGTCAGACTAAAATAAATTTATTCTCCTTAGATAATTTTTTTCCAAAGATTCTTTCTTTTGTTATCAATAGTTCTCATCATGCTAATTGATGTCCAAGGGGTCTCCTTTCCCATAAGTTTGATTCTAATTTCTACCGCGGGGATGTTAAATTGGGGTGAAACGTCATCATAGCAGCTTTGACTGGCAGCTGCAGTCACGGAGAAACTTGTGTATCTCTGTTCGGGAATAGCAGATAGAGCGTAGGCTCTGAGAGGAGGGCCAGCGTTTACGCTACGAAAACACGACCGAGTGTTTTAACCTGACAGTCTGATTTGTTCTTCAGTAAACTCGACTACCTGACAGAAGGACCCAAGGCCCCGCTGCACTTTTTCGGTAAGTTAAACGTGTTTGTAAGCTAATCCGTAACTACCGTCCTTAGCTTCTGTCAGGTTTTGTGTGGAGGCGAGGAAGAAGGAACCCAAACGCAGGACTCGCAGGTAGGTGAAGACTGGTGAAGGTTTATTATAAGGAATGGATGAACAGATGGTGAACGGACACTGACTGGCTGGATAACTGAATGGCTGACTGAACTGAGGGAACGCACGGAAAGGACAGCATCACACGAACATAACATCAATGACACGACACTGGACTGGTTGAACTGAGGAACATAAATACACAGGCTGAGTGAAAAGTGATTAGAAACTGGTGAGTACACAGCTGAACATAATGAACTAATGATAAAATGGGAAGAGGACTGAACATAATGCACATGGACCAAGGTTAACACAATAAAACAGGAAGTGAAACAGGCAGAAGATAAACAGTGAACATTAACTGAAAATACTGGGTCAACGACCCAGAAACCCTGACAGCTAGCTCCTGAGACCTCGCTAGCTAAGATGAGCACTCGGCTGTCAGGGTTCGTTTAGCTAATCTGTGCAGGTGAATGAATTTACTAAAGAAATCAAGAGAAACATTCCGGGCTAATCAGTCACTAATTACTGTTACTGTACTTTTATTACAAGTATTAAGCATTCAGCAGAGCTGATTATTAAATATCTTATTGAACAGCAGCATGAGAGGAACTTAAGATCCTGAGTGTGTGAGGACAGAAGAATCAGCTTTATTTCAATTTTGAGGGATAAAATTTATATCTGAGTTTGATGGTTCTGTTCTCTTTGTGATTACAGGGGCTGCCCTCAGATTCGGACCTCAGCACCACCCAGTGACAGCAGACAGATCATCCAACATGTTCACATGTTAACTGCAAAATGAGCTGATGAAAACAGTACAAAGGTTAAAGTACCACATGTGCTGTAGTGAAAGCTGCAGCTTTATTGATAAAGTTAAAGACAAAAAAAACAAAAGGATTAATCACTCATGTAACTGTGTCACTATATATCAGCATTAACAGGACCTCTGTTTGGTGTTTCACAAAGCTGCTGATCTCAGACCTGCACAGCTTCCGTTTTAAACACTTGATGTACTCAGCTGCATGAAGAGCATATGAGATTTTCTCTGACACAATTAAATAAAACCTGATGAAGGTCAAAGGTCGTCACTTGTATGTTGAACTACAAACTTGTGATCTGGAATTCTTTCACAGTTTTTTGCAGATAGTGTGTTATTTACCATAAAGTGATTCAGAGTTATTCATACCAGAGTAACCAGAGAGGATCATATATTTTTAAATATATAACTTTCTACAGGACTGAATATAATATGTTTATGTAAAAGTCTGGAGCCTCTGGGGAGTATCTGAGTATTTATAAAATTACACAAACCAAAGGTCTCATCACAGTGTTCATGAAATGCTGGGTTTTTCCATCTCCTGGATCGGGCCTACAGAGGAGTGCTGAAGATTTCCCTGTGAGGGAGCTGCTGGTGAAGATCATGAGTCCTGCTTGATCAATGCGATGAGCTTCAGTCTTCCTGGTGTTTCTCAAGTGAAGTCTCTCTCAGTCGGTCAACAGAACATCTGGCACAGGACAGCTGTGATGAAAGAAAAGGAAGAAGTTTCTCCAAACCTCTGGACCCAGGAAACCCAGCTTGGTCCTGATGGTCTCCCTCACTAGTTTCTCTCCAGGGTGAATGTAGCTGTGGATATAATATGGACTCTATTATAAAATGAAAAGAATAAATTAGACTACTGTGCAAATTCCCTGCTGACTCGGCCTCAGGAGGGCTAGAGGCAAGAATCAAGTGCACCCAAATGAGCGCATCATTGATCATGTGCGCATCACGCAGAGGGAGAGTGGGAGTGAGAGACGATAGGCGCAGCGACAGAGCATGGCAGTTGTAACGCAGTTTGTGTGATTCCGTGTGCGTTAATGAATCTGTAAGTTGACCTTTGCTAACTGGTACGACAACAGTCATAGTTGTTTGTGCATGTTTCAAGCTAAAGTTATGCCTCGGTACACTGATATCACGTTAGCAGGTTAATTTAATTATTTAGTTAATTTGCACTAAGTTCATAACAGTGGTCAGAATCTCCTCCAACGATTACATCCAGCGGTTAAAAGATTTTTCTGTTGTTTATTGCTTAGTTAAGCTGTTGTTAGCTTGCCACATTCTTGCCTTAGTACTAGCAACTGGGAATATATGTGCTATTTAGCCAACTTGTGGTCTTACGGTGACCCCTTGTGGACATTGTAAAATATTGCTGTGACTAAGTAGATGATATGTTCTGATTGTTGCTTAGTTATTTTAGACCCTGCTAATTATAGTATTACCTGTTTCTGTTTCAGACAACCATGCTTATAGTCACCTATACTGCATCTGCTAGTTATAAGTTCATATCTGGCTGCAGCACAGTTGGATTTATCCTGGCAGCCTGCTGTAACCAGTTCTTCTGTGAAGCTTAATTAAAGACAGTGAACTAAACTCCTGGACTGCTGCAGTCTTTCTGACCGAAGACTTAGGCCAGACTTGTATACCCAGCACCTCCAGTTTATATATATTCTACAACTACACTGAAACGTTCTGCTGATGTTTTTAAAGTTTCCATGTTACCAGGCTGTAGAGAGCTCTGAAGATTTAAACAGTTTTAGATCCATTACACTCACAGTCTTATGTTAAAATCTCAAAGGACAGCATGATATTTTTTGATATTAACAGTAACTCTGGGCCTCTGTGGAGTGTGCAGATGATCTCATCGCTGTCTAAAAATGGATAAAAACAAACATAAGAAGTGCTGAATCCTTCAATAACACAGATTATTAGAGTAGCAGGTGTGTAGCATTGCTAACTAGCTAGCAACAAGCCTCCAACACAGCGCATATGCTAGCGGCTAATCTAGCAAACGAATTAACAAAAGAGTGATTTTAGAACTATAAGATGATAAGCTGTGCGTCTTTTTCTATAACAGTGACATGGCTGTATTTACCTTAATTAACCGAGTGGTCAGTCGCGGTAAACCAGCAAAAAAACTCGAGCAGCCGGGCTACGCAAAAAGTGTAGGGGGGCGTGTTCGCGGTCATGTCCAGCGGGTGTGTGGGCGGGAGCATTACACACTCGCTCCACCTCAAGTCACTACTGTACGGAAGAGGATTAGGGCCACAGGAAAGAAAAAAAAAAGAATTCTGACTTTAATCTCAGAATTCTGAGATTAAAGTCAGAATTCTGACTTTTTTCTCAGAATTCTGACTTTAATATCAGAATTCTGACTTTTTTCTCAGAATTCTGACTTTAATCTCAGAATTTTGAGGTGGGCACCTGCAGGCATCCATCTTCAGCGACAGGGATGTGTCCAGGTGTGCAGGTGGAGACCTAATTCACTAAACATGGTGGATCTTAGAAATATGGTATCTAACCAGATTCTTACTCTGGATGGCATTACCTTGGCCTCCAGTAATGCTGTGAGGAACCTTGGAGTCATTTTTGACCAGGACATGTCCTTCAAGGCACATATTAAACAAATATGTAAGACTGCTTTCTTCCATTTGCGCAACATCTCTAAAATTAGAAATATCCTGTCTCAGAGTGATGCTGAAAAACTAGTTCATGCATTTATTACTTCCAGGCTGGACTACTGTAATTCATTATTATCAGGATGTCCTAAAAACTCACTGAAAAGTCTTCAGCTAATCCAAAATGCTGCAGCAAGAGTACTGACAGGGACTAGAAAGAGAGAACATATTTCTCCTGTTTTGGCTTCAAAATCCTGCTCCTCACATACAAGGTCTTAAATAATCAGGCCCCATCTTATCTTAATGACCTTGTAGTGCCATATCACCCTATTAGAGCACTTCGCTCTCGCTCTGCAGGCCTACTTGTTGTTCCTAGAGTATTTAAAAGTAGAATGGGAGGCAGAGCCTTCAGTTTTCAGGCCCCTCTTCTGTGGAACCAGCTTCCAGTTTGGATTCGGGAGACAGACAATATCTCTACTTTCAAGATTAGGCTTAAAACTTTCCTTTTTGCTAAAGCATATAGTTAGGGCTGGACCAGGTGACCCTGAATCCTCCCTTAGTTATGCTGCAATAGACGTAGGCTGCCGGGGATTCCCATGATGCATTGAGTTTTCCTTTCCAGTCACCTTTCTCACTCACTATGTGTTAATAGACCTCTCTGCATCGAATCATGTCTGTTATTAATCTCTGTCTCTCTTCCACAGCATGTCTTTATCCTGTTTTCCTTCTTTCACCCCAACCGGTCACAGCAGATGGCCGCCCCTCCCTGAGCCTGGTTCTGCCGGAGGTTTCTTCCTGTTAAAAGGGAGTTTTTCCTTCCCACTGGACTTCCCACTCGCCAAAGTGCTTGCTCAAAGGGGGTCATATGATTGTTGGGTTTTTCTCTGTATTTATTATTGTGCGATCTACTGTACAATATAAAGCGCCTTGAGGCGACTTTTGTTGTGATTTGGCGCTATATAAATAAAATTGAATTGAATTGAATTGAATGGATATAAGTGATTTTTTGCGTGGCCGAGGGGTCCCCGAAGATGCTATTTTATTAATGGAAGAGCAAAAGGTGAGTAAAAAAAGAGAGATACTTTGGTGTCTCTTATTTTTACAGGAAAACAGTTACGGTACAGTTACGGTTAGCTGTTAGCATGCTTGTTAGTTTATAATGTTATATAGGAATGAACGTGTTTCACGATGTTACAGTATACTCGGTGAATTGACGTTTTAACTGTTGCAGGATCATCCCAGATGGGTTCGTTGCATTTTATTTTATTGTTCTACTTACTATTACATAGTTTTTCAAGGCAGTTAAGCGGAGCTGTGTTACAGATTCTAGCCGCCTGCCAATAACACTGGTATATTTGATATTGGCAGTAAGTTACACTTAGTACAGCGGAGGAGAGAAACTGTAATGAATGTTTATGCGGATATTTCACTCAGAAAAATGGGTGGCGTTCATACACAGCCACCGACACAGCCCCGGTTGTTGTTCTGACGGTGGCCGACTGACGATCCCCTCACAACATGCTAACACAAACTAATGTTGTGCATGTAACTGTGTATACGTTAGTGGTACAGCGTCGGAAGAAATGAGCAAACTGTCAACTGTTTATAATGTCAGAATGACGTCATCGTTCTCCTGCACTGTGTAATGTATGTCAGCTCAAGAAGGAAATCATATCTTATACTCTGAGCTGCCCAGTGCACTTAACGCCTGCGTGTGGAAATGGTAGGTACAGTTCACTACCGGTAAAAAATAAATTTAATACAGTATTTGGGTTTTTTTTTTTTTATAGAACAATAAAATAAAAAGTGCTGGCTGAGGAGCGCTGTCGTGTTGAACTTTGACCTCGGAGTGACGTGACGTTTGTTTGAACAACCAATAGAAGTGCAGAAAGTCGCAAATCAGGCATATTGTTCGCATGAACACAAAAATAAATAAATAATGAAATAATCCCGATGTTGTGCCAAAGAGTGATTTGTAATGTTACTTTGTGCCACTAAAGCTGGCCCTCCCGACCAGTTTGTTAAGTTTCCCCCTGTCCCTCTCTGCCATTCCACCACTCCAGCAGACCACAACATAAAAGACAGCAGATGCCACCACAGTGTGGTAGAACATCCTTAGAAGACGTACTACCTACATCATAACCAATCAAGTCCTGCCTTTTTTTAAATACAGATTAGGATTTACTATTTACTGAAAGGCTATGCATTAGTTTGCTTCTTTCATTATTGTGTTTCGCCCTGCATAAAATAGATAGCTTTCCTGATAACTACAGTCAGTACTCTCCTGCTGCCATTAGCGGTGACCTAAGAGGCTTAACCATAATATTGCTTTGCAGTGTAAATGTTGCAGAAAATGACTGTCTTTTCTTTCTTCTTGTGTGCAGATTGACTGTGACGTCATAGCACTGATGGATGACGCAACTTTGGCAAACTACATTCCCTCGTACGGAGACCGAATTGCCCTCTTCAATTTCTGCAAAAGCAAGCAACCACTGTCAAAAAGAAAACTAGGACTTCTGCAAAAACTTCGTGAGAAAATGAAAACCAGAAAAGAAAGTCCAAAGGAGAACACTTCACATACAGATGCAGGAATAGGACAGACAAAGAAGCAAAAAGCAACACGAAATGTTGAGATAGGATGGATACATAGTGATGGAAAAGTAGCCAAACAGGTGAGAGCGAAGCAGGGAGGTGGCACTAGAAAAATTCAAATGGCCACTGATGCTGGATTAAAAGATATTCTTCAAGAAGGAAAGAAACTTTTTTTTTCCTGATGGCATATCTCCTAAGGGATGTGAAACAGATTTTGAGTTTGAGGTGCCGTCCAAATGTTAAGGTTCAGATATTGAGGAGGAATCCAAAATAGAGGTTTGGGACTTTAAACAGAACCACCTTACTGATGATACCTGCCAGTCTATTGGCAATATGTATGAGGCAGCGAGACTGACAATGTTACGCTTCTACATCGCAACAAAACCAAAAGATCCTGAAGAAGATGCCAGCGAGACATCTGAAGTGGTGTTTGTCTCAGAAAGCAGTGGCAGTGATATTAATCCATTGCAAGTGGGGGAAGTCAGGGGTAATTTTGATGAAGTCATCACTGGTTCAGAAATTTCAGATGATCCAGAAATAACTTTTGGGCCAATTTTTGATGCTGAAGAAGATACAGAAGACACATTAGTCTATGAGGGTTTTCTTGTACCCCTCAGTCCACCGAATTCAAAGAACGTAATAACAATCACCATACGTCATGCTGACACTTTACGTGACATGATTATTGCTTTCTCTGATGCAGAGATTTTGAGAAAAACACTGAATGTGAAGCGCATACTTCCAGACAACACAGAAGAACCAGGCACTGGATCAGGAATACTAAGAGATGTACTCACATGCTTCTGGCATGAATTTTATGAGCGATGCACCCTAGGTGCAACAGTTAAAGTGCCATTCATTCGCCATGATTTTCCTGCTGAAAAATGGAAGGCAGTTGGGCGAATACTCTTGAAAGGTTATGAAGAATGTCAGTATTTTCCAAATAAACTTGCAATCCCTTTTCTGGAGCAAGTGCTTTTCAATGGTGTTTACAGTGATCTTAAAGCACACTTTCTACAGTTTGTCAGCAGCCAAGAATGTGATGTTTTGATGGAAGCAGTAAAAAATTTCTCTGCAGTTGACTTGAATGATCTTATGGAAGTTCTTGACAGCTATGGCTGTAGAAAAAGAATCACTGCTGAGACTCTTCCTACAATCCTTGATGAAATAGCACACAAAGAACTTGTCCAAAAACCAATGTTTGTTATTGACTGCTGGAGGGAGATCATCAACCCCCATATCTCCCTCAGTCCGGAGGCACTGACCAAGTTATTCTCTGAACTGCAACCAACTTCAAAAAAAGTGTGCCAGCTCCTGAAATTTGCTGTGGATTTGACTCCACAACAAAAAGAAGTGAAAAATCATCTCAAAAGATTCATCAGAGAGTTGGATAACATTAAACTTCAGAAATTTATGCGTTTCTGCACCGGATCTGACCTTATAGTAACAAACAATATTTATGTGGAATTTCAAGATATGACAGAGTTTACAAGAAGACCAGTCGGACACACGTGTGGGAATGTTCTGCAGCTAGCTAACAGCTATGAAAACTTCCCAGATTTCCGTTCTAAATTTAATGCAGTTCTTGAAAGTAATGTCTGGGTGATGGACATTGTTTAGACTCTCACAGCAATTTGCTACATTTGAACTGCTCATTCACACTAGAGCATAACTGTAAAGAGATGTTAGGAATATGTATTTTTATGTATTTTGAACTTATACAGTATACTTTTTTTAATTAGAGAGAAGTTTCCCATCTCTGTTAGAAGTCCAGTTTTGGCTAATATGTCAGTTTCTTTTATCATTTTGAGTTTTACATGATACAGTCACAAAACAAAACGAACAGGTACACTGTTTACTACCATATCCAGAGCTGTCTTCACCAAATCCAAGCTTTCCAGCTGTAATACAGAAACCTTCAGCAAAAGCATGAAGAAAGAATACTAAAGATCTATAAACTATAATTAAACTGCTCTTAAAATTTCTTTAATGCACCATGTGTGGTGTGAGAATTCAGCACAGTCAAATACTTTTTTAAGTAATTAGTAGTAAGACTAATTCATTCAGATGGTATTTTCTTGTTTTCCTGTTATTCATCCATCAAACTGATTCAAGCTGCTTAAAGGATTCAGTCTGTTTTGAAGACAGTTATTGATTACTAAGATCATAAATAAACACTGTACAGTTCAGTGCAGTGGTCAAGTGCTGTGATTATTCAGGCATCCTTTTGTAATGCCAAATTGTCATGTTCTCAGATAAAGTATTAATCTTAACACCTGAAAGAATGTCTTTTTACTGCCAGAAATTATGCATTTTTATTTGTATGCATGTATGTTCTCAACCATTCACACTTGTTTTTATGTGATACCACAATAGCCAGTGTTCATGATCTTTACAGTAAGTCCCTGATGTGTACTGATGCGTAACAAGACTGTATGAGATCTATAAGTTTGTTTTAAAAGTTGAGTCATTCTTGTTACAGGGCAGCTTATATGGTTATGAGTTTTAGCCATGTTATTGGCATTGGCAAGAACAGGTTTCTTGTAAACTTTTTCCAATAAAATGTTACTGTACACAGTACATTTGTATTGTTGTTTTGAATATGTTCATCAAGCTCCTTATCTATTTGAACATGCCAGATTTCAAGAGACTGCCACACATGAGCTCAGTAACATGGAAGAATACCATTTATTTTTAATTTCAAACATTTCATAAAGATACACAAATATAAATGTAAAACATGTTCCACTTAATGGGACAATAACTTGGTTCCACTTGCAGGAACTGTTTTGTTGCATTGTTGCTGGGATACTACAAATAAAAGTCAAAATATTTTTGGTATGTTTCTTATAATTTTAGGATTCATATCATAAAGGAGCCTTGTATACGACACCTCACACTGCATCAGTATAGCAATGACTCATGGTCATTTTACATGAAAACCAGCTAAAATATCTTACAACTAACAGAAGTGAAATAAAATAATAATTAGGTGATGGATCTTCATATGTGTAAATGATTATAATAGCTTTGCTTTAATATAATTGCACTAAAAGCTCCCCAAAAGGCATAACGACTTGAAATATTAACAATGATACGTTTATAGAAACATTTTGTTGTCAAGACCTAGAAATGTTAATGCTACTATGGTTTGCTGAAACATTCCACAGATAACCTGGGCACCTAGCATATCACATGCTGGTGCCTGGGCTTCCAGCCATGAATATTAAGAATAAAGGTTGATACAGAAAACAATGAACAGGGAGCTGGTCAGTTTATATTTTATATACTATGCACATATCTGGCAACAAAACACAGAAATTTATATTGCAGTTGACTGGTAGGCAGATTTACAACGCTTATGATTCAATCAAAAATATAACATTTGTAAATGCAGTTTAATGTATGGCCTTTTAAAAGGATTAACATGTGTTTCATAACTGATTGATAATATCACAATGTTCAGCTTTTTCAAGCAATATATAACCAGTTCTGTTTATTGGTAGTGTGAATGTAGAAATAAATCTTACTTGGGGGGGGGGGAGATACCAACCAAACTGTATTTATTACTATGATCAACATAAAATGATACTACTTGGTGTCGATCTCCTATCAGCACTCTGAATTTACATTACAGCAGTAATAAACAGCAATATTCTGACAGAATGACCTGAAAAATGGCATGTTCGGTCACACCTAAAAGATGTCTTTCATTTAATGCAGTGCTGAAATACCTGCATAAAAGGTACCTGTAAGACATGGCACCTACTATCAAATCACGTTATCAAGATAAAGAGAAATATTTTGTATTTATTTGTAAATTTCATCACAGGGGCACTGACCTTTTGGACTACACTCTTCCATACACAAAGTGATATCCTCCATAGAAATAGGTTTCAGTCTGTCCTCAGCACTGTGCAGCTCTGGAAATGAGTACATTACTACTGGTCGACCCGATGCTGCACTACCACTTGGCCGGATTTTGTGCGAGTTCCATGTGTTCACAACTTCATCAAGTTCATCCTACATGAAAAACAGCACAATATAAGTGTATGAAACAGACCATGTACCAGTAGATTTAGCCAAAGTTGAGGCTTATTAACTCATTAATCAACAGACATAGAAAGTGATCTCTAATTAATGTAAAACCAAGCAGCAAAAACAAAATAGCACTGTCACTAAAAAGCACATGGACACAGAATGGTGCTACATGATTCTACTGTTGAATAGATAGCCCAACACTTTATACTCAGTGTGCAATGACTCTACAATATATTTTCAATAGAGAATTTACCAAATGATAAGATTGCTTTCTGAAACCGTGCCCAAAGGACCGCTAGGTAACAGACTCCATAGTAATTAAAACCATGTGGCAATAAAAAAATTTAATGCTCAATGCACCTGTACTGAGAAAGGGGCAGTTAGTTCCACTGATAACATGAGTACAATTCCATCAAAGTATTAAAATGGAATCCCAAAAAGTTGATTCTGTTCATGTGGATGTATTGTTTTCAGTGTGAGAAATGTTTTGTCAAAAATCATTCCTTACCTGGCTGATTGAGCATGCATCAAGACATATTAAAATGGAAATAAAATTCATATTTTATTTAAAGAAAAAAATGTTCTAAGCATGTTTATATTTTCTATTTTTGCAGCTAAGACATTACATAGCATGAGCACATGCTTTTATCTGAATTAGATTGAGAAAGCAGAACTGGATAAGACTTTTGTCCAAAAAATCCCCTGTGAAGTGGCCATCATCCTGAAAACTTTGAAATAAGTTCATACAAAATTGTGCACTCTGTTTGCGTAGGGTAGCCCAGGATCCTTCTATACGTTTGCTGGCTGTACTTCTTCCGTAAAGGAAACTTTTCTCACCTGCAAAACTGTCTGTGTGGTTTCTCCGTAAAAACATCTGCATTTGTTCGACACAACCATTTTCTGTACCTCGGTCAGCACGTAACCTCTCTGGACATCCATTGATGCATGAAACTGTTTTCAGAAAATAACTTGCAATCAATTTAGGGTCATTGTTTGTGGTATAAGCCTCCATCCATACAACATAGCGGCTAAAACCATCTATGCAGCCACTGATAGCAATACCATATGGTTTCAACTTGTCATAGCCATCCATGTGCCAGAGAGCATTTGGCCCTCTGCAGCTGCACTGACGTCTTCTCAACCGTCGAGCTCGTCTCAGTTCCACACCTTCAGGGTCTACCAATTTGATTATGCATCTTACAGTGTCTTGTGACACCACAAATCCACGATGAATTGCACGAAGATGTAGCCAATGATAACCTTGCATCTGTCCATTTGTCATGATCTCTTGTTGGACAAAGGCTAGCACTTCCTCCAAGTTTGATTGATTCTTCCTTCTAAAGAGCCCAAGTCTTTTACAAATTCTCTTTAGAGTTCGAACACTTATAATTGTCTGATGACTATGTGCTAAAATTGAAAGTATTTCTTTGTTACTGAAGGAAAGTCTGAAATACAGTCTTATAAAGTCATCCAAATCTGACATGTCAGCGACTGTTTCTCTCAATTCGAGAGGTGAAGTTTTTGCAGAAGTCCTAGTTTTCTTTTTGACAGTGGTTGCTTGCTTTTGCAGAAATTGAAGTTGAAATTTAATCTCTGACTTTTTTCTCAGAATTCTGAGAATAAAGTCAGAATTCTGAGAAAAAAAGTCAGAATTCTGAGATTAAAGTCAGAATTCTGAGAAAAACAGTCAGAATTCTGACTTTAATCTCAGAATTCTGAGAAAAAAGTCAGAATTCTGAGATTAAAGTCAGAATTCTTTTTTTTCTTTCCAGTGGCCCTAATCCTCTTCCGTAGTACTGCGCAGACTCTGGCTCCAAATTTGCAAGATAGCAGCCTCCACAAGCGGGATATTTTGGCTTCATTTTTGCACAATGGTAGGAGGCGGAGTCACATCGTCCATGTTTTCTACAGTCAATGCTCAGGACTCGCTCACCCCCTCCCTCCTGTGCTGAATCATAGAGCGAACGAATCACTCACTCACTCACCCCCTCCCTCCTGCGTCACAGCTTTTTCTTCTTCTTGGTTGGCAACCAATGTTAAGGCGCATTACCGCCCCCTGGCTCACAGCTAGTGGACATTTAGATGAGAAAATATATATTTTACACATTTAAGGAAAATACTAATAAAATAAAAATAAACAAAATAAATGTTTATTAAGAAATTTTGATAGGAAATTGCTTAATTTTACAAATGTTTTTGCTCTATAAAATAGTTTTTTTTCTTTTAGAATCACTCATCTTAGCAGTAGGATTTACATGAAAAGAGAAACAAATTAAGTTTGAGTGAAAATGTACATTTTTGCACTCTCTGGTCAACTGACTCAGTGAATCAAATGACTCAAAAAATTCGATTCGCTTTGGTGACTCATTAAAACTCGATTCAGTAAAAAGAATCAAATTTACCATCACTAGAAAGGAGATTGGCGCTAATTTTGAAATAACACTCCCACGTGGTTACGTTGTGCAGCTGAGTCACGTGACCGCACAGCTACAAATCACAGCAGAGCCGGGAAAAGGGGGCGGAGCAAAGTGTGTGTGCAGGAGAGGAGTCGAGCACAGAGAGCTGCTTTTTCATGAAACGGGAGTAAAGTAGTGAACTTACAGGAACAAATACCACTATCAACGTTTGGATCGATATCTGCATCGATCTGCACCCTTGTCTCCTGGATTGTAGCTGAGATCAGCGTGAACCACGTGGGTCTCTGCTCCCTGATCTGTTTGGAAAGACTTCCAGCTTCATCACGGAGTTTCTCTCGGTTTGTGGGCTCATCTAAAGGTAAGCACCGAGCTAACTTTAATGTGGGTTCAGTTTATGTTGAGTTTATCTCTGTTGAGAATAATAGATTGCTTGGTATACACTGGAGTTAGACAGACTGTAGAGTTCGTGATTGCTTGCAACATTATGAAATGGCGGTTGCTAGAGGGTAAGAATACATACAGAAAAATAGTCTTTGAATATGAACAAAAGGATGGGCTGCAGGGCAGGAGAACAGCCAACCTCCACCCCCACGACAGTAAGCCACAGGTACAAGCGTGGGGGAGGGCAACCCCAGGGTTCCAATAAATTCTTGCTTTTTCTTTGCCCACCAAAAAAGGTATGTACAAAACGAAGGAGAACAATGTGACCTGAAGTTACTAAACTTCACGAGTGCATACACTCATGAAGTTTAGTAACTTCAGGTCACTGCAACAAGCCCAGGTACAGTTTACCAACGGATGGGTACAGGACCTTGAAATACATCGTGTAGAACGAAAGACCATCGTACATATCATAAGTTTACCAGTCTCACAAATCGTCTTCATAAATACTAATTCGTTAACCGTTTATTAATAGGACCTTTGAGCTCAACGGTAATTAATTAGTAGTGGAAATAATTTCTGGTACACATTACAGAAATGTAGCAGTGACAATAATATTGTACGCTGTAATCGTACTGGGCAATTAGTGATACAAAAAAACTGTTTTATCCTGTGAATAAAAGTATACGTTTTTGTCAATGTACCATGGTAATAACAGAAGCGAAACACAATATTCTGTCAGGACAATTCACTATTTATGCACAATAAAGAAAGGAGCATAGCGCCACAATTTCTGTTCAGCGCCAGACTTCCTTGTAACCTATATCACCAATTATGTTATGAAAAATGACGTATTAACTACTACAAAACACTGAACTTTGTGGGAATGCTTGGAGCAGACTAACCTGTGAGCTGGCGTGTTCTGGGACGTTATATTTGGTCTTTGAATGGCTGCAATCCAGGCCATCCATCGCCTGTTCTCTTCAACGACATAATCCGATAACAACCGATCTCTTTACCCGTCGGCTTCCCGTGGCTGTCATGCGATCGGCTATTGCAGTTAATAATACAACAGCTTCTTGGCATTATTTGTGTTTCTTTTTATCGCTGTGTAACTGATTTCAATTGAAAGCCTGCGTGCCCTCGTACCTCTTGCCACGAGTTCCCAGAACTCTTTGCGGTTTTACCCCTGAATGACGTCACATTTTCAATCTCTATAGAGAGAGAGAGAGAGTAGTGGAAGCTAGGGATGGATATCGAAAACCGGTTCTTGTTGAGAACTGGTTCCCACTGTTTCAATTCCTTGGAATCGTTTGCCATTTTTGCAAACGATTCCCTTATCGATTCCAGTCGCCCCGAATGACGTCACCACGTTGCGGAGCGTCATTTACCTGGCAGGAAACATGGCGGCTCAAACGCTCAAAAGTTTGTTTATACTTTACGAGAACGGATGACAACAGGGAACTTGCAATACTTGCAAAGTAGATATTTCATTTAAGGGAGGAAACACTACGAACATGCAAAAGCATTTGCTCACAAAACACGCGACAACCTTAAATGAATGTCGTGTTTTTAATTCCTCTCCGGACTCGTGAATCTGAACTCAGCAGCAGCGGTAACGTTTGCACGTCCTCTCCCGTTATTGCGGCAGGTAAATTGTTAGAGTGGATTCTTAAATGTTTGTCATTTTTATGCTTGCCATCCATTTCTACATTGTTTAACTGTGAGGCTGAAGTGTTTTATCACAGGGAACATCCTTGTGGAGGTCTGTTTGATGTGTGGTAGAGCTTCCTGCCCTTTGTATGGTTTCACTGTGTTACCTATGGTAAACCATACATTGGGTGTGGGGGAGACTACCCTCTTTATGACCAAGGATGTTCCCCCTGCTTTTAGGGTTTATGACCCTTTGATCAGCAGGAGGGCACCTACACACACACACACACACACACCTACCTACACACACACATACACACACACACACACACACACACACACACACACACACACAAACACACACAGTGCCTCGTCTTTGTAACCAAGGGGGGTTAAGAGGGGAGGTACGTGTTGTAAACTATTGTGTGAACTGTCTCTCAATAAATAGCTGCGAGGGAAGCTGCTCTTTGAAGGACTTTGGGCTGGAGACAGGTTAGGAGCGTGAGCTCCAAGAGCTGGTTCTTGACCAAAGGCCTCCCTTGCGCAAGTAATCGATCGAACACTGTTGCCTTGTTTTCTTTCATGATGAATAAGTCTCTAGAACTAGCGGGGTTTGTGGGAACAGACCCAACATAAATAATCAACTAACAGTGCATATTATGTTAGCGCGATCTGCCTCATTACAAAACCTGCCATTACTGTGCATTTAGGTGACCGTGATGAGAGAGACAGACAGAGTCTGGCTGGCTCAGCTGCTGGCAGTTGTCGCTGCAGTCTACCGGTAGCGTCTCCTTTCAGGCCAGGATGAATGTCACCGAGCAGTGACTAAGTTTGTGGTCAAAGCCTTGCACCCATTTGTCACAGCAGATGCCCCCGATTTTCGGTAAGTGAAGGTGTTTAATTGTAGGCAGGGACATTACTGGATATTCTTGTGTAACTGCTACAGAATAATTTATGTTATAGTACAGAAGAATATTTATTTTATTATTTTACATTTACATTTTTTTTTCCTGGGGACCCTGTGACACCCCATTGAAGGCTGGTTCTCTTGAGATCGCACTGTTGGGTTTGTAAGGCCATGTTACTCCTAAATTTCTATCTCGTTCAAAGAGAAGATAAAAACAAAGTTCTAAGCTAATCGACCTGAGTGTTCTCCTTTTTCAAAAGAATCGATAAGAGAATCGATAAAGAATCGAATCGTTAAACAGAATCGAAAATGGAATCGGAATCGTTAAAATCTTATCAATACCCATCCCTAGTGGAAGCCTACTGAGAAGGGGTGCCAAAGGGCTACCCCCGCCGCTCGTCCCCCCTTACGCTATAAAGGTGTGTGTGAGGAATGCTCCTCACACACTTTAGAATAGGACTTCATAGAATGATCTCCAGATGCGTCTGTATTTTATTTACTCCCAGCCAGGGGCGATTCTAGGATCAGAGCTTTGGGGGTGCTGAGCACCCAGAGAGCTGCCCAACCAGGCAAGGTAAACCTGTCTCTGTCAGTCCCTGCATCCTTAAATATTGTTGCTGCAAAAGAAGAATGGATTGGAATAATAATAATAATAAAAAATACATATCCTAACCTTAATTACTGGGGGAGAATAATGAATGATGCTCATAGTGAGTAAAAAGTAAACTGAGTGCATTCTCTGGACAGAGATTCACTTTTAATGCGTAAAATGTATAATACAGAAACATTAAAAAAACACTCCCAAAACAGAATAAATTATTACAAAATATTAATAAAAACTATAAAAATGGAGGCCACTTTGCCTGTGGTAGAATGTATACAATGTATGAAAAAATCTTTACTGCAGATACTAATTTTACTAATTTAATAATAATAATTTTGTGTTGTAAGATTTACGAGTTTCATGCTTTCATAGTGGTACTTAGGAGAGCTTGACATTTTTATCAGGTGGTACACACTGTAAAAAGTTTGAGAAACACTGATAAGTGTATGTGTGCTTTTGAAAAACATTTAAAGCTGCAGTACAGAATCTTTGAAACAAGCTTAAAACATTTTTAGAATATAAACAGAGCGCTGTGCTTCTCTTTACAGCTCCTCACTCCACCAGGGCACCGTTTGGCACTTTCTGATAGTGTGCAAATGTGATGTATGTACTGCGGCAGTCATACAGAAAACTAGACGGTCCAAAAGTTGGCCTACGTATTACTGGTTTTAATAGAGTTGTGGCTGAACCACATAAAATATATCATTGATTTTAATCTCCCCAATCAATGATAATGTTATGTTGGAATGTTGTTAGAGAGGGTCAAAAATGTTTCAACCCAGTTTGTTTTGCAGATTCTGTATAGCAGCTGTAATATAGGGAGAACACAACTTCCAGATTGTGTGAGTAAAATTAGGTTTTGTCTCTTTGTCAGTTTAACAGTTTCTGTTTTGCCTCTCAGTTGTCTGCTTTCTTACCTGGTTCTTCCTGACCTTGTACTTTCTCCTCACATTCCCCTCTTTCCTCTCTCCCTCTTTGAACTGACAATCATACACAAATGGATTGTATTCAATTAGATGAAAATTTACATTAATATGAAAAAAATTCTATTAAGATCACTAACAAAAAGTCCTCTCTCAGTATTGATTGCAAACAGGACAGTGGTAACAACAGTAGGCTACGGACAATCTTAGGTTTTAGATTTTAAATAGGCTATATAAATTTCAGTGGGAGCAACAGGACGATTAGATGTGGCTGATTTTACTAGAGAGTAGGACGGATTGTAGAGTAGCAAACATCGTCGGAAAACACGTTTTCAACACTGCAGGTTACCTGGGTGTGATGTTTTTCTGCTAAAAAGAAACATGGTCTGAGTTCTACCTAACTATATAAAGAGTAACTGAAGGTTAAATGCAGCTAACATGTCCTGTTAGCTGCAGACACTCAACCTCCGCTCCGCTGCGTCTCAGCCACCATCACTCTGGCTGAAGCACCCCCAAAATGGGTCAATATCGCCCCTGCTGCCAGCACAAATGGATTTTGGAAGTAAAAGTCTCCGCCTGATTGCTGCCATCAAAAAGAATCGTACTTCAACAGCTCCTGGATGAGGTCTTCTGCTGCTCTCCTCGGTATCTGTTCACAGTTTATTGTGAAGATGTTGAGAGAAGAGTGAGGCTGCGTCCACACTAGCCCGGATAGATTGGAAAACGGCGTTCTCTTCTGAAAACATTCCGTGTCCACACTGGCATTTTCAGTCGTTTTCACAGCGTTGCGCGTCCAGATTGAAACGGCCGAAAACGCTTACGTGTCAGGACTGCGCATGCGTGAAACGCAAGAAGATTCGACCTGCCTCATTTCTGTCTGCTGCTTATTTACTTTCTGGTTTTCTGACAAACCATCCTGCTTTGGCAAAACATCCTACCGTAAGTAGTTTATGCACATTTCTGCTGTCACAGAGTAATTCCAGCACAAATTTAAGTAGGTATGACACTTTGCCACTTAACTTTGCCCATCAGAGTATGCTTGTAGGTCATATTCAAAACGCCAGGACAGTTTGCCACTTAATTTTACCCATTAAAGTATGCTTGTAGGTAACATTCACAAAGGTATCATGGTTTGGCACTTAATTTTACCCATCAGAGTATGTTTCTAGCTGTTATTGACAAAGGTAGGATGGTTCACCACTGAATTTTAGCTGTTAAAGTATGCTTGTAGCTCAGATTAACAAAGGTAGGTTGGTTTGGTGCATGTGCAGAAACAATGGGTAGGATGGTATGTCAGGTAGGATGAATTCCCAGAACACCGGCTCTTTGAAACGCGGCAGCAAAATGTTGAGGAAAAGCAGAGTTTTTTTAAATGGACTAACAATGAGGTGGACTTGTTGCTGTGAGTAACACAAAAGTAAAAAGTTGCAAAAGTGATTGAGAGTTAAATAATTTCAAGAAATCTGGAGCATGTACAGACTGATATTAATCTTTAATAGGACTGTCAAAATTGAGAGCAAACAAAACAACTAACTCATAAGGTTAACATGCGTCATCGTTTTAGAAAGTTTTCATTTCCACACTGCAACGCAAAACCACTGTTTTCAGATGTATTTGTTTTCAAGAGCGTTTTCAAACCACTGCGCTTTCCATCAGCGAAAACGCAGTCTCATTGTGGACCGGATGCCAAAATGGAGAGAAAACGATGCATTTTCAAACAAAAACGCGTTAATGTTAACATAGCCTCAGGCTACACTCACACTATTCAGCTGGTGTTTCCACTTCAATGTAGTCCACGTCTATTCCATTAAAATATGCTCTACAAGTGTCAGTCCCATACTAAACACACTAATCTGGCTAAGTGTGTTTTGCTCTCCCACAACTCCATCTTCACCTGTGTCTCTTTCTTCTCTCTGTACTAAAACTAGAACCTCTGTTGTAATTTAACACTCAGTGTCTTCCGTGTTGGGTGATTCTCTGCGTTCTTCCTCCTCTTCTTGCTTCAATCTCAGGGGTAGACTGCCCTCGTCGGGACTGGATTTTATATTCCTGATGGAAACTTGGCTTGGACGCGGTGAGTTTTCTTCTTTCTCGGAACTCCTCCATTTTTCAGCTCTCCCCAGACCAATGGTAGAGGTGGA
This sequence comes from Pelmatolapia mariae, assembly GCF_036321145.2. Classification (NCBI taxonomy): domain Eukaryota; kingdom Metazoa; phylum Chordata; class Actinopteri; order Cichliformes; family Cichlidae; genus Pelmatolapia; species Pelmatolapia mariae. Next base: position 73,347,149 of record NC_086229.1, read on the forward strand.
GAGCTAGCTTCAGTATTTAAAAACGATTTTCGCTGTCACCTCCCTTAAAGCAGGATGTCTTCCAGTCTACGATGGGTCCACTGTGAAGGTGCAATAACATGGGGCCCAATTGTGATAACATTCTACATGCATGTATAGAACTGGTGAACACTAAAGTGAGGAAATAATATTACTATTACTAATGTGTTATGATTTATAAAAAAAGAAATGTGGCACTACAACATGAATAACACAGCGCTGGTAAATACACATGAACAACTGCAAGATTAAGTCTGCATGGCCCACAAGCTCATGCGACCCTAGGATGTCGCTGTCATCTTCCTGCTCCTGGAAAAACATACATACATCCACCCTTTCCTTCTCTGCTTGGAGTAGCTGCAATCTGCGTGTCAATGTCAAGTCAGTGAACCATTTGTCCCCATTATCAGTCCAGTCTCAGTGCACTCCTCAAACATGAGAAGAAAAAAAGAAAAGAAATACTACAAAATATAAAAATGCGAAAGTCTAGTTTTAGGACTTCCCAAAGCATACTCGTCTCCTTAAACTGATAAATCAAACCAAAACGTATTGACAGGTTCCACTTGATAAAAAAAAAAATGTAGCCGCCAAATAAATCCCCAAAACATTCATCCACCAGCCACACACATTTCACACAACCCTAATGTCCTATTAGTTTCCTAATAAGTTTCTTCCCATGTAACCAGGTGTATGTCATGGTAAAGCCTTCTTCTTCTAGTAATACGATTACTATCTTGTCTCTGGATGTATCTATTAAGACACTCTGGGGCCATCCTATTTATACATTTAAAGACTAATTTAAGAAAACACAAATAGATTATATTTCTCTAAAATGTGACAATGATGCCAGGGCTGCACGATTTTGCATAAAATGAGAATCTCGATTTTTTTTTGCTTAGAATTGAGATCACAATTCTCTCACGATTTTCTTTTCCAATATAAATATTTATTGCACTTATTAACTGCACATCAACTTCCTAACAGTTGAGACTGAACACCTTAAAATTCTTCTAACAATAACATTTTGAACAGTATTCTTTCCGTGTGTAAGGTGATGAGAGAGGTAGGTAAAAGCTATGTTTCTTAAAATGTAAACCACAATTATTAACAAAATATAACGCTGAGTTTGGCTGGATCATAAGTCTGTCGTTGCCGTGAAATCTTGTACTGCTTGTAATTCCGTCTCCACCCTTGTCCGACACTGCCTGTATAGAACAGGTAGTGCAACATTTGAAAAATAGTTGCAGGACGGCACTGTGTAGCGTTTGTCTAGGGTGTTGATCACTTCAAACAGGTGATCCAGTAATACTGCGCTAATGAATTAGACTAACTATTCACTTTAGCTAAAGTTATTAAGTTAGCTAAAGAGTTGGGATGCTGTGTAAGACATAAATAAAGCTAAAATACAAAGGTTTGGACACCGTTTTGCATGTTTCCCTACTGTAGGGGTCTCTGCAAGCATACAGGGCTCTCAGAGGGTCCAAGACGACAACTTTGGAATTTTACTAGAAACAGTCGATCATATTTGTTTGTCAAAGCTGAATTCAGGGCAAACTACGCTAAATTAGCGTTTTTAGCTAACAGCTACAATAAGCATAAAAGTTACTGTACGGCTATCATTTGTTAACATGACGCTTGTTCTTATACATGTAATACATTTATTACCAACCTGAGAGTTTATCCGCTGGTCATTCGACATGACGAATGACTTCTGAAGTCTTAATTCAGCTCAAGACGCTGTAGATTCCCATCAGTAACACTTTCGGTCTGCTAGTAAAACGTAGTTCTATTAATCTGCGCTTGACCCGGAACCGGATGTAAGTTCCAAAAAACTGAATTTTGGAAATGAAATTGAATTGTAGAACTGAAACTGAATGGTGAGAGTGAAACTGAAATTATTTGAGAGTTGAATTTTTAAAGGATAAAATGCAGTTTCAGAGCAAATGAATTCATTTTCAATATATAAAATTCAATTTCAATTTAGTGATGATCATTTTCAAGCCATAGATTCAATTTCAAATTAGACTAATTCAAATTCAGTTTTCAAAAGCATTTATTCAAGTTACAATTCAGATTCAATCTGAGCAATTCAAATTCAAAATAACTTATTCAAATTCAGTTGCTGATGGCACAGATTTCTGCCCATAGTTGAAGCAGGTATATGGTGCTGAATTAACTCAAAACAATTCAGATTAGCCTTGACAGTCTTAGCAATCTTCTTTACATGCTTGTCAAATTTAAGACGTAAATCAAAAATTATTCCTAAAAACTTAAAATCTTTGACCTTCTTTATTTCTTTGTTCCTTAACTGGATTTTAAGCTCATCGTTTATCTGATCATCAGGAACAAGAAACTAAGAATCTGTTAGTCTCACTCATTTAAACCCTCTGCTGCATTCTGTTCACCCCTGCTATCATTCAATCGTCGTTCTTTTTTTTTTTTTTTCCCTTTCCTGTTTGGATCTTTAGCCATCAGAATTTTTGTCTTAAGGCCAAGAGAGATGCCAAGCGGATTTACTTTACCAAGTGGATCATCATGGCCTTGCCACATTGGTCCATTTGATTGACCTTTATTATAATTATGTATTTATTTTATTTTCGGTTGTTACATTCGGGACAGACATGACTGGGGGATAGGACAGGGAGAAAGAATGAAAGAAAGAGAGGGAGAGAAAGAAAAATAGAGGGGAGAAGAGAAAGGGGAGAAGAAAGAAAGAGAAAACAAACAAAACACCTGGATCACCTGTATGGAGAAAAAAAAACATAAGAGAAAACAAACAAGCAAAAAACAGCAACATAATAAATACAGCACCATCACAATAAACTAGCTAGCAGTAGAAAAAAGAGCCACATAATAAACAACATCACAATGATCTATGGGAATGTAACAGTAAAAAGCAGCAGTAGATAGCAGTAGATAACAGTAGATACTAAATATTAAATGTTATTGTGCAGCACACAAGATAGACAGCGCACAATGTGCTTTGAGGTAGCAGCCAAGAAAGGTGTAGTTTGTGTCTGTGAACTCCCATGTGTACACCCGTGTGGATAAGCATGCTTGTATTCCAAAGGTTTCTCCATGTAACGATCTGCTAGGGAGTGTGGGGAGCCATAGCCCCGTCCCCCAGAGCATGAAGCAGGTATGGAGGAGATCCAGGCCCAAGACACCCAGAGGCCCCAGAGTACGAGGACCCAAGGAGGACCACCAAAGGGGGGGGAACCGTGCCACCCTCCTGGGAAGAGCTGAGTAGAGCCCCAAACAATAGGTCACCCAGCAGCCACAGAGCAGAGGCCAGAGGGGGTTGCAGTGGCGTGCCCGCGGGCTCTGCCGGCAGCCAGTTGCGCCAGAGAGGACCGAGCTTCAGGCCCAGAGGCCTGAGGGCACCCCACCCCCCCGGATGGGGCCTAGCCGGGCCACAGGCGCCAGGCCCCGCCAGTCGGCCACCAGGAGTGAGCCGGTACATACATGAGCACCCAGCCCCAGTCGACAAGAACCACCAGCACACCAACGTCTGAGGGCATCAGCCACCGACAGGGAGTGTGGTGAGGGGAGATAGGCCTCCGTACTCCGTACTTTGGAGGGCCTGAGATGTTCCCAGAGAGGTTGAGTCTAAGGCCCAACCTTACATATAGGCACAGACGAACAGGCACACGCAGACTCAGACGTGCATTCCCACCCCCATATACACAACCAAATACTCGGCACTTACCCAACATGTAGACAGACACAATCATCTTTCCTAATATAATATTAGTCCACTAGTTCATATATCGCTTCTCATCTCACTAAGTGAACCGAACAAGATGATAAAATCAGAAACACAGGCTTAAAATACCATCTGGTATTCATGAGCTTCATTGCATGTGTGTGTATGTGTTAGTAGGATTAAAACATTCTGTGCTTATGTATGTTGTTTCAATTCCTTTCCCCTTTTTCTGAAACAAATCTGTTTACTACACCTTCTTGTTTCAGAAACATCTAAAGAAGAAAGTCTCTATTGTAGTCAGGCACAGCTAAATTCTGCTTGTGAGTTAACCTAGCCAACCACACTGTGTGTTTTTAACACCTTCAACATGTACCCCCTCGTGATGTGTGCCACTTCCTCTATGTCCTCTATTTGTACCACCATATGGAGAACAACAATAGCCACACAAGGCAAGGCAAGTTTATTTATATAGCACAATTCAACAACAAGGTGATTCAAAGTGCTTTACAGGGACATTAAAAACAAAAACAAATAAAAAGCATGATTAGAATTGATTAAAAAAACAGTAGATAAAATCAGAACAGTAGATAAAATCAGTAGTTCAAATTTAAGTTTAGAAATTTAAACTTAAGTGTGGATTTGGTGTTTTTTTTTTCAAAAGCAGCTGAGAATAGGTGAGTCTTCACTGATATACTTTGGTCCCAAAAAACATTCAGAGCTTTATAGACCAGCATCAGAACTTTAAAGTCTATCCTCTGACGAACAGGCAGCCAGTGTAAAGACCTCAGAGCTGGACTGATGTGGTCCACTTTTTTGGTCTTAGTGAGGACTCGAGCAGCAGAGTTCTGAATGAGCTGTAGTTGTCTGACTGATTTTTTTAGGTAGACCTGTAAAGATGCTGTTACAGTAATCAAGCCTGCTAAAGATGAATGCATGGACTAGTTTTTCCAGGTCCTGTTGAGACATCAGATCTTTTATCCTTGAAATATTCTTGAGGTGATAGTAAGCTGATTTTGTTATTGTCTTAATGTGTTTTTCTAAGTTTAGGTCTGCGTCCATCACTACACCCAAATGTCTCGCCTAGTTTGTGGTTTTTAGGTGTATAGACTGAAGTTCTCTGGTGACCTGTAATCGTTTTTCTTTGGCTCCAAAGACTATTACTTCAGTTTTGTTTTTGTTCAGCTGGAGAAAATTGTGGCACAACCAGTCATTAATTTCCTCAATGCATTTACCAAGAGCCTGTACAGGGCCTCGGTCTCCTGGTGACATTGTGATATATGTTTGTGTGTCATCTGCATAGCTATGATAGTTTATTTTGTTGTTCTTTATAATCTGTGCCAGTGGAAGCATGTAAATGTTAAACAGAAGGGGTCTAAGTATGTTTTGAACCAGTTTAGTACAGTTCCTGAAAGACCTGCCCAATTCTCCAGTCGTTTGAGTAATATGTTGTGGTCAACTGTATCAAATGCTGCACTGAGATCCAGTAAAACTAAGACTGATCTTTGTTTGTTAGCCTGTCAACTGTAGAAAATAGGACCCGAGCATTATGACTGTTTTTCGTGATGATGCCAGAGAAGTAGGACCTCCTTGCACTCCTCAGTTGTAAATTATAATTGTGAAGTTTCTCTTTATAGATGTCATAATGAACCTGCGGGTTTGTTTTTCTCCATCTGCGCTCAGCTTTCCTACACTCTCTTTTTTTCATTTTTCACCAGTGTGGAGTTTCTCCATGGAGACTTTTTCCTTCCAGAGAAACCTTCACCTTAATGGGAGCAATAGTGTCCATTACATTTAGCATTTTAGCATTGAAGCTAGTGACAAGCTCATTGACTGAACCTCTAGACAGGTCAGGTGTTAAGGGGAAGACCTGGTTAAAGATCTCACTACTGTTTTCAGTTATACGCCGTTTTGTGATCACTGCTGTTGATATATTTATGTGGGCTGAAAATTTACTTTCAAAGAAAACACAGTAATGATCAGATAGGCCCACGTCAGATACAGTAACCTTTGAAATGCTCAGGCCCTTGGAGATCAGTAGGTCAAGAGTGTGTCCTCTATTATGTGTGGCCTCTGTTACATGCTGAGTCAGCCCAAAGTTGCCCAGAGTGTTACTCAGGTCTTTAGTCCCTTTGTCCTGAGGGTTGTCCACATGGATGTTAAAATCCCCAACAATAATTACACAGTTGAAATCAACACAGATCACAGACAGCAGTTCACTGAGGTCATTAAAAAGTCTGTGCAGTATTTGGGAGGCCTGTAAACATTAGGAAACATAACTTTGGATGGGGCCTTCAGCTGTAAAGCCACATATTCAAAAGACTGAAAACTACCAAGAGATAGCTGCTTACATTGAAGTGATTCATTAAATAAGACACACATCGAAATACAGAATTCTTAGATGATGAATTGTAGAATAAATTCTTCATTTGTAAAATAATTTTAGAATTCCACATTAACAAAGTGAGTTTCGAAATGTTTTTTAAAAACCTCATAACCATCCTAGGGGAGCTAGGATGGTAATGAGGTGTTTGAAATGTTGTAGGTGGCTGAGTTTATACTGCTACCATTGAGACTGATCGGGACTCCGTCTTTGTGGGTCTATGGAAGTCCATATATACAGGGTGTAGCATCCCCTGGGTAAAGGCGATGACATGCAGGGGGTCAGTGGTTTTTCCTTTCAAGTTCTTGTAGGCAACTGATGACTTTCTTTTTGTAGTTGCTTCTGGGGTTTCACCGTGAAGCTTCATAGGTATTGTTGTCACTGAGGAGTTTAGTCATGTTTATTTGCTCTGCTTTTTTTTTGTCAGGAATAAAATACAAATATATACATTTTGTGTCCCAGCTGAGTAACAGGAGGAGAAGAGTCTGGTGGTGCAGCAGAGGAACAATTTCAGCCATTTGGACTCAGCTGAGCCACTACAGAGGAAACAATGACTTCAACACAAAAGGTGAGAAAAACATCACAGTTACACTGTTATTGAAACTGTGTGTACAGCTGGTTGGTTTTTAAAAACATGTTAACAGCAGCTTTATCTTTTCCATCCTGGGCTCCTCCATATATACAGAATCTACATTCACAACCAAAAACCACACAAGTTACAAAAAAATACAAAGATCATATTTTCTCTACACACATTGAAAAAACAATATCATCAGTTGAACTCAATTTTTGTCTGAAATAAAAGAGTTTCTCTACTGAGATCAATATTTCTTCAATAATGTCATTTTCATTACAACTCTCATTGTAGCACATCATTGTAATGTGATACTATCACCAGAAGGTGGTGGTAACACAGCTACAATGTGTTTTTTGACATGTTTCATTCCACCAATGGAGGAAGTTTCAGTTTGTTCAATGACTGCATTTCACTCACTGCCTCTGTTGGTATCTCTGTCACTGCAGGACCAACATGGAGCGAGAAGTCAGTGCTCTCAGGAGGCCGACAAACCTCACAGAAGAAAGGGAGAGAAAACCTACAGCTGTGATGAGTGTGGGAAGGATTTTACCCGGACTAACAACCTAAAAACACACCAACTCATCCACAGTGGAGTTAAAGCATACAGCTGTGACTTGTGTGGAAAGTCTTTTACCCTGGCTCAGAACTTAAAAACACACCAACTCATCCACAGTGGAGTTAAACCTTACGGCTGTGACTTGTGTGGAAAGTCTTTTACCCAGGCTCAGAACTTAAAAACACACCAACTCATCCACAGTGGCGTTAAACCTTACAGCTGTGACTTGTGTGGAAAGTCTTTTACGCAGGCTGGAGTCTTAAAAAAACACCAACTCATCCACAGTGGAGTTAAACCGTACAGCTGTGACTTGTGTGGAAAGTCTTTTACCCTGGCTGGAAGCTTAAAAACACACCAACTCATCCACAGTGGAGTTAAGCCTTACAGCTGTGACTTGTGTGGAAAGTCTTTTACGCAGGCTGGAGTCTTAAAAACACACCAACTCATCCACAGTGGCGTTAAGCCTTACAGCTGTGACTTGTGTGGAAAGTCTTTTACCCTGGCTGGAAGCTTAAAAACACACCAACTCATCCACAGTGGAGTTAAGCCTTACAGCTGTGACTTGTGTGGAAAGTCTTTTACCCAGGCTGGAAGCTTAAAAACACACCAACTCATCCACAGTGGATTTAAAGCACACAGCTGTGACTTGTGTGGAAAGTCTTTTACCCTGGCTGCACACTTAAAAAAACACCAACTCATCCACAGTGGAGTTAAAGCACACAGCTGTGAGCTGTGTGGTAAAGCTTTTGCTCAAAATGAAAACTTACAGAAGCATCTAGTTACCCACTCTGGAATTAAGGCGTACAGCTGCAACTTTTGTGGAAAAAGTTTCAGCGACAAACACTACCGAAATAGTCACCTCCGGATTCACACTGGAAATGATGTTTACTGCTGTGATCAGTGTGGGAAACTGTTTACAACAGATGCACAGCTACAACGACACATGTTTAGCCACACTGAGGAGAGACCTTATAAATGTGACCTGTGTGAGAAGACTTTTAAAGCTCCACATCAGCTAAAAAAACACCAACAGATCCACACCAGAAAGTAACTCTACAAGTGCAGTTACTGTGAGGAGGTATTGATTTTTATCTTGTAATTTTAACCTGATTGTTTGGAACAAGTCTGATCAGTAAACTTATGGAGTTATACTGAATGAACTGTTTGGAAAAATGAAGAGTCATCTTTGTCCGATAAGCTGAGTGTTATAATGTAAACAGTAAAATGTAATTGGACGTTGGCAGAGATGCTCTTTATTTCAGGCGACGTTCAGGATAAAAACGTTGAAGGAATTCCCTGACTTACACTGTCTTTGTTTAGAAGCAGAGCAACGCACATGGATCCAGTTCTCAACCCTGTCGTCACTGTGGTGGTGGGAAAGAGTTTCTCTGTGACCTTTGTAGAAAAGCTTCCAATCATCAACGGGACCTAAAAACACATCAACGTAGACACACTGGAGCCAAAATGAACTACTGCAAAGAATGTGGGAGAGGCTTCCACACACCAAGTACATTAAAAATACATGAACTCTTCCACAGTGGGGTCAAAAAGCACATCTGTGACCAGTGTGGGCCATCCTTCACCACTGGACATGAGCTCAATGAAAAAGCATAAGCAAATCCACACAGGAGAGACACCATACAAGTGCAAACACTGTGACAAAAGCTTCTCACAATCAGGTCATCGTAACAAACATGAACGTACACACATGGAAGTGAACTTCAGCTGTGAGCAGTGTGACAAGAGCTTCAGGAATCTCAGTTCATACTCCGAACACAAACAATTCCACACTGTAAATAAACTGTTTCACTGTTACCAATGTGCAAAAACATTCACTTCATTATCTGCTCTGTGCAAACATCAGCCTGATCATGCAGGACTGAAATCACTGGATCACAATGAATCTGAATAGAGAGAAAGATCCTCTTCTGGTTTCAGGGTCGGACTTAAAAACCTTGAGATCAGGCTCCACAGAGTTCAGATGGAGTCTCCTGTAAAGAGTGTCAGCTGATGTCACACTTGGATCTGATGAGGTAGCTCTGATTTCTGGAGCTGCAGTGAATAATCCTGAATGTTACATTTAGGAAGCTGCATGTATAGATATGTATATCAAGTTTATGTTTTTTTTTCCTTTGAGGGATTTTAATTCTCTAAAATGTTATCACTTTTACATTTTGATCTTTGTTCCATTAGGACACAGTAGTGTTTAGTAGTTGTATTCATTTTATGTGTTACCTCAGTTAAATTTCGATCCTCAAGTCAAGTTGGCTTTATTGTCACTTCAGCCATATACAGTTGTACACAGTGAGGCGAAACAGCGTTCCTCCAGGGCCAAGGTGCTAGATGCAACATAAATTTACAACATAAATTAACAGAAAATTACTAAACTAGCTAGCTCGAGACAGGGCAGACTGACCTAGCATAAATTACAACATAAATTAACAAAAACTAACTATCTAACTAAAACTAACTATTCTAACTAGGTAAGTAGTGCAAAGGAAACCGTAAACATACTTGGTATGTAGGTAGTGCAGGAACAGTAAACATAAAAATATTGTGCAAAAAGAGCATTTTCAGATTGATGTGTAAGTCCAGTCTCAATGCTTTGAGGTAGTTGAGTTGAGCTGAGTGATAGAGTGTGTGTGTGTGTGTGCGTGTGCGTGTGTGTGTGTGTGTGTGTGTATCAGTCCAGTTCCTTTTTGTTGAGGAGACGGATGGCTTGTGGGAAGAAGCTGTTGCACAGTCTGGATGTGTGTGCCCTAATGCTTTGGTACCTTTTTCCAGATGGCAGGAGTGTGAAGAGTGTGTGAGAGGGGTGTGTCCGATCAGCCACAATGCTGGTGGCTTTGCGGATGCAGCGTGTGTTGTAGATGTCCTTAATAGAGGGGAGAGAGACTCCGATGATCTTCTCTGCTGTTCCCACTATCCGCTGTAGGGTCTTGCGGTCCGATATGGCACAGTTCCCAAACCAGGCACTGATACAGCTGCTCAGAATGCTCTCAATAGTTCCTCTATAGAAGGTGGTAAGGATCGGTGGTGGAAGCTGGGCCTTTCTCAGTCTTCTCAGAAAGAAGAGACGCTGTTGGGCTTTCTTGTGCAGGAAGCTGGTGTTGAGGGACCATCCGAGGTCTTTCTCCAGGTGAACGCCCAGGAATTTGGTGCTGTCAACGATCTCCACAGAGGAGCCGTTGATGCTCAGCGGTGAGTGGTCGCCTCGTGTCCTCCTAAAGTCAACAACCATCTCTTTTGTCTCGTCAACATTCAGAGACAGGTTGTTGTCTTTACACCAGTCCGTTAGCCTCTGCACTTCCTCTCTGTACGCTGACTCGTCGTTCTTGCTAATGAGACCCACCACGGTCGTGTCATCAGCGAACTTAATGATGTGATTTGAACTGTGTGTTGCTACACAGTCATGAGTCAGCAGTGTGAACAGCAGAGGACTGAGCACACAGCCTTGTGGGGCCCCAGTGCTCAGTGTGGTGGTGCTGGAGGTGCAGTTCCCAATCCGTACTGACTGAGGCCTTCTGGTCAGAAAGTCCAGGATCCAGTTGCAGAGGGAGGTGTTCAGGCCTAACAGGCTCAGCTTTCCGATCAGTTGTTGGGGGATGATCGTGTTGAATGCTGAGCTGAAATCTATGTACAGCATTCGAACGTGTGTGTCCTTCTTGTCCAAGTGTGTGAGGGCAAGATGGAGTGCAGTGGAGATGGCGTCATCCGTTGAGCGGTTATGGCGGTATGCAAATTGCAGTGGGTCCAGTGAGGGGGGCAGCAGGGTCTTGATGTGTCTCATGACGAGCTGCTCGAAGCACTTCGTGATGGTGGGTGTAAGTGCAACAGGACGGTAGTCGTTGAGACAGGACACAGAAGACTTCTTGGGCACTGGGACGATGGTGGTGGCCTTGAAGCACGTGGGAACGACGGCACTGCTCAGAGAGATGTTGAAGATGTCGGTGAGAACATCTGCCAGCTGTTCAGCACATTCTCTGAGCACTCTGCCTGGGATGTTGTCTGGACCAGCAGCTTTACGTGGGTTGACTCTGCGTAGAGTTTTCCTCACCTCAGCTGTAGTGAGACACAGCACCTGGTCGTTCGGAGGAGGGGTGGACTTCCTCGCCGCCACATCGTTCTGCCTGTCGAAGCGAGCGTAGAAGTTGTTCAGCGCATCTGGAAGGGAGCCGTCACCATCACAGGCAGGTGTTGTCGTCCTGTAGTTGGTGATGGCTTTTAAGCCCTGCCACATGCGCTGTGTGTCGCCGCTGTCCTTGAAGTGGTTGTGGATTCTCTGGGCGTGTGCACGCTTCGCCTCTCTGATGGCCCGAGAAAGTTCGGCCCTAGCTCTGCTAAGCGCCACCTTATCTACTGCTTTGAAGGCAGAGTCTCTGGTCCTCAGAAGTGCACGCACTTGCGCAGTAATCCACGGTTTCTGATTGGGTCGTGAGATGATGGTCTTGGAGACAGTGACGTCATCGGTGCATTTGTTGATGTAGCTGGACACTGTTGACGTGTACTCCTCCAAGTCAGTGAAGTCGCCGTAGGTTGCAGCCTCCCTAAACATGTTCCAGTCAGTGCTCTCAAAACAGTCCTGAAGAGCAGAGGTGGCTCCTGCTGGCCAGGTTTTCACCTGCTTCAGAACCGGTTTGATCGCCTGACGAGTGGTCTGTATAGGGCTTTGGAGTTGACGTCACGCCGCGGAGCGCGGCGCCATTTTCGGGGTCTACGAATCAAAAGAGACACTGTGTTGGAACGACGTCGACAAGAATCATGCTTAAAAGCAGCTCCAAAGAAAACGGACGGTATAGAGACCGATTGCGTCCAGAGGTGAAGCAGCGGTACTTAAAAAAAAATAGCGTGCATTGGAAATGTGGACCCGTATGAAACACGGCCGTGGAGTAGAAACCCTGAAGACCAACCGCTACTGACATAGCCTCACATATTTTCGTACCTTATCTGTGCAGTCAGCGAGTACAAGTCGTCATTCAAACAAAGGTAAGTCAGCTCGAGTACTGCGTGTGAAATGCGTTTGATTTTCCCCCAAACATTCAGATTAGTGCAGCATAAATTCATTCATAAGGGGAAATTACAGTGAGAACAGGTGGAGGCTGTCAGGTGGATAACATAGTGAGTTCAGTGCATTGATGAGACATTGTCCTGAAGGATTTAGTTATTCTTTATGGTTAAAGAAATCGCAATGATTTATTCATATTTATTATAAATAATTTAAATATACATCTTGCTTCTGTGTTTGTGTCCTGTGTCACTAAAAATACATTTTATTTTAATTTTATACATTGATTAATGACCTGCAGAACTCCTTATCATATTAAGTGATTCATAATTGTCACTTTATGCTTTCTCCATCTCTAAAGCGATTACATCCTTGCATTACATACTTTAGGTTCATTTTCTGCAGGCAGGTTTCTGACAGAAAACAGGCAGATTTACCCTATAAAATGCAGCGTTTTATAGATGGACACATAAAGAAATGAAAAATTACATGTATGTGCTAACTTTCTAAACACTGTCACATTTATGATGAAGTAGATAAAACACATTTATGTCGGCCTTGGCTCATAGTTCTTGTCTTTAATTGAACTTTGTCTGTGTGCGTTTCAGGTGCTGCACTCTCAAAGACTGAATGAACAGCATTGCAGCCATGGGTCACTGTGAGCATCACAGGGAAGGTTGAAGCCGCCCACTGCACCTGTATGGCCGGAGTCGTGGAGACTTGCAGCCATGTCGTGGAGACTTGCAGCCATGTCGCTGCTCTTCTGTTTAATGTAGAAGCAACAGTGCGGATCTGTGGCACAAGGCCTGTTACAGATGAACCTCCATACTGGGTTTTGCTGGGTTATGTGTCAGAGGTTGGCCATAAGATAGACTTCTCCTCTTCAGCTGGCCAAAAAAAGGCTCTTGATCAAAACATAAACAGACCATCCATAGTGACAGGTAAAAGGAGCTGTCCTCAAAAAAGAAAAAGCCCACCTGCTACTGTGGAGGAGTTGTCACTGCTATAATGCCATAATGTTTTGTCTAGGGGTCTAGATTTATACCTGTAGTGCACTGCCATGTAAATAATTTACTGAATATGTACTGAGTACCACTGTTCAAAAATTTAATAAAGAAACAAACTAATTTTTGCCTCTTTTTTATTATTAAAACCACTTTATAGAACATCACATCAGTTACAGTGTAGAATCCATGTCATTTATAGTTTATAAAAGACAAAATGTTTACATAAAATCATGACAGTGTTTACATGATATCACACACTACTAACATTATTTACTGTATCTTTTGAAAAAAAAAAACCCCACTATTTATACAGCAAAAGACTTAAGAATACTTAACAGGAGCAAGTTTCATTTTCCCTGGTTTTACTACAACACTGTTTAACAAACGCAGCAAACCTTCACCATCTTATCCTGAAGGGTCACCTCTTCACCCTCACATGGAAGAAGTAATCTGATTGGCATGGTGGTATGTTTGAAGCAGGTCCCTTGTGTAGCGCTGGAACCCAGTCACGATGTGTTTCATCCATTTCATAGGCTGATTTGCTGCAATAACGCCAAATAATTAGCAACTCTATAAAGAGAAGGTAGTTCTGCAAAATCACTCAGTAGGATGCTATGACCTCAAATAAAACTAATAGGCTATAAAGAGTGATACGAACATATTTAGAACTTACCGGAATGAAAATGTCTGGAGCACCAACAGATATTTGGAGATGGAAGAGAACTGGATATCAGCTCGTCTCACAGCTGCTATCCAGGCTAGACGCCTTCGTTTGGTAACATCGATACACGAGCTGCCTCATGTTGCTTCCAGGTTGGGAAAGAATGAAAAGATAAACCCTTTTCAAGCTTATTCTCTTGCCGGTCGTGCGTTTGAACATTGCAGCCGACCACACAGCAAATACGAACCATGGCTGTTCTGTTAGCCTTCGCTCCCTTTTCACTAGCGCTAGACCCCGAAAATGGCAGATCGGGCCAAAATCCTTTCCACGCCCACCCCTGTGACATCACGCTTCAAAGCCCTATGCTGGGATTAGCATAACAGAGATGTGGTCTGAGTAGCCAAGGTGGGGGCGGGGCTCTGCCCGATATGCGCCGGGGATGTTTGTGTAAACAAGATCCAGCGTGTTTTCCCCTCTCGTTGCAAAGTCCACATACTGATGGAATCTGGGAAGCACTGACTTGAGATTTGCATGGTTGAAATCTCCAGCAACAATGAACAGTCCATCCGGGTGTGTGTTTTGCAGTTCACTGATGTTTGTATATAGTTACCCTAACCACCTAGCATTAGCGCTAGGTGGAATGTACACTCCGATAATGAAAACAGTGGTGAATTCCCGTGGTAAATAAAAAGGTCTGCATCCTTCATTCATATTTAATCGTTTGCTGTGGTAATCCCTTCTCTTAAATCCTTTTCTCCCAAAACTGCAAATATTTTCACAGCAGTTGCTCTTAAAACCTCCAAAATGAACTAAATCTGTCCACAGGGTTTTAATAGTTTTGCAATTTTCATTAGTTTTTATTTTTATTTAGTTTTGACTTCAGATTTTCAATTTTATATTAGTTTTAATTAGTTTTTACCAATTGTTTGCTAGTTTAGTTTAGTTTTTATTTTTTTGAAAATCCTTAGTTTCAGTTTAGTTTTGATTAGTTTCAGTTATAGTTTTAGTTGTGTTTGCAATAAAGTGTAACAAAATCCCAGTTTCATCATATCAGTCATTCTCTTCTGCTTATCCTTGGGTATGTTGCTATTCCAGCTACCATACCCTGCACCCTGCACAGGTCGCCTGTCTGTCGCAGGGTTAACATGCAGAGAAAGACAACTCACATTCCCACCTATGGGTTCTTTAAATAAATAAATAAAGGCAGATGAACAACCGTTGATACCAGGCAACTATAAAAAGTATATCTTGGCCCCAATGAGACTATTAACTCTTGCAGCACCGGGTGTTAAGGCAATTGACTCACACAGTTATGTAGATATCCCAGTCCTGTTGTCTCGGGATGCATCACGCTGCCTTGCCTGGGGTTAGCTTCTGTTTCTGGGGATGAGGGTTGAATGTGCTCCCTTACCTTCTCCAGGTAAGCTAGGTTAGCCTTCTTGTGTGAGCTTTTCAAGTGCACTTTAAGGTTTGTGGGATTTTTTTCCCTTTAGAAATGTCCCTCATAATTTGTCTCTTTCCACTACAAGACACTTGCTTTATCCAAAACACAGTCATATTCAAAGTAATCCCAAATTGGAAGCTGGCGCTTTCTCCAGACTTTTCCTGACATGATTCTGCGCGTGGACGGAGCACCGACACAGACGACTCGACTAACGTACTGCCACCTGCTGGCATAATGAGACACAGCAAGAAAAAACCTGGAAACTAAACTTCATTTTTACCCTTGACTATTGTATGACACGCACACATTAACGAAAACTAAACACATTTTTGCTATGAATTCAGTTAATTTTAGTTAGTTTTGTGAACACTCATTACAGTTTTAGTTAGTTTTCCTTTTTTTGTTTTCATTTTTATTTCCGTTAACGAAAATGTTTTTTCACTTCTAGTTTTCGTTATTTCGTTAGTTTTCGTTAACGATAATAACCTTGTCTGTCCACCAGCTTTGAAACAACACCTGCTGTGACTTTATGTCCAGAAAAAAGAAACTCAAGCTAAACTGGTTTTGGGCTGTGCTTCCATATAATACCAGTTTGTACCAGAAGATGAAGCAGTGAGTCAGTGTAACCTTTATTTAATTGGGCAAAGACCACATTCGTATTCACAGTGGCAGCAAAGAAATGTCTAAAGTTAAAAACAGCAGCACACATCAGGACCATTTTAAAGATCACAGGTGACTTTTACTTAATTCAAATTCCTTCAAATTTTGGCTCCTCCTTTCACTTTAGTGTATTTACTGTATCCTTGAAGTCCACGTGTTGTTTTTTAATGAATTCACTTTGATCCACATGTTCTGCAGCTGTTTTCCTGTTGATTTGAAGTTTGTATTATGAAATCCTGATAATGGTAAAGCGTTAGTTATATTTGATGAACTCTGTAACGTTTGTCTTATTAAACAGTTTGCTGTGAAAAATGAAGAATTGGTCTCAGAACAAGTAGTTTGAGCCATGATTTCAGATTCAAACTAATTTAACTGTTTTCAGTGGTGTTGGTGGAGGTTTATCAGAGGAGGAGACACACCAACACATATTTCTTTTCAATTTGGTTTTCTACTTGTTTTCTATCTTTTTAGTTAATTAACTGATTTTAATTCTCAAATTTTGCCACCTAATTCATTATTTCCAAAGATATGCACGTGGCACAGTAACAGTATCTTTAGCAGTAGCTCGGGACCTGACGGTAAATGTTTCCTTTGTCTCTCTGAGATTTACTGATAGAAACCTTTGCAGAGAGAACAACACAGTATGAACAGTCTTCTCACAGGTACTGATAAAGAAACAAATATAGAGTTTCTCTTAATTCTGCTTCAGTTTGTTTTCTTGGACTTCTCATGTTAATTTTGCAGATGGTCAGCTTAAGTTGCCAGAATGTAATTTTCCTACAAAAATACAGGCTAAGTGTGTACCTGTGTTAGTGTTTTAACTGAGGAAGCTCAACAAAGACAGTCCTTCTTTGTATTAATTGACTTGACAAAACCAACAAACCCAGGTGAGAGATAAAGAGTATCACACAGTGGTTATCTGTTTTCTCTTATTTTGATCTAATACAGGTCATTTAGCAAAACGTATTTTAATAGTTGAAGGTTATTGGCAATAACTGTTACGGCCCTGGCCATCTAGAGTTTGTTTCTGTGCTATGTCTTTAAGTATCTTCAGGTCTTTCCTGATTGGAGAGCTGGCGGTGGTTATTGGTCCCCTCATCATGTGGCTGTTTTTAAAACATCCCTCACCAGCAGTTGTTGGCTGAAGCAACTGACAGCAGCAGCAGAGCCATCCTTGGCCTCCAAACTTTATGATATTCGTGTGTGTGATTCTTGGGTTCTACAGAGCTTTGTACATAGTGTGTAGACACATTTTCAGTTGTAAATAGTAAACTGTAAATAGGCACTGAAGCAGAAGGGGTGAGCTGCCTTAATTTTCTCCTGTTTAATTCAGTTAGGGAGTTAGGTGTAGCACGTGTCTTTTGTTTGGTTTATGTTTCACATAGGGTTTAGATAGCACCTCCTTTCCTGACTTAGCTTGTTTTTGTTTTTTTTGTTTTTTTCTTTTTGGGGGGGGGGGGGGGGGGGGTCACTTCCTTTCTAACCCTTATTTCTAACCCTTATGTTATGTTTCTGTACCCCTAGACTGGGGCGTAACAATAACCTACAAATATGACTGATTGTTCAAAACGCTACGTCCAGATGAACAGATTCAACTTTTGGAGATTTACTTTCCTGGATGATTGAGAATGCATCAAGACGACTGGTTGGTGCTCTAATTTGAGCCCTGCTAGCTGAAAGTCACCATATTTTCATCAATTAACAAAATGCAGTGAATGAACAAAAGATAAATCAAATCAATACTTGGTGTAAACACATTTTGCCTTCAAAACAGCATCAATTCTTCTAGGTGCACTTGCACACCGTTTTTGAAGGTAGGTTGTTCCTACCAGCTTCCTCACATCCTTCTCTCTCTTCATGTAATCCCAGACACACTCGATGATGTTCAGGGCTCTGTGGGGGGCTGTACCATCACTTCCAGTACTTCTTGTTCTTCTCTACACTGAAGGTAGTTCTTAATGACTTTGGCTGTATGCTTGGGGTCATTCTCCTGCTGCAGAATAATTCAAATTCACTGAATCATCATTTGAATAGAGACAAATACAGTCTTACTGCTCAATTCCAGCTGCAGGTAACATGGGAAATTGTTACCTGCAGAAAATGTTGTTGCTGCAAGAAGAACCGAGTGTAATCAGTGTTTATTAGTGGTGTCCTTTGGTGTACTGCAGTCCTTAGGATGATGTTTTACTTCAGTACAGTTCAGTGATGGATGGAGGGAGTTTTATTGTAGTCACAGAGATCTATAACAGGGAGCAGGAAAAGGGTTCCACTGGATCACAACAATAAATTCTAAGAGAACAAGATGTATTTAATTCTATCCAATCTAATCCAAACCATCTTTATTTATAAAGCACTTTAAAATTCCCAGCACAGGACCAAAGGGCTGTACAGTAAATAGGTTAAGAACAATAGAATAAAAAAATAAAACACATAATACATTAAAATTAAAACAGCCCTATGTTTAAAATAAGATAAAACAGCACAGAATCAAATAAAACAAAAAAACAGAAGAGGCCTGTCTTATCTCAAAAGGCATATTGGTCCATAGTTTTGGAGCTGCTAGTAATGGCTGTATGAAATATTTGCCTTTTTTCTGTAGAGGGACATAGATCTAACAGTATCAGAAAACGCTGCACAATGACAAGAGGTGACCGGACCCTGAGGAAGATTGTGGAGAAGGACCGATTCCAGACCTCGGGGGACCTGCGGAAGAAGTGGACTGAGTCTGGAGTAGAAACATCCAGAGCCACAGTGTAGAGGCGTGTGCAGGAAATGGGCTACAGGTGCTGCATTCCCCAGGTCAAGCCACTTTTGAACCAGAAACAGCAGCAGAAGCGCCTGACCTGGGCTACAGAGAAGCAGCACTGGACTGTTGCTCAGTGGTCCAAAGTACTTTTTCTCAGCGTTTTCTGCCACACTTTTTCCTTCCCACAGACTTCCCACTGAGGTGCCTTGATACAGCACTCTGGGAACAGCCTATTCGTTCAGAAATTTCTTTCTGTGTCTTACCCTCTTGCTTGAGGGCGTCAATGATGGCCTTCTGGACAGCAGTCAGGTCGGCAGTCTTACCCATGATTGCGGTTTTGAGTAATGAACCAGGCTGGGAGTTTTTAAAACCCTCAGGAATCTTTTGCAGGTGTTTAGAGTTAATTTGTTGATTCAGATGGTTAGGTTAATAGCTCGTTTAGAGAACCTTTTCATGATATGCTAATTTTTTGAGACAGGAATTTTGGGTTTTCATGAGTTATGTATGCCAAAATCATCAATATTAAAACAATGAAAGGCTTGAACTACTTCAGGTGTGTGTAATGAATCTAAAATATATGACAGTCTAATGTTTATCAGTACATTACAGGAAATAATGAACTTTATCACAATATGCTAATTTTTTGAGAAGGACCTGTATATCGGATGACGATATAAAAACGTCTATAGTTTCATTTTACGCTATCGTTTGTTTTGTGGTGTCGCAAAATAAACTGTTTACGGCAATATTTTTTCATCGTTTTGACGGTCACTGTAATGGCTATATTAATTTCTTAAAGTTCTCTCTGTCTCTTATACTTAATATAACCACACTACAGACGGACAAGTGCCTGTTTTTATGCGATGTCGTTAGCAACAATGATGGTAACAGCATCGCGTGTCCGCTTGTTTATGTTCCACATAAACCTTTCACAATAAAGCTCAAGATCTCCAAAAGTTGAATCTGTTCATGTGGACGTAGCGTTTTGTGGGAGAAACATTTCGTCACTCATCCAAGTGACTTCTTCAGTCTCAGCTGACTGCAGGTTTCCCCAAACCTTATAAACAGGACATTTGCATAATGACTGAAACCAGCCCACTGAAGGAACAATGGGCTCTGAGGTCAGTTCCTTAATCATAATTATGCAAATTCCCATGACCATTGATCAACAATCACTGACCAAAACCCACTGATCAATGGCCATGAGTCCCATTCACAGAGAGTTGGGGAATGGCTGCAATCACAGCATTGTAAGATGGCGAAAGATGTACTCTTAGGCCCCCTCCTCGATTCAGAGATGGTCTTTCCCTTTTCACATAAATGGCCTCCTTGACTCTGCGCTCAAACCAGCGTTCCTCCCTGTCCAGCATGTGTACATCCTCATCGTTGAAAGAGTGTCCTGTGGCCTGTAGGTGTAAATAGACTGCAGAGTCCTGGCCTGACGAGGTTGCTCTTCTGTGTTGTGCCATCCGCTTCGCCAGAGGTTGTTTGGTTTCCTCGATGTATAAATCCTGGCAATCCTCCTGGCACTTAACAGCGTACACTATGTTACTCTGTTTGTGTCGGGGGACCCAATCCTTGGGGTGGACCAGTTTTTGGAGCAGCATGTTTTGGGGTTTAAAAGCCACAGAGACCCAGTGTTTCGAAAAAATGCGTATCAACTGCTCCGATACTCCTGACACATGGGATCACTACAGGCTTTCGCCTGGGCAGCGGTTGTCCTTCTCTCCTGGATCGACTGGAGCTTTCTTTAGGTGTCTTTCCAGCTTTGACAAAAGTCCAGCTGGGATAGCCACATTTACTCAGGGCCTTCTTGATGTCCTGTTCTTCTGCCTCCCTGGCCGCTGTGTCAGTGGGGATGGTGTTTGCTCTGTGTTGTAGCGTCCTGATGACACCCAGTTTGTGCTCCAGTGGATGATGAGAGTCAAACCTTAGATACTGATCCGTATGTGTAGGTTTACGGTACATGTCAGCTTTTAGATGTCCCCCATTACTGATGGAAATCTCTGTCTAAGAAGGCTAACCTGCCACTTTTCATATCCTCCCTGGTGAATTTGATGTGTCGGTCCACCGAGTTAATGTGATCTGTGAAATGTAGTACGTCCTGAGATTTGATTTTCACCCAGGTGTCATTCACATATCTGAACCAATGGCTTGGTGGTGTTCCAGGGTAGGATAGCAAAGCCCTCTTTTCCACTTCTTCCATGTACAAATTGGCCACGATGAGTGAAACTGGGGAACCCATGGCACACCCATGTTTCTGCCTGTAGAACTGACCCTTGTATGTGAAGTAGGTGGAATGAAGACACAGTTCCAAAAGCAAACACACTTGGTCGATGCTGAGAGTGGTCCTGTTGCTGAGGTTGGGGTCATCCTGTAATCTCTTACGAACTACCTCCAACGCTTCCGTGACTGGGATGCAAGTGAAGAGAGATGTAACGTCGTATGAGACCATGGTTTCATCTGCCTCCATAATGACATCTCTCACCTTCTCAAATTCCCATGGTCATGGGAATTTGCATAATTATGATTAAGGAACTGACCTCACAGCCCATTGTTCCTTCTGTGGGCTGGTTTCAGTCATTATGCAAATGTCCTGTTTATAAGGTTTGGGGAAACCTGCAGTCAGCTGAGACTGAAGAAGTCACTTGGATGAGTGACGAAACGCTTCTCCCACAAAACGCTACATCCAGATGAACAGATTCAACTTTTGGAGATTTACTTTCCTGGATGATTGAGACTGCATCAAAAAGCTCAAGATCCTGTTGAGACTTTTCAAAATAAACTGAATCACGTGAAAGAGCAGATTATTTACGGATGCGAAGTAAAAAAGAGCCGTCAGGTGTTAAAAAATAAACCCAAACATTAGAACAGACTTTTCCCCGCAGCACGCCGTGTAATAAATACTCACAAAGAAAAACAGCGGCTGTTACAACTTATGACTAAAAATGTGTAGTTTTATGCATCGGTTAAAACACTCGACTCCAGGTACACGACGCGCAGCTAGAAACACTTCCTGCAAGACGAGCTGCCAGAGATTCACAGAATTTACAGAAAATGTTAAATTTTTGTGATTTATATTGTTATCGGGACGATAGAATTTTTATATCGGGATATGAGATTTTGGTCATATCGCACAGCCCTACATCCAGGTGACTTCTCTAGTGTCACGGATGAGTGATGAATGTATCTCCCACTGGAAACCATTGTGTCCAGTTAAAGTCAATCGACTTTTTTAAGGAGAGTTGTTAGATGCTGTGCTCATGAGGACAATGGGTTTTAACTTGCAGCACAACACAAAGCTGCCATACTGGATCAACGATCAAAACACTTAATTGAGCAGAATTAAGGCAAAGTGTATGTTATGACTGTGATCGTAATCATATGTAAATTTGAGTGTGCAGGTGCTCCTCCGTGGTTGGTGCATCCAGGGTGGATGGCTCGCACCGACTGGCTGAGGACCGGGAGGCAGCGGATAAGAAGAGACCGCCAGGGACTGCCAATTCATTCATCCTCGGCCCAACCCAACCCGCAGACCGTTCACTGTGTCACTATGTTACTATGTTGGTTAATGTAAGAGCACGTAGGGGTGGACCGCCTTTTTGTTTGATCAGTTTTCTCCTGTTTTTGTTAGGCAGGGAGGAAAGTGATTGTCGTTTGGTTTAGTTCTTTTGAGTAGGTAAGTTGTGTTTATTCCTGAGATAGGCTACCTTTTGTTTGTTGTTTTGGCCTTGGGTTCAACCTGAAGTTATGATATGCTCCCTTCCTTTGTTTAACTGCACTCATTGTAAATAAATCACTGTCACAAAATATTAAGTGTGTGGAGTGCTGCTTGGGGTTGGACGGGGATGGATCACCCTTTATGTTGTGGTCTGGCCGCGCCTAGATGGGCCATAACAGTGTAATATCCTCATATGACACATCACACATGATCCAGCATTGTTCTAAGAATGCAAACTTTCTTATTGGAAGTTTCCACAGCTGCCAGAAAGGGACAGATTTCTGGCTGGTCTTAATGAGTGGTCGTTGCTCTCTCGTTTTCTCTGGAATTGCTGCACAGAGGATGTAACATCCATGACAAGCGCTGAGGTTTGTGTCCTTGTCAGAAATCAGCAATGCTCAGCTTTCAGGTAAGGAAAAGTGGAACCAGAAGATATTCATATGCATCTCTCCACAGCTGCTGATGAATTCTACAAAAAACAAAGTTTGTTAAAAACATTTGCAGGTGAATTACCACTGATTTATCACTGACATCCATTTACTCAAAAATTACTGAAAAGTGGATAACTAGGATATATATATATTAGAGCTGGGCGATTTAAGATTTTTTCATATCACGATATGATTTTTTTTATTTCAGGCGATAACGATATAATATCACGATATAAGCCAAATAACGATATTTGTAAGATTTAAATGTGCCGTTGCTCACAAGTAAAATGTCAAATAATCAGCAGCTTGTCTTGATTTAAATATTTATTTCCCATAATAAGTTCAACAGGGTAGATGTACTTAAGGAACGTGAGACTTTTTCAGATAAATAAATGCAAATATTGCAAACTACACAAAAGGCAGCCGCTAATGTGTTTAAGTTTCAAAATAGAACAAACAAAACAGACTACTAAATTGTCAATTCCACTTAGAAACAAAATATTAATTCTGAAAATAAATCTTTGTTTTACAGAAGAACAGACAAAATTGGCCAACTTTTGTCAATATCAAATAAACTGAGAACTAAAAGGAAATTTTCAGTCTCTCCTTGTTGTATAGCTTTCTGAACTTTCTGAATCCTTTATCATCCGCAACTGAAAATAGTTGTGGATGATCACTATACCTTTCTAATGTGACGTTGTTGTCCCTGGCTCTCTTTCTCTCTCTCCCTCCCGCTCCTCTGCTACTGCGACTGTAACTACCCCCCCTCCCCCCTCTTCCCAGCGCAAAGCACAAGGCTCGCGTGCGGAATGAAGCGGAAAAAAAAGTGCGAGAGAGAGGGTGAGAGAAGGAAAGAAAAAAAACCCACGGCTCGCAATAAGGAGCCGGCTCGCGTCGTTCACGTCAAAAATCCGGCTCTAAGAGCCATTTCGTTTGCGATGGACACATCACTACGAAATACCTTCATACTACGGAACTTCTCTGGCCCTTCCGTTTGACAATCTCTCCGGCATTGGAACCATCATCTCTTTTCTCTTCGGTAACCTGGTCACCCACGCTCTCGGTTGATTTTTCTCTAGTTGGCACACTCATTTCCTCCATTACCCGGGCGGCACGGCGGCTGCCTGCTTCCCAAACAACTACACATGTGCGCCTTGGCACTTGTGCTGTACGTAACAGTCACGTGACGTGACGCTGCGGCTGTGATTTGTTCGGCTCTGCGCTACTTAATTTGGATTGGCTGGTCTTTTTTTCTTTTTTCTTTTAAGAGAGCAAGAAAGAGATGAGGTCTATCGCAATAGTTTAATTTTTCTATTGAGAAAAACTTATTTCGCAATACATATCGTTATCGTTCTATCGCCCAGCTCTAATATGTATATATATATATATATGTAATTTCAAAAATGTACTGTGAAAAATGACAAATGTGGTGTGGTGCTTGTGGAATTTTTAACAAGGACCCCACAAAACTTTACAGTACTCATGCTGCCAAACTTTTGACAGCTAGGTGTGCAGTTCCCGCTTTAAATGCATTCAAAATCTAAGTGACAAGAGGCCAGAAATGTTTGAACTCGCTTATGAACCTACATCACTGAGGCCGTCTCTCCTGCATGAAGTCCAGGTGCTGGTTTTCCAGTGTGTGCGTCTGATGGCCCAAAGCTCCCTCAGAGCTGTAACAACATCAATGGCTGCAGTATGGAACAGATGTGGGTGTGTCGTCATCTCCCAGAGGAGTCCATATCGTCATCAAACAGCCCTACAGACACAAAAACTTGTGAAAATATAAACAACCAGACTATCAGCAGTGATTTAAGTACTTTAAGACCTCAATCATTTACATTATATAGGGCTTTGGAGTTGACGTCACGCTGCAGTGCATTGTGGGATCGCGGCCCCATGATAGAAGGCCACAAATCAAAACAACACACTGTGTTGGAAGCAGGACTGTCAGAACCATGCTTAAAATCAGCGCAAAAGACAAAGGGCTGTATCGCGACTTGGAACTTGGAAAAAATAGCGTGCATCGGTAATGTGGACCCGTATGAAATAAGGCAGTGGAGCGGAAACCCAGACAGCCTACCACCGTTGTCCTATCCCGATATTTTTGCGTACCTTGTCTGTGGAGTCAGCGCATACATGGCGAATCATTTTCGGAATTATAAATTCCTGGAGGCGCACATCTAATTCACAAACTGTTGGGTACAAGATTTGGCCGTTTTTAAGCCTCCACGTTGTGAGTACGTTGACCATATGACCAAGATACAGCCAGAGGTTGCACATAACATTGACTTCTCCTCAGCAGCTGCCCCCCAAATTGCTCTAGATGAACGATTCACGATTGATGCCAGCTGTGTGTTGTCATGTAAATACTTTGCATTTCATGCGTACCTGCACATGTACTTGCTGTACATGTGAACAGATCTTGAATAAAAAAAAAATGAACATATTTTCATTTCTGTTTAATTGAAACCACTTTACAGAAAGTACAATTATTTACAATGAAACACAGCAGTTTTATGAATATTCAACAAGAGCAAGTTTCATTTGGCCCTGGTTTGACAACCACACTGGGGCACATATTCACCAAAACACAGCACACCTTAACATTCTTATCAAGCAGTGTTGTGTCTTCACCCTCACATGATATGAGTAACTCCTGTCCACAGTCTCCATGACATGGTGATTTTGTTGTTGGTCTTCTGTCAGAGCTTCATCTATTACTTGTGCCGCTGCATAATGAAAGCATGTAAGATAAAATTAGTGCATACACCATAAGGTAAATGTACACCAGTATTCCAGGTGCGTGATTCATCTGAAAGTTATGTGCAGATTAGCGTACAACGAGCACAATTTTGTATGTTTTTGGGGCGGGGGTTACCTCCGATGGGTGCTCTTTTTCGCTTTCGTTGCACTCGCCTTGCGTGCCGGTCCGAGTCTGACCGCTGCAATCCAAGCCTGACGTCTTCATTTAGTAATATCGGATACATGAGATCCCTCCCGTTGCCTCCAGGAGGGGAAACGATGAAAAGAGCCCATTTTCCAGCTTCCTGCCTTCCCTATCGTGTGATCTAACGTTGCAACTGACAACACAGTACGTAATGCAGTTTATTAAAGTGCAATTCGAAAATGGTTTTTGAAATGCAGTTTATTAAAGTGCAATTCGAAAATGTTTTTTGAAATGCAGTTTATTAAAGTGCAATTCGAAAATGTTTTTTGAAATGCAGTTTATTAAAGTGGAATTCGAAAAAGGTTTTTTAAAGTTTTACTTTTCCAACTTTGTTTTATTGATTTCAACAATGACATACAAAGTTAGCGACAGCAAAGTCAATCTTGATTTCAGAACAGTGTATGTCCATTATACCCTCCAACCCGAATTCTCCCCCTACCAGGTCCACACTAGACAAGACACCGCAGAGAACCAGTCTCTGCCCACACAAAAACACCAAAAAAACAAAAACAACAACAAAAAACAAAAACAAAAAAACACCTCAAGACCCATACACATAACAAGCATAACCCCCAAAAAACAACAACCCCCCCGCAAAAAACAAACAAACAAAACAAAAACAGAGAAGGGATCAAACGAAACAAAAGGGAAAACAAATATAGATAGATAGACAGATAGACAGATAGATAGATAGATAGATAGATAGATAGATAGATTTTAAAAAAAATTTAATTAAATTAAAAAAAGAAAAAAGAAAATATAAAAATAAAAACTTTATAATGTAGCTTCGCTCAGTTCACTTCAGATTCAGGAAGTAAAGTGATGGTGTCCACCAGCAAGAGAAATGATTTCCAGATTTTGTTAAATGCTCTAATAGAACCTTTTAGATAGAATCTAAGTTTTTCCAACTTTAAGTTAAAGAGTACATCTCTCACCCAATGATCATGAGTTGGGGGGTGGGGAAGCTTCCACTTCAACAGAATAAGCCTCCGAGCTAGTAAAGTGGTAAAGGCTAGGGCCTGTTTGAGGGGCCAGATGAGTTCAAGTCGGGAGGAATGGCAAAAAACAGCGCACTCGAGGCAGCAGCTCCCCCCGCCCCCTCGCTCAGTCGCTTAGTGTCTGAGCTTGGATCATAAATCACAGCAAAAAATCCTGGCACAACTTCACCTGCTTCCAAGGTGCATGGAGAAGATGAAAGAATTAAAAAAGCAGGAACTCCAGCAACACTTGAGAAATGAAGAACAGCTTTAATAACTGACCAACACGTTTCGGCTTGTGGCCTTCATCAGGGTCATGAGCTCGGATCATACCAATATTAGGGGGGATTTACGCGCAGTCGTACATTCCCACAGTGTGCCACTATGTGCTTCGCATACTGTGTGTAGTTTTTATTTTATACAGTTGTCAGTCAGGCATCTAACTATGAAAAAATTACACTCCAAAAGACCCCGGGCTTCTGAAAAAACAACCCGGGCTTAAGTCCAGTAAGCCCCCCCCCCGCTCTGCCACTGGTCTGCAGGATGATATCCAGATTTGTTTCTGGAGGCCGATTGGGAAAGTGAGGGAACTGCGTTTTTACAAAATCTCTAGCCTGAAGATAACGAAAAAAGTTGGAATTATGCAGGTCGTATTTAGAGGATTAAGTTTTACTTCAGTGCAGTTCAGAAATCGATAGAGGGAATTTTATTTTAGTCACAGAGATCCTTAACAGGGAGGAGAAAAAGAGTTACACTGGATCACAACAGTAAATTCTAAGGAAACAATATGTATTTAATTTTAAGAGAGAGTTAGCTGTGTGCACTACTAAAAAAGGCTGTTCTAATTCTCAGCATCGCTCCTCTCTTTCCCTGAGTCCTTAGCAATTCTCCCTCTCACGATGACGTTTTCCTCGAGGCCAAGGAAAGAGTTTAGGGAAAGCAGTAGTGATGCGCGAATCATGAACGAATCGTTCAGTACTCGAGAATCACTTTACTGACTCATGAATAATGATTCACCAGCCCAACTGACTCACTGACTCATCTCTGTTGCTGTTAGCAGCAATATATCTAGCTTATAATTAAAATTGTGGAGAAAAACACAACATCCAGTATCTTAACAAAAAAATTTCTGCTCTGAACTGGAAGAAAAAACCCTGAGTAGATGCTCACATCAAGACAATAGCTCCTCGGTTCACAGTAGCATCGCTCTGCTAACAGCATATTTGAGCTACTCACCCCCTCCCTCCTGTGCTGAATCATAAACGTAAGCGAATCACTCAGGACCATTGACTGTAGAAAACATGGACGACGCCACAGCTCCCTACCGCGGTGATGTTAAATTGGGGTGAAACGTCATCATAGCAGCTTTGACTGGCAGCTGCAGTCACGGAGAAACTTGTGTATCTCTGTTCGGGAATAGCAGATAGAGCGTAGGCTCTGAGAGGAGGGCCAGCGTTTACGCTACGAAAACACGACCGAGTGTTTTAACCTGACAGTCTGATTTGTTCTTCAGTAAACTCGACTACCTGACAGAAGGACCCAAGGCCCCGCTGCACTTTTTCGGTAAGTTAAACGTGTTTGTAAGCTAATCAGTAACTACCGTCCTTAGCTTCTGTCAGGTTTTGTGTGGAGGCGAGGAAGAAGGAACCCAAACGCAGGACTCGCAGGTAGGTGAAGACTGGTGAAGGTTTATTATAAGGAATGGATGAACAGATGGTGAACGGACACTGACTGGCTGGATAACTGAATGGCTGACTGAACTGAGGGAACGCACGGAAAGGACAGCATCACACGAACATAACATCAATGACACGACACTGGACTGGTTGAACTGAGGAACATAAATACACAGGCTGAGTGAAAAGTGATTAGAAACTGGTGAGTACACAGCTGAACATAATGAACTAATGATAAAATGGGAAGAGGACTGAACATAATGCACATGGACCAAGGTTAACACAATAAAACAGGAAGTGAAACAGGCAGAAGATAAACAGTGAACATGAACCGAAAATACTGGGTCAACGACCCAGAAACCCTGACAGCTAGCTCCTGAGACCTCGCTAGCTAAGATGAGCACTCAGCTGTCAGGGTTCGTTTAGCTAATCTGTGCAGGTGAATGAATTTACTAAAGAAATCAAGAGAAACATTCCGGGCTAATCAGTCACTAATTACTGTTACTGTACTTTTATTACAAGTATTAAGTATTCAGCAGAGCTGATTATTAAATATCTTATTAAACAGCAGCAAGAGAGGAACTTAAGATCCTGAGTGTGTGAGGACAGAAGAATCAGCTTTATTCTGTAGTGAATACAGCTTTCACTACAGCTTTATGCTGTAGTGAAAGCTGCAGCTTTATTGATAAAGTTAAAGACAAAAAAAACAAAAGGATTAATCACTCATGTAACTGTGTCACTATATATCAGCATTAACAGGACCTCAGTTTGGTGTTTCACAAAGCTGCTGATCTCAGGCCTGCACAGCTTCCGTTTTAAACACTTGATGTACTCAGCTGCATGAAGAGCATATGAGATTTTCTCTGACACAATTAAATAAAACCTGATGAAGGTCAAAGGTCGTCACTTGTATGTTGAACTACAAACTTGTGATCTGGAATTCTTTCACAGTTTTTTGCAGATAGTGTGTTATTTACCATAAAGTGATTCAGAGTTATTCATACCAGAGTAACCAGAGGTGATCATATATTTTTAAATATATAACTTTACAGGACTGAATATAATATGTTTATGTAAAAGTCTGGAGCCTCTGGGGAGTATCCGAGTATTTATAAAATTACACAAACCAAAGGTCTCATCACAGTGTTCATGAAATGCTGGGTTTATCCATCTCCTGGATCGGGCCTACAGAGGAGTGCTGAAGATTTCCCTGTGAGGGAGCTGCTGGTGAAGATCATGAGTCCTGCTTGATCAATGCGATGAGCTTCAGTCTTCCTGGTGTTTCTTAAATGAAGTCTCTCTCAGTAGGTCAACAGAACATCTGGCACAGGACAGATGTGATGAAAGAAAAGGAAGAAGTTTCTCCAAACCTCTGGACCCAGGAAACCCAGCTTGGTCCTGATGGTCTCCCTCACTAGTTTCTCTCCAGGGTGAATGTAGCTGTGGATATAATATGGACTCTATTATAAAATGAAAAGAATAAATTAGACTACTGTGCAAATTCCCTGCTGACTCGGCCTCAGGAGGGCTAGAGGCAAGAATCAAGCGCACCCAAATGAGCGCATCATTGATCATGTGCGCATCACGCAGAGGGAGAGTGGGAGTGAGAGACGAAAGGCGCAGCGACAGAGCATGGCAGTTGTAACGCAGTTTGTGTGATTCCGTGTGCGTTAATGAATCTGTAAGTTGACCTTTGCTAACTGGTACAACAAGAGTCATAGTTGTTTGTGCATGTTTCAAGCTAAAGTTATGCCTCGGTACACTGATATCACGTTAGCAGGTTTATTTAATTATTTAGTTAATTTGCACTAAGTTCATAACAGTGGTCAGAATCTCCTCCAACGATTACATCCAGCGGTTAAAAGATTTTTCTGTTGTTTATTGCTTAGTTACGCTGTTGTTAGCTTGCCACATTCTTGCCTTAGTACTAGCAACTGGGAATATATGTGCTATTTAGCCAACTTGTGGTCTTACGGTGACCCCTTGTGGACATTGTAAAATATTGCTGTGACTAAGTAGATGATATGTTCTGATTGTTGCTTAGTTATTTTAGACCCTGCTAATTATAGTATTACCTGTTTCTGTTTCAGACAACCATGCTTATAGTCACCTATACTGCATCTGCTAGTTATAAGTTCATATCTGGCTGCAGCACAGTTGGATTTATCCTGGCAGCCTGCTGTAACCAGTTCTTCTGTGAAGCTTAATTAAAGACAGTGAACTAAACTCCTGGACTGCTGCAGTCTTTCTGACCGAAGACTTAGGCCAGACTTGTATACCCAGCACCTCCAGTTTATATATATTCTACAACTACACTGAAACGTTCTGCTGATGTTTTTAAAGTTTCCATGTTACCAGGCTGTAGAGAGCTCTGAAGATTTAAACAGTTTTAGATCCATTACACTCACAGTCTTCTGTTAAAATCTCAAAGGACAGCATGATATTTTTTGATATTAACAGTAACTCTGGGCCTCTGTGGAGTGTGCAGATGATCTCATCGCTGTCTAAAAATGGATAAAAACAAACATAAGAAGTGCTGAATCCTTCAATAACACAGACTATTAGAGTAGCAGGTGTGTAGCATTGCTAACTAGCTAGCAACAAGCCTCCAACACAGCGCATATGCTAGCGGCTAATCTAGCAAACGAATTAACAACAGAGTGATTTTAGAACTATAAGATGATAAGCTGTGCGTCTTTTTCTATAACAGTGACATGGTTGTATTTACCTTAATTAACCGAGTGGTCAGTCGCGGTAAACCAGCAAAAAAACTCGAGCAGCCGGGCTACGCAAAAAGTGTAGGGGGGCGTGTTCGCGGTCATGTCCAGCGGGTGTGTGGGCGGGAGCATTACACACTCGCTCCACCTCAAGTCACTACTGTACGGAAGAGGATTAGGGCCACAGGAAAGAAAAAAAAAAGAATTCTGACTTTAATCTCAGAATTCTGAGATTAAAGTCAGAATTCTGTCTTTTTTCTCAGAATTCTGACTTTAATCTCAGAATTCTGACTTTTTTCTCAGAATTCTGACTTTAATCTCAGAATTTTGAGGTGGGCACCTGCAGGCATCCATCTTCAGTGACAGGGATGTGTCCAGGTGTGCAGGTGGAGACCTAATTCACTAAACATGGTGGATATAAGTGATTTTTTGCGTGGCCGAGGGGTCCCCGAAGATGCTATTTTATTAATGGAAGAGCAAAAGGTGAGTAAAAAAAGAGAGATACTTTGGTGTCTCTTATTTTTACAGGAAAACAGTTACGGTACAGTTACGGTTAGCTGTTAGCATGTTTGTTAGTTTATAATGTTATATAGGAATGAACGTGTTTCACGATGTTACAGTATACTCGGTGAATTGACGTTTTAACTGTTGCAGGATCATCCCAGATGGGTTCGTTGCATTTTATTTTATTGTTCTACTTACTATTACATAGTTTTTCAAGGCAGTTAAGCGGAGCTGTGTTACAGATTCTAGCCGCCTGCCAATAACACTGGTATATTTGATATTGGCAGTAAGTTACACTTAGTACAGCGGAGGAGAGAAACTGTAATGAATGTTTATGCGGATATTTCACTCAGAAAAATG
The DNA here is from genome assembly GCF_036321145.2 of Pelmatolapia mariae. Taxonomy (NCBI): domain Eukaryota; kingdom Metazoa; phylum Chordata; class Actinopteri; order Cichliformes; family Cichlidae; genus Pelmatolapia; species Pelmatolapia mariae. Next base: position 73,379,242 of record NC_086229.1, read on the forward strand.
GGTGGCGTTCATACACAGCCACCGACACAGCCCCGGTTGTTGTTCTGACGGTGGCCGACTGACGATCCCCTCACAACATGCTAACACAAACTAATGTTGTGCATGTAACTGTGTATACGTTAGTGGTACAGCGTCGGAAGAAATGAGCAAACTGTTAACTGTTTATAATGTCAGAATGACGTCATCGTTCTCCTGCACTGTGTAATGTATGTCAGCTCAAGAAGGAAATCATATCTTATACTCTGAGCTGCCCAGTGCACTTAACGCCTGTGTGTGGAAATGGTAGGTACAGTTCACTACCGGTAAAAAATAAATTTAATACAGTATTTGGGTTTTTTTTTTTTTATAGAACAATAAAATAAAAAGTGCTGGCTGAGGAGCGCTGTCGTGTTGAACTTTGACCTCGGAGTGACGTGACGTTTGTTTGAACAACCAATAGAAGTGCAGAAAGTCGCAAATCAGGCATATTGTTCGCATGAACACAAAAATAAATAAATAATGAAATAATCCCGATGTTGTGCCAAAGAGTGATTTGTAATGTTACTTTGTGCCGCTAACGCTGGCCCTCCCGACCAGTTTGTTAAGTTTCCCCCTGTCCCTCTCTGCCATTCCACCACTCCAGCAGACCACAACATAAAAGACAGCAGATGCCACCACAGTGTGGTAGAACATCCTTAGAAGACGTACTACCTACATCATAACCAATCAAGTCCTGCCTTTTTTTAAATACAGATTAGGATTTACTATTTACTGAAAGGCTATGCATTAGTTTGCTTCTTTCATTATTGTGTTTCGCCCTGCATAAAATAGATAGCTTTCCTGATAACTACAGTCAGTACTCTCCTGCTGCCATTAGCGGTGACCTAAGAGGCTTAACCATAATATTGCTTTGCAGTGTAAATGTTGCAGAAAATGACTGTCTTTTCTTTCTTCTTGTGTGCAGATTGACTGTGACGTCATAGCACTGATGGATGACGCAACTTTGGCAAACTACATTCCCTCGTACGGAGACCGAATTGCCCTCTTCAATTTCTGCAAAAGCAAGCAACCACTGTCAAAAAGAAAACTAGGACTTCTGCAAAAACTTCGTGAGAAAATGAAAACCAGAAAAGAAAGTCCAAAGGAGAACACTTCACATACAGATGCAGAAATAAGACAGACAAAGAAGCAAAAAGCAACACGAAATGTTGAGATAGGATGGATACATAGTGATGGAAAAGTAGCCAAACAGGTGAGAGCGAAGCAGGGAGGTGGCACTAGAAAAATTCAAATGGCCACTGATGCTGGATTAAAAGATATTCTTCAAGAAGGAAAGAAACTTTTTTTTCCTCATGGCATATCTCCTAAGGGATGTGAAACAGATTTTGAGTTTGAGGTGCCGTCCAAATGTTAAGGTTCAGATATTGAGGAGGAATCCAAAATAGAGGTTTGGGACTTTAAACAGAACCACAGTCTATTGGCAATATGTATGAGGCAGCGAGACTGACAATGTTACGCTTCTACATCGCAACAAAACCAAAAGATCCTGAAGAAGATGCCAGCGAGACATCTGAAGTGGTGTTTGTCTCAGAAAGCAGTGGCAGTGATATTAATCCATTGCAAGTGGGGGAAGTCAGGGGTAATTTTGATGAAGTCATCACTGGTTCAGAAATTTCAGATGATCCAGAAATAACTTTTGGGCCAATTTTTGATGCTGAAGAAGATACAGAAGACACATTAGTCTATGAGGGTTTTCTTGTACCCCTCAGTCCACCTAATTCAAAGAACGTAATAACAATCACCATACGTCATACTGACACTTTACGTGACATGATTACTGCTTTCTCTGATGCAGAGATTTTGAGAAAAACACTGAATGTGAAGCGCATACTTCCAGACAACACAGAAGAACCAGGCACTGGATCAGGAATACTAAGAGATGTACTCACATGCTTCTGGCATGAATTTTATGAGCGATGCACCCTAGGTGCAACAGTTAAAGTGCCATTCATTCGCCATGATTTTCCTGCTGAAAAATGGAAGGCAGTTGGGCGAATACTCTTGAAAGGTTATGAAGAATGTCAGTATTTTCCAAATAAACTTGCAATCCCTTTTCTGGAGCAAGTGCTTTTCAATGGTGTTTACAGTGATCTTAAAGCACACTTTCTACAGTTTGTCAGCAGCCAAGAATGTGATGTTTTGATGGAAGCAGTAAAAAATGTCTCTGCAGTTGACTTGAATGATCTTATGGAAGTTCTTGACAGCTATGGCTGTAGAAAAAGAATCACTGCTGAGACTCTTCCTACAATCCTTGATGAAATAGCACACAAAGAACTTGTCCAAAAACCAATGTTTGTTATTGACTGCTGGAGGGAGATCATCAACCCCCATATCTCCCTCAGTCCGGAGGCACTGACCAAGTTATTCTCTGAACTACAACCAACTTCAAAAAAAGTGTGCCAGCTCCTGAAATTTGCTGTGGATTTGACTCCACAACAAAAAGAAGTGAAAAATCATCTCAAAAGATTCATCAGAGAGTTGGATAACATTAAACTTCAGAAATTTATGCGTTTCTGCACCGGATCTGACCTTATAGTAACAAACAGTATTTATGTGGAATTTCAAGATATGACAGAGTTTACAAGAAGACCAGTCGGACACACGTGTGGGAATGTTCTGCAGCTAGCTAACAGCTATGAAAACTTCCCAGATTTCCGTTCTAAATTTAATGCAGTTCTTGAAAGTAATGTCTGGGTGATGGACATTGTTTAGACTCTCACAGCAATTTGCTACATTTGAACTGCTCATTCACACTAGAGCATAACTGTAAAGAGATGTTAGGAATATGTATTTTTATGTATTTTGAACTTATACAGTATACTTTTTTTAATTAGAGAGAAGTTTCCCATCTCTGTTAGAAGTCCAGTTTTGGCTAATATGTCAGTTTCTTTTATCATTTTGAGTTTTACATGATACAGTCACAAAACAAAACAAACAGGTACACTGTTTACTACCATATCCAGAGCTGTCTTCACCAAATCCAAGCTTTCCAGCTGTAATACAGAAACCTTCAGCAAAAGCATGAAGAAAGAATACTAAAGATCTATAAACTATAATTAAACTGCTCTTAAAATTTCTTTAATGCACCATGTGTGGTGTGAGAATTCAGCACAGTCAAATACTTTTTTAAGTAATTAGTAGTAAGACTAATTCATTCAGATGGTATTTTCTTGTTTTCCTGTTATTCATCCATCAAACTGATTCAAGCTGCTTAAAGGATTCAGTCTGTTTTGAAGACAGTTATTGATTACTAAGATCATAAATAAACACTGTACAGTTCAGTGCAGTGGTCAAGTGCTGTGATTATTCAGGCATCCTTTTGTAATGCCAAATTGTCATGTTCTCAGATAAAGTATTAATCTTAACACCTGAAAGAATGTCTTTTTACTGCCAGAAATTATGCATTTTTATTTGTATGCATGTATGTTCTCAACCATTCACACTTGTTTTTATGTGATACCACAATAGCCAGTGTTCATGATCTTTACAGTAAGTCCCTGATGTGTACTGATGCGTAACAAGACTGTATGAGATCTATAAGTTTGTTTTAAAAGTTGAGTCATTCTTGTTACAGGGCAGCTTATATGGTTATGAGTTTTAGCCATGTTATTGGCATTGGCAAGAACAGGTTTCTTGTAAACTTTTTCCAATAAAATGTTACTGTACACAGTACATTTGTATTGTTGTTTTGAATATGTTCATCAAGCTCCTTATCTATTTGAACATGCCAGATTTCAAGAGACTGCCACACATGAGCTCAGTAACATGGAAGAATACCATTTATTTTTAATTTCAAACATTTCATAAAGATACACAAATATAAATGTAAAACATGTTCCACTTAATGGGACAATAACTTGGTTCCACTTGCAGGAACTGTTTTGTTGCATTGTTGCTGGGATACTACAAATAAAAGTCAAAATATTTTTGGTATGTTTCTTATAATTTTAGGATTCATATCATAAAGGAGCCTTGTATACGACACCTCACACTGCATCAGTATAGCAATGACTCATGGTCATTTTACATGAAAACCAGCTAAAATATCTTACAACTAACAGAAGTGAAATAAAATAATAATTAGGTGATGGATCTTCATATGTGTAAATGATTATAATAGCTTTGCTTTAATATAATTGCACTAAAAGCTCCCCAAAAGGCATAACGACTTGAAATATTAACAATGATACGTTTATAGAAACATTTTGTTGTCAAGACCTAGAAATGTTAATGCTACTATGGTTTGCTGAAACATTCCACAGATAACCTGGGCACCTAGCATATCACATGCTGGTGCCTGGGCTTCCAGCCATGAATATTAAGAATAAAGGTTGATACAGAAAACAATGAACAGGGAGCTGGTCAGTTTATATTTTATATACTATGCACATATCTGGCAACAAAACACAGAAATTTATATTGCAATTGACTGGTAGGCAGATTTACAACGCTTATGATTCAATCAAAAATATAACATTTGTAAATGCAGTTTAATGTATGGCCTTTTAAAAGGATTAACATGTGTTTCATAACTGATTGATAATATCACAATGTTCAGCTTTTTCAAGCAATATATAACCAGTTCTGTTTATTGGTAGTGTGAATGTAGAAATAAATCTTACTTGGGGGGAAAAGATACCAACCAAACTGTATTTATTACTATGATCAACATAAAATGATACTACTTGGTGTCGATCTCCTATCAGCACTCTGAATTTACATTACAGCAGTAATAAACAGCAATATTCTGACAGAATGACCTGAAAAATGGCATGTTCGGTCACACCTAAAAGATGTCTTTCATTTAATGCAGTGCTGAAATACCTGCATAAAAGGTACCTGTAAGACATGGCACCTACTATCAAATCACGTTATCAAGATAAAGAGAAATATTTTGTATTTATTTGTACATTTACACACTGAAGTTTCTTAAATACTTTGCAGTATTTCTTCTCTTAACCTAATATACAGATCTGCAGCACCAAGTGGATCTCCTGGGGCATCCCATTCATTTTCTACCATAAGCAGACAACACAGTTCAAAGACTGTTTCATCACAGGGGTATTGACCTTTTGGGCTACACTCTTCCATACACAAAGTGATATCCTCCATAGAAATAGGTTTCAGTCTGTCCTCAGCACTGTGCAGCTCTGGAAATGAGTACATTACTACTGGTCGACCCGATGCTGCACTACCACTTGGCCGGATTTGGTGCGAGTTCCATGTGTTCACAACTTCATCAAGTTCATCCTACATGAAAAACAGCACAATATAAGTGTATGAAACAGACCATGTACCAGTAGATTTAGCCAAAGTTGAGGCTTATTAACTCATTAATCAACAGACATAGAAAGTGACCTCTAATTAATGTAAAACCAAGCAGCAAAAACAAAATAGCACTGTCACTAAAAAGCACATGGACACAGAATGGTGCTACATGATTCTACTGTTGAATAGATAGCCCAACACTTTATACTCAGTGTGCAATGACTCTACAATATATTTTCAATAGAGAATTTACCAAATGATAAGATTGCTTTCTGAAACCGTGCCCAAAGGACCGCTAGGTAACAGACTCCATAGTAATTAAAACCATGTGGCAATAAAAAAATTTAATGCTCAATGCACCTGTACTGAGAAAGGGGCAGTTAGTTCCACTGATAACATGAGTACAATTCCATCAAAGTATTAAAATGGAATCCCAAAAAGTTGATTCTGTTCATGTGGATGTATTGTTTTCAGTGTGAGAAATGTTTTGTCAAAAATCATTCCTTACCTGGCTGATTGAGCATGCATCAAGACATATTAAAATGGAAATAAAATTCATATTTTATTTAAAGAAAAAAATGTTCTAAGCATATTTATATTTTCTATTTTTGCAGCTAAGACATTACATAGCATGAGCACATGCTTTTATCTGAATTAGATTGAGAAAGCAGAACTGGATAAGACTTTTGTCCAAAAAATCCCCTGTGAAGTGGCCATCATCCTGAAAACTTTGAAATAAGTTCATACAAAATTGTGCACTCTGTTTGCGTAGGGTAGCCCAGGATCCTTCTATACGTTTGCTGGCTGTACTTCTTCCGTAAAGGAAACTTTTCTCACCTGCAAAACTGTCTGTGTGGTTTCTCCGTAAAAACATCTGCATTTGTTCGACACAACCATTTTCTGTACCTCGGTCAGCACGTAACCTCTCTGGACATCCATTGATGCATGAAACTGTTTTCAGAAAATAACTTGCAATCAATTTAGGGTCATTGTTTGTGGTATAAGCCTCCATCCATACAACATAGCGGCTAAAACCATCTATGCAGCCACTGATAGCAATACCATATGGTTTCAACTTGTCATAGCCATCCATGTGCCAGAGAGCATTTGGCCCTCTGCAGCTGCACTGACGTCTTCTCAACCGTCGAGCTCGTCTCAGTTCCACACCTTCAGGGTCTACCAATTTGATTATGCATCTTACAGTGTCTTGTGACACCACAAATCCACGATGAATTGCACGAAGATGTAGCCAACGATAACCTTGCATCTGTCCATTTGTCATGATCTCTTGTTGGACAAAGGCTAGCACTTCCTCCAAGTTTGATTGATTCTTCCTTCTAAAGAGCCCAAGTCTTTTACAAATTCTCTTTAGAGTTCGAACACTTATAATTGTCTGATGACTATGTGCTAAAATTGAAAGTATTTCTTTGTTACTGAAGGAAAGTCTGAAATACAGTCTTATAAAGTCATCCAAATCTGACATGTCAGCGACTGTTTCTCTCAATTCGAGAGGTGAAGTTTTTGCAGAAGTCCTAGTTTTCTTTTTGACAGTGGTTGCTTGCTTTTGCAGAAATTGAAGTTGAAATTTAATCTCTGACTTTTTTCTCAGAATTCTGAGAATAAAGTCAGAATTCTGAGAAAAAAAGTCAGAATTCTGAGATTAAAGTCAGAATTCTGAGAAAAACAGTCAGAATTCTGACTTTAATCTCAGAATTCTGAGAAAAAAGTCAGAATTCTGAGATTAAAGTCAGAATTCTTTTTTTTCTTTCCAGTGGCCCTAATCCTCTTCCGTAGTACTGCGCAGACTCTGGCTCCAAATTTGCAAGATAGCAGCCTCCACAAGCGGGATATTTTGGCTTCATTTTTGCACAATGGTAGGAGGCGGAGTCACATCGTCCATGTTTTCTACAGTCAATGCTCAGGACTCGCTCACCCCCTCCCTCCTGTGCTGAATCATAGAGCGAACGAATCACTCACTCACTCACCCCCTCCCTCCTGCGTCACAGCTTTTTCTTCTTCTTGGTTGGCAACCAATGTTAAGGCGCATTACCGCCCCCTGGCTCACAGCTCAGTGGACATTTAGATGAGAAAATATATATTTTACACATTTAAGGAAAATACTAATAAAATAAAAATAAACAAAATAAATGTTTATTAAGAAATTTTGATAGGAAATTGCTTAATTTTAGAAATGTTTTTGCTCTATAAAATAGTTTTTTTTTCTTTTAGAATCACTCATCTTAGCAGTAGGATTTACATGAAAAGAGAAACAAATTAAGTTTGAGTGAAAATGTACATTTTTGCACTCTCTGGTCAACTGACTCAGTGAATCAAATGACTCGAAAATGCGATTCGCTTTGGTGAGTGACTCATTAAAACTCGATTCAGTAAAAAGAATCAAATTTACCATCACTAGAAAGGAGATTGGCGCTAATTTTGAAATAACACTCCCACGTGGTTACGTTGTGCAGCTGAGTCACGTGACCGCACAGCTACAAATCACAGCAGAGCCGGGAAAAGGGGGCGGAGCAAAGTGTGTGTGCAGGAGAGGAGTCGAGCAGAGAGAGCTGCTTTTTCATGAAACGGGAGTAAGTAGTGAACTTACAGGAACATATACCACTACCAACGTTTGGATCGATATCTGCATCGATCTGCACCCTTGTCTCCTGGATTGTAGCTGAGATCAGCGTGAACCACGTGGGTCTCTGCTCCCTGGTCTGTTTCCTGTTTGGAAAGACTTCCAGCTTCATCACGGAGTTTCTCTCGGTTTGTGGGCTCATCTAAAGGTAAGCACCGAGCTAACTTTAATGTGGGTTCAGTTTATGTTGAGTTTATCTCTGTTGAGAATAATAGATTGCTTGGTATACACTGGAGTTAGACAGACTGTAGAGTTCGTGATTGCTTGCAACATTATGAAATGGCGGTTGCTAGGGGGTAAGAATACATACAGAAAAATAGTCTTTGAATATGAACAAAAGGATGGGCTGCAGGGCAGGAGAACAGCCAACCTCCACCCCCAGGACAGTAAGCCACAGGTACAAGCGTGGGGGAGGGCAACCCCAGGGTTCCAATAAATTCTTGCTTTTTCTTTGCCCACCAAAAAAGGTATGTACAAAACGAAGGAGAACAATGTGACCTGAAGTTACTAAACTTCACGAGTGCATACACTCATGAAGTTTAGTAACTTCAGGTCACTGCAACAAGCCCAGGTACAGTTTACCAACGGATGGGTACAGGACCTTGAAATACATCGTGTAGAACGAAAGACCATCGTACATATCATAAGTTTACCAGTCTCACAAATCGTCTTCATAAATACTAATTCGTTAACCGTTTATTAATAGGACCTTTGAGCTCAACGGTAATTAATTAGTAGTGGAAATAATTTCTGGTACACATTACAGAAATGTAGCAGTGACAATAATATTGTATGTTGTAATCGTACTGGGCAATTAGTGATACAAAAAAACTGTTTTATCCTGTGAATAAAAGTATATGTTTTTGTCAATGTACCGTGGTAATAACAGAAGCGAAACACAATATTCTGTCAGGACAATTCACTATTTATGCACAATAAACAAAGGAGCATAGCGCCACAATTTCTGTTCAGCGCCAGACTTCCTTGTAACCTATATCACCAATTATGTTATGAAAAATGACGTATTAACTGCTACAAAACACTGACCTTTGTGGGAATGCTTGGAGCAGACTAACATGTGAGCTGGAGTGTTCTGAGATGTTATATTTGGTCTTTGAATGGCTGCAATCCAGGCCATCCATCGCCTGTTTGTTACTTTGGAAACATGGCTCGAACAATTTCTCTTCAACGACATAATCCGATAACAACCGATCTCTTTACCCGTCGGCTTCCCGTGGCTGTCATGCGATCGGCTATTGCAGTTAATAATACAACAGCTTCTTGCCATTATTTGTGTTTCTTTTTATCGCTGTGTAACTGATTTCAATTGAAAGCCTGCGTGCCCTAGTACCTCTTGCCACGAGTTCCCAGAACTCTTTGCGGTTTTACCCCTGAATGACGTCACATTTTCAATCTCGATAGAGAGAGAGAGAGAGTAGTGGAAGCCTACAGAGCAGGGGTGCCAAAGGGCTACCCCCGCCGCTCGTCCCCCCTTACGCTATAAAGGTGTGTGTGAGGAATGCTCCTCACACACTTTAGAATATGACTTCATAGGATGATCTCCAGATGCGTCTGTATTTTATTTACTCCCAGCCAGGGGCGATTCTAGGATCAGATCTTTGGGGGTGCTGAGCACCCAGAGAGCTGCCCAGCCAGGCAAGGTAAACCTGTCTCTGTCAGTCCCTGCATCCTTAAATGTTGTTGCTGCTAAAGAAGAATGGATTGGAATAATAATAATAATTATAAAAAATACATATCCTAACCTTAATTACTGGGGGAGAATAATGAATGATGCTCATAGTGAGTAAAAAGCAAACTGAGTGCATTCTCTGGAAAGAGATTCACTTTTAATGCGTAAAATGTATAATACAGAAACATTAAAAAACACTCCCAAAACAGGATAAATTATTACAAAATATTAATAAAAACTATAAAAATGGAGGCAACTTTGCCTGTGGTAGAATGTATACAATGTATGAAAAAATCTTTACTGCAGATACTAATTTTACTAATTTAATAATAATAATTTTGTGTTGTAAGCTTTATGAGTTTCATGCTTTCATAGTAGTACTTGGGAGAGCTTGACATTTTTATCAGGTGGTACACACTGTAAAAAGTTTGAGAAACACTGATAAGTGTATGTGTGCTTTTGAAAAACATTTAAAGCTGCAGTACAGAATCTTTGAAACAAGCTTAAAACATTTTTAGAATATAAACAGAGCGCTCTACTTCTCTTTACAGCTCCTCACTCCACCAGGGCTCCGTTTGGCACTTTCTCATAGTGTGCAAATGTGATGTATGTACTGCGGCAGTCATACAGACAACTAGATGGTCCAAAAGTTGGCCTACCTATTTTTGGTTTTAATAGAGTTGTGGCTGAACCACATAAAATATATCATTGATTTTAATCTCCCCAATCAATTATAATGTTATGTTGGAATGTTGTTAAAGAGGGTCAAAAATGTTTCAACCCAGTTTGTTTTGCAGATTCTGTATAGCAGCTGTAATATAGGGAGAACACAACTTCCAGATTGTGTGAGTAAAATTAGGTTTTGTCTCTTTGTCAGTTTAACAGTTTCTGTTTTGCCTGTCAGTTGTCTGTTTTCTTACCTGGTTCTTCCTGACCTTGTACTTTCTCCTCACATTCCCCTCTTTCCTCTCTCCCTCTTTGAACTGACAATCATACACAAATAGATTGGATTCAATTAGATGAAAATTTACATTAATATGAAAAAAATTCTATTAAGATCACTAACAAAAAGTCCTCTCTCAGTATTGATTGCAAACAGGACAGTGGTAACAACAGTAGGCTACGGACAATCTTAAGTTTTAGATTTTAAATAGGCTATATAAATTTCAGTGGGATCAACAGGACGATTAGATGTGGCTGATTTTACTAGAGAGTAGGACGGATTGTAGAGTAGCAAACATCGTCGGAAAACACGTTTTCAACACTGCAGGTTACCTGGGTGTGATGTTTTTCTGCTAAAAAGAAACATGGTCTGAGTTCTACCTAACTATATAAAGAGTAACTGAAGGTTAAATGCAGCTAACATGTCCTGTTAGCTGCAGACACTCAACCTCCGCTCCGCTGCGTCTCAGCCACCATCACTCTGGCTGAAGCACCCCCAAAATGGGTCAATATCACCCCTGCTCCCAGCACAAATGGATTTTGGAAGTAAAAGTCTCCGCCTGATTGCTACCATCAAAAAGAATCGTACTCCAACAGCTCCTGGATGACGTCTTCTGCTGCTCTCCTCGGTATCTGTTCACAGTTTATTGTGAAGATGTTGAGAGAAGAGTGAGGCTGCGTCCACACTAGCCCGGATAGATTGGAGAACGGCGTTCTCTTCTGAAAACATTCCGTGTCCACACTAGCATTTTCAGTCGTTTTCACAGCGTTGCGCGTCCACATTGAAACGGCCGAAAATCCTTACGTGCCAGTAGGGCTGGGCGATATGGCCTAAAATTCATATCGCGATATCATTTGAAGCATGTGCAGTAACGATATATATCACGATATGGTCCCTCAACACCAGCTTCCTGCACAAGAAAGCCCAACAGCGTCTCTTCTTTCTGAGAAGACTGAGAAAGGCCCAGCTTCCACCACCGATCCTGACCACCTTCTATAGAGGAACTATTGAGAGCATCCTGAGCAGCTGTATCACTGCCTGGTTTGGGAACTGTGCCATATCGGACCGCAAGACCCTACAGCGGATAGTGGGAACAGCAGAGAAGATCATCGGAGTCTCTCTCCCCTCTATTAAGGACATCTACACCACACGCTGCATCCGCAAAGCCACCAGCATTGTGGCTGATTGGACACACCCCTCTCACACACTCTTCACACTCCTGCCATCTGGAAAAAGGTACCAAAGCATTAGGGCACACACATCCAGACTGTGCAACAGCTTCTTCCCACAAGCCATCCGTCTCCTCAACAAAAAGGGACTGGACTGATACACACACACACACACACACACTCTATCACTCAGTTCAACTCAACTACCTCAAAGCATTGAGACTGGACTTACACATCAACCTGTAAATGCTCTTTTTGCACAATATTTTTATGTTTACTGTTCCTGCACTACCTACATACCAAGTATGTTTACGGTTTCCTTTGCACTACCTACCTACCAAGTATGTTTACGGTTTCCTTTGCACTACTTACCTAGTTAGAATAGTTAGTTTTAGTTAGTTAGTTTTTGTTAATTTATGTTGTAATTTATGTTAGGTCAGTCTGTCCTGTCTCTAGTTAGCTAGTTTAGTTATTTTCTGTTAATTTTTGTTGTAAATTTATGTTGCATGTAGCACCTTGGCCCTGGAGGAACGCTGTTTCGCCTCACTGTGTACAAACTGTATATGGCTGAAGTGACAATAAAGCCAACTTGACTTGACTTGATATATTCTTTTCTTCTGTATAACGTATTTTCCGCACTATGATGCACACTTAAAATCCTTTAATTTTCTCAAAAATTGAGAGTGTGCCTTATGTGTGAATTCTGGTTGTGCTTACTGACCTCAAACCGATTTTGGCGTGCAGAAATCTGTTAAAGAATGTTTTAGTACAACTTTGGTAAGCCGTACTGCTTGATGGATTGTCAGAGCATTACGGCTGCCGTAGTGAGGAGCTTCGCGGAGTAATCTGGGTCCAAAACTCCGTCCGCTTCATGTCGCAAAGTCAAAAGAACACTAAGAGTTAAAAACGGTCTAAGTTATTTCATCTTTAATTAAATCATCAGCGTTGCTGCTTCATCGGGTGTAACAATTAAGTTTTACATCCATGAAAACAGAATTTATTAAGTTTAACGGAGTTAGAAGTTAACAGGAAGTTAGCTCGCTAGTTTCCACCTAAACATGACATACCATGTTCTGACTGAGATTTTTGAAACTAATTAAAACGTACAGCTCTGCTACCACTTCCAACATAAATGAAGACAGAAAACTAAACAGCAGTGGCGTTTGCAGGGTTACTGAAGTTGGACTACCTGGTATATAATGTTGTGCTTCGTGATTGCTAGCGACACGGCTATGTTAGCAAATTTATATCGTTTCTATCGTATATCGTTTATATCGCCCACCCCTATGTGCCAGTACTGCGCATGTGTGAAACGCAAGAAGATTCGACCAGCCTCATTTCTGTCTGCTGCTTATTTACTTTCTGGTGTTCTGACAAACCATCCTACTTTGGCAAAACATCCTACCGTAAGTAGTTTATGCACATTTCTGCTGTCACAGAGTAATTCCAGCACAAATTTAAGTAGGTATGACACTTTTCCACTTAACTTTGCCCATCAGAGTATGCTTGTAGCTCATATTCAAAACGCCAGGACAGTTTGCCACTTAATTTTACCCGTTAAAGTATACTTGTAGGTATTATTCACAAAGGTATCATGGTTTGGCACTTAATTTTACCCATCATAGTATGTTTCTGGCTGTTATTGACAAAGGTAGGATGGTTCGCCACTGAATTTTAGCTGTTAAAGTATGCTTGTAGCTCAGATTAACAAAGGTAGGTTGGTTTGGTGCATGTGCAGAAGCAACGGGTAGGATGGTATGTCAGGTAGGATGAATTCCCAGAACACCGGCTCTTTGAAACGTGGCAGCAAAATGTTGAGGAAAAGCACAGTTTTTTTAAATGGACTAATAATGAGGTGGACTTGTTGCTGTGAGTAACACAAAAGTAAAAAGTTGCAAAAGTGATTGAGAGTTAAATAATTTCAAGAAATCTGGAGCATGTACAGACTGATATTAATCTTTAATAGGACTGTCAAAATTGAGAGCAAACAAAACAACTAACTCATAAGGTTAACATGCGTCATCGTTTTAGAAAGTTTTCGCAAATCCACCGTTTTCAGATGTATTTGTTTTCAAGAGCGTTTTCAAACCACTGTGCTTTCCATCAGCGAAAACGCCGTCTCAGTGTGGACCGGATGCCAAAATGGAGAGAAAACGATGCATTTTCAAACAAAAACACTTTAGTGTTGACATAGCCTCAGGCTACACTCACACTATTCAGCTGGTGTTTCCACTTCAATGTAGTCCACGTCTATTCCATTAAAATATGCTCTACAAGTGTCAGTCCCATACTAAACACACTAATCTGGCTAAGTGTGTTTTGCTCCCCCACAACTCCATCTTCACCTGTGTCTCTTTCTTCTCTCTGTGTACTAAAACTAGAACCTCTGTTGTAATTTAACACTCAGTGTCTTCCGTGTTGGGTGATTCTCTGCGTTCTTCCTCCTCTTCTTGCTTCAATCTCAGGGGTAGACTGCCCTGAGATATGTTTTTCCGCAGACTAGGGGATTATTCTGCCCCTGCAGTGGAGATTTGAGACGAACAGATCCAATATTACGTATTGGTCCGATACTCACCTAAATTACTCGATCGGTTATCGAAAAGAAATTCAAAATTTAATCCGATCTTTTAAATATCACAAAAGCACTTCACAAAAACTTGCGGCATAGCGTAACCCAGCTCATAACCTTAGCACGTCGGAGCAGCATGTGTCACGTGATAGAGCGGCTGTGGCATAAGACAGCTGTCGGTGGTCTGGTGGAGCATTTGGAGCGTCGCTACGAAACCAGCATTTAATCTCCGAGAAAGCTGTCCCGGAGAAATCAAGAAAGCATTCCCACGCTAAGCTTCACAACCGATATATGGAGCGACTGCCTCTTCTTCTCTCCCCCTCCCTCTCCTGTTGCTACTTCAATCATGAAACTGATCAATGATCTGCTGATTGGCTTTTCTGTCGTAGTCTTGGATCCTGGACCCGACCTCACGCATGCAAAACCAGTGTGCTGTGCTGTGCAGTTTCTCAACAATGACGTGCATTTTTGGAGATATGTTCGGCAAATAAACAAAAACGTCATATTGCCAGAAGTGTCATCACTAAAAACACTATGTCGAAAATCAAGCCTTTTATCATCACAGTCTTGGTCTGCCAATAAACAATGGCCTAGTTTTTATTTTTATCTTTTGTAAAGACAGCATCTGTGAGGATCTCCTGTTGCTACTTCAATCATGAAACTGATCAATGATCAGCTGATCGGCTGACTTTCATCCTAGATGACTTTTATATCTCGTTGGGACTGGATTTTATATTCCTGATGGAAACTTGGCTTGGACGCGGTGAGTTTTCTTCTTTCTCGGAACTCCTTCCTCCCGATTGTTCATTTTTCAGCTCTCCCCAGACCAATGGTAGAGGTGGAGAGCTAGCTTCAGTATTTAAAAACGATGTTTGCTGTCACCTCCCTTAAAGCAGGATGTCTTCCAGTCTACTATGGGTCCACTGTGAAGGTGCAATAACATGGGGCCCACTTGTGATAACATTCTACATGCATGTATAGAACTGGTGAACACTAAAGTGAGGAAATAATATTACTATTACTAATGTGTTATGATTTATAAAAAAAGAAATGTGGCACTACAACATGAATAACACAGCGCTGGTAAATACACACAGAAATGAACAACTACAAGATTAAGTCTGCATGGCCCACAAGCTCACGCGACCCTAGGATGTCGCTGTCATCTTCCTGCTCCTGGAAAAACATACATACATCCACCCTTTCCTTCTCTGCTTGGAGTAGGTGCAATCTGCGTATCAGTGTCAAGTCAGTGAACCATTTGTCCTCATTATCAGTCCAGTCTTAGTGCACTCCTCAAACATGAAAAGAAAAAAAGAAAATAACATACTACAAAATATAAAAATACGAAAGTCTAGTTTTAGGACTTGCCAAAGCATACTCGTCTCCTTAAACTGATAAATCAAGCCAAAACTTATTGACAGGTTCCACTTGGTAAAAAAAAATGTAGCCGCCAAATAAATCCCCAAAACATTCATCCACCAGCCACACACATTTCACACAACCCTAATGTCCTATTAGTTTCCTAATAAGTTTCTTCCCATGTAACCAGGTGTATGTCATGGTAAACCCTCCCCCACACATTTGAATTTAAATTTATTTAAAAGGGACAGTGCAGTTTGACATAGTCCAAGTACAAAACATGAAACTGATGTAACGCACATAAGTTTATAGCTATTGCTAATTTTCAACAATTGTCCCTTGTTGGGCTTACAATCAAAATAAATACATTTTACCATACATACATTTTCATGAAGCCAAAATACATCGTAAATACAACTACAATTAATAGACAATAAAAATAAAATCATTAGTTAAAATGACTACATCTCTGATTTCCCTTTAACCAAGCTTTAACCTTCAATGGAAAGGATCTGATGTCTGTAATCAATTTGATTTTGGTTGGACGTGTGTTCCACAGATTGCAAGCCTTTATGGAAAATGCCGACTGACCAAATTTAGATCTGCGATATGATATCTTGCAGTTTCCGTTCACCATGCTTCTAGTAATACGATTACTATCTGGTCTCTGGATGTATCTATTAAGACACTCTGGGGCCATCCTATTTATACATTTAAAGACTAATTTAAGAAAACACAAATGATTAAAACTCCTAAAACTAAGTAGATTATATTTCTCTTAGAATTGAGATCAAAATTCTCTCACGATTTTCTTTTCCAATATAAATATTTATTGCACTTATTAACTGCACATCAACTTCCTAACAGTTGAGACTGAACATAAAAACAATCAATGTCTCACTTGTCTACTCTTACATACAAAACCTTAAAATACTTCTAACAATAACATTTTGAACAGTATTCTTTCCGTGTGTAAGGTGATGAGAGAGGTAGGTAAAAGCTATGTTTCTTAAAATGTAAACCACAATTATTAACAAAATATAACGCTGAGTTTGGCTGAATCATACGTCTGTCGTTGCCGTGAAATCTTGTACTGCTTGTAATTCCGTCTCCACCCTTGTCCGACACTGCGTGTATAGAACAGGTAGTGCAACATTTGAAAAATAGTTGCAGGACGGCACTGTGTAGCGTTTGTCTAGGGTGTTGATCACTTCAAACAGGTGATCCAGTAATACTGCGCTAATGAATTAGACTAACTACTCACTTTAGCTAAAGTTATTAAGTTAGCTAAAGAGCTGGGATGCTGTGTAAGACATAAATAAAGCTAAAATACAAAGGTTTGGACACCGTTTTGCCTGTTTCCCTACTGTAGGGGTCTCTGCAAGCATACAGGGCTCTGACAGGGTGCAAGATGACAACTTTGGAATTCTACTAGAAACAGTCGATCATATTTGTTTGTCAAAGCTGAATTCAGGGCAAACTACGCTAAATTAGCGTTTTTAGCTAACAGCTACAATAAGCATAAAAGTTACTGTACGGCTATCATTTGTTAACATGACTGTTGGGTCTTACCCCAGACCCCGCTGTATCCAGGACTTGTTCCCATGAAAGAAAAACAAGGCAACAGTGTTCGATGGATTACTTTCGCAAGGGAGGCCTCATCTGTGTCCAGCACGACAATGACCCCAATGATGGCCTCCTCTCGCTGGCTTTTATTGAGAGACAGTTCACACAAAACACAGCAAAGCAACGCCCACATGGTTCTAAGGCATTGTATGTTTATGTGTGAACTTCTATATGTAAGTAGGAATGTGTGTGTGTGTGAGAGAGACCTCCTGCTGACCAAAGGGTCGTAAACGCAGGAAGCTTACATCAAAAGAAGTAGATCCTCCAGATAGGATGTATCTGCAATAAAACTTTACAGCCCCCTACCCAGAACCCCGAGAATCTGGGGAGGGGTCTGTGGAATTCCTTTCATCCTACAGTTAAACAATGTAGAAATGGATGGTAAGCATAAAAATGACAAACATTTAACAATTCACTCTAACAATGACGCTTGTTCTTATACATGTAATACATTTATTACCAACCTGAGAGTTTATCCGCTGGTCATTCGACATGACGAATGACTTCTGAAGTCTTAATTCAGCTCAAGACGCTGTAGATTCCCGTGAGTAACACTTTCGGTCTGCTAGTAAAACGTAGTTCTATTAATCTGCGCTTGACCCGGAACCGGATGTAAGTTCCAAAAAACTGAATTTTGGAACTGAAATTGAATTGTAGAACTGAAACTGAATGGTGAGAGTGAAACTGAAATTATTCGAGAGTTGAATTTTTAAAGGATAAAATGAAGTTTCAGAGCAAATGAATTCATTTTCAATATATAAAATTCAATTTCAATTTAGTGATGATCATTTTCAAACCATAGATTCAATTTTAAATTAGACTAATTCAAATTCAGTTTTCAAAAGCATTTATTCAAGTTACAATTCAGATTCAATCTGAGCAATTCAAATTCAAATTAACTTATTCAAATTCAGTTTCTAATGGCACAGATTTCTGCCCATAGCTGAAGCAGGTATATGGTGCTGAATTAACTCAAAACAATTCAGATTAGCCTTGACCATCTTAGCAATCTTCTTTACATGCTTGTCAAATTTAAGACGTAAATCAAAAATTATTCCTAAAAACTTAAAATCTTTGACCTTCTTTATTTCTTCGTTCCTTAACTGGATTTTAAACTTATCATTTATCTGATCATCAGGAACAAGAAACTAAGAATCTGTTAGTCTCACTCATTTAAACCCTCTGCTGCATTCTGTTCACCCCTGCTATCATTCAGTCATCTTTCCTAATATAATATTAGTCCACTAGTTCATATATCGCTTCTCATCTCACTAAGTGAACCGAACAAGATGATAAAATCAGAAACACAGGCTTAAAATACCATCTGGTATTCATGAGCTTCATTGCATGTGTGTGTATGTGTTAGTAGGATTAAAACACTCTGTGCTTATGTATGTCGTTTTAATTCATTTCCCCTTTTTCTGAAACAAATCTGTTTACTACACCTTCTTGTTTCAGAAACATCTAAAGAAGAAAGTCTCTATTGTAGTCAGGCACAGCTAAATTCTGCTTGTGAGTTAACCTAGCCAACCACACTGTGTGTTGTTAACACCTTCAACATGTACCCCCTCGTGATGTGTGCCACTTCCTCTATGTCCTCTATTTGTACCACCATATGGAGAACCACAATAGCCACACAGGGCAAGGCAAGGCAAGTTTATTTATATAGCACAATTCACCAACAAGGTGATTCAAAGTGCTTTACAGGGACATTAAAAACAAAAACAAATAAAAAAGCATGATTAGAATTGATTAAAAAAACAGTAGATAAAATCAGAACAGTAGATAAAATCAGTAGTTCAAATTGAAGTTTAGAAATTTAAACTTAAGTGTGGATTTGGTGTTTTATTCAAATGCAGCTGAGAATAGGTGGGTCTTCAACCTGGATTTAAATAAACTTAGTGTTTCAGCTGATCTGAGGCTCTCTGGGAGTTTGTTCCAGATATATGGAGCATAAAAGCTGAATGCAGCTTCTCCGTGTTTGGTTCTGACTCTGGGAACTGATAAAAAACCAGATCCAGATGACCTGAGGGATCTGGAAGGTTCATACTGGGTCAGGAGGTCACTGATATAGTTTGGTCCAAAAATATTCAGAGCTTTATAGACCAGCATCAGAACTTTAAAGTCTATCCTCTGACGAACAGGCAGCCAGTGTAAAGACCTCAGAGCTGGACTGATGTGGTCCACTTTTTTGGTCTTAGTGAGGACTCGAGCAGCAGAGTTCTGAATGAGCTGTAGTTGTCTGACTGATTTTTTAGGTAGACCTGTAAAGATGCTGTTACAGTAATCAAGCCTGCTAAAGATGAATGCATGGACTAGTTTTTCCAGGTCCTGTTGAGACATCAGATCTTTTATGCTTGAAATATTCTTGAGGTGATAGTAAGCTGATTTTGTTATTGTCTTAATGTGTTTTTCTAAGTTTAGGTCTGCGTCCATCACTACACCCAAATGTCTCACCTGGTTTGTGGTTTTTAGGTATATAGACTGAAGTTCTCTGGTGACCTGTAATCGTTTTTCTTTGGCACCAAAGACTATTACTTCAATTTTGTTTTTTTTCAGCTGGAGAAAATTGTGGGACAACCAGTCATTAATTTCCTCAATGCATTTATCAAGAGCCTGTACAGGGTCTCGGTCTCCTGGTGACATTGTGATATATGTTTGTGTGTCATCTGCATAGCTATGATAGTTTATTTTGTTGTTCTTTATAATCTGTGCCAGTGGCAGCATGTAAATGTTAAACAGAAGGGGTCCCAAGATGGAACCTTGGGGAACTCCACATGTGATACTTGTCTGCTCAGATGTGAAGTTACCTGTTTTCTAAGTATGTTTTGAACCAGTTTAGTACAGTTCCAGAAAAACCTGCCCAATTCTCCAGTCATTTGAGTAATATGTTGTGGTCAACTGTATCAAATGCTGCACTGAGATCCAGTAAAACTAAGACTGACATTTTTCTACTGTCTGTATTGAGACATGTCATTAAACACTTTGGTCAGAGCAGTTTCAGTGCTGTGGTTTTGTCTAAAACCTGACTGGAAGGCATCATAGCAGTTATTCTGTTTTACAGTTTTTCTCAGTTGCTTTGGTGCATTTCTCACAACAGAATTAAACTTTGCACAATAGTTAGTTCAACCTCCACAACATGTAGTCGTTTTGGCACAACCTTGTGGCGGTTTCATGTTCATGCCTTTGGACATGAAGCAGTTGAGTAAGTACAAATATCTAAAGAATGGTTATTTTGACTTGCTATTCATCACTATCTCCTTGCTTCTATCATGAATGTCAGAATTATTTATACTTGTACCGGCTGAATAGTCATTGTCCATACAACTAATAGTCTTCATTTCATTGCTTGTGTCAGTGCACTCAAAATTGTTGAACATCTTGTCAAACAATTTGTACACCCATTTTGAAAACCCTATTTTTAAGGAGTTTCCATGAAAATCTCCATAAATTACTTTTCTCAGGTGAACCTTATCTCACACTAATGAAAATTGGTGTGTGTTACTCTTACTTGCAACCAATGAAAAGCCTCTTCTACCCAGTCATAGGTGAATCGCGTTACAGTATCCCCTACTCTACAAGTATATATATAATGTAAACCAACAGACAGGATTGGCATGTGGTGCATACTGAACCTACAAAAGCTTGTGATGACATCACAGCAGAGTCCTGCAGAGGGTGGATTCGACACTCCAGAAGATACTTTCCTCGATGCAACGATAGAGCTGACATTTGCTGTGATGTTGATGCAAATATGTGGGCAGAAAGACGGGAGCGTCTAGATATCAATGATTGATATGAAGCAGTGTCTGTTTTTCAGGTTTTTTTTGTTTCATAACTACTGCAGTAAGGTTTACTGTCTAAGTGAGTTTATGTTTGTTGTAAAATGTTTGATTTACTGTATTTCCCCAGTTGCACAATGCTGTGCACAGTTTCAATTGAATATTATCAAGAGTGCATATGAAGTGTCTTGAGTTTCCTTTACAATTTATGGTTTTCAGACTTGACATGTCATTGGGAAGCACCTACAAAGAAATCCGTCACAATGAGAACATGTTCAAACCATTTGATTTTGTGACCAAAGGTGCTGGTGTACTGACTTGTAATTGTGACAGCCCAGACACTTTGATTGATATAAGTACTTGCTTGTGAAGCATTGACTCCTTATTTTGAGCAACTGACTTGCTTTTGAACAACTGACTTTTCTTTTTGATGAAGTGACTCACTTTTGCAAGTTATCCACCATGTTTTGCAGTTTGCACTAATTGTTTTGAGAAGAGCCTTAGTAGTGGTGCAGAGATCAATTCTGTTGTGAGAAATGCACCAAAGCAACTGAGAAAAACTGTAAGAAGTAATTGAGCTGTTGAGAAACTGCTTTTTCAATGATCTTACTTAAAAATGGGAAATTTGAGATCGGCCTGTAGTTGTTCATTTGTGTCTTGTCAAGATTGTCCTTTTTCAGTATAGGTTTTATTACAGCAGTTTTTAGTGGTTCTGGAAATACACCTGATATTAAAGAAAAGTTGACTATCTGTAACAGGTCTGACTCCAAAGTCTTTGAGACCTTTTTGAAAAAACTTGTTGGCAGGACATCTAAACAGCAAGAGTTCAGTTGACCTAAGATGTCCTCCAGGTCTTTGCTGTTTATAGGGTGAAACTGTTCGATGGTGTTTAGACAGTTTTTCGGTGGACACAGTACATATCCTGAATCTGCTTTTGATGTACCAATTGCTTGTATAATCTTTTGGATTTTTTCTGTGAAGAATTTGGCAAAGTCATTGCAGGCCATGGTCGAATGATGTTCAGCTGCCACTGACCCAGGAGGGTTTGTTAGCCTGTCAACTGTAGAAAATAGGACCCGAGCATTATGACTGTTTTTGGTGATGATGTCAGAGAAGTAGGACCTCCTTGCACTCCTCAGTTGTAAATTATAATTGTGAAGTTTCTCTTTGTAGATGTCATAATGAACCTGGAGGTTTGTTTTTCTCCATCTGCGCTCAGCTTTCCTACACTCTCTTTTTTCATTTTTCACCAGTGTGGAGTTTCTCCATGGAGACTTTTTCCTTCCAGAGATAACCTTCACCTTAATGGGAGCAATAGTGTCCATTACATTTAACATTTTAGCATTGAAGCTATTGACGAGGTCATTGACTGAACCTCTGGACAGGTCAGGTGTTAAGGGGAAGACCTGGTTAAAGATCTCACTACTGTGTTCAGTTATACACGGTTTTGTGATCACTGCTGTTGATATATTTGTGTGGGCTGAGATTTTACTTTCAAAGAAAACACAGTAATGATCAGACAGGCCCACATGAGACACAGTAACCTTTGAAATGCTCAGGCCCTTGGAGATCAGTAGGTCAAGAGTGTGTCCTCTATTATGTGTGGCCTCTGTTACATGCTGAGTCAGCCCAAAGTTGCCCAGAGTGTTACTCAGGTCTTTAGTCCCTTTGTCCTGAGGGTTGTCCACATGGATATTAAAATCCCCAACAATAATTACACAGTCGAAATCAACACAGATCACAGACAGCAGTTCACTGAGGTCATTAAAAAAGTCTGTGCAGTATTTGGGAGGCCTGTAAACATTAAGAAACATAACTTTGGATGGGGCCTTCAGCTGTAAAGCCACATATTCAAAAGACTGAAAACTACCAAGAGATAGCTGCTTACATTGAAGTGATTCATTAAATAAGACACACATCGAAATACAGAATTCTTAGATGCTTAGATGATGAATTGTAGAATAAATTCTCCATTTGTAAAATAATTTTAGAATTCCACATTAACAAAGTGAGTTTCAAAATGTTTTTTAAAAACCTCATTACCATCCTAAGGGAGCTAGGATGGTAATGAGGTGCTTGAAATGTTGTAGCTGGCTGAGTTTAGACTGCTACCATTGAGACTGATCGGGACTCCGTCTTTGTGGGTCTATGGAAGTCCATATATACAGGGTGTAGCATCCCCTGGGTAAAGGTGATGACATGCAGGGGGTCAGTGGTTTTTCCTTTCAAGTTCTTGTAGGCAACTGATGACTTTCTTTTTGTAGTTGCTTCTTGGGTTTCACCTTGAAGCTTCAGAGGTATTGTTGTCACTGAGGAGTTTAGTCATGTTTATTTGCTCTGCTTCTTTTTGTCAGGGATAAAATACATATATATACTTTTTGTGTCCCAGTTGAGTAACAGGAGGAGAAGAGTCTGGTGGTGCAGCAGAGGAACAATTTCAGCCATTTGGACTCAGCTCAGCCACTACAGAGGAAACAATGACTTCAACACAAAAGGTGAGAAAAACATCACGGTTACACTGTTATTGAAACTGTGTGTACAGCTGGTTGGTTTTTAAAAACATGTTAACAGCAGCTTTATCTTTTCCATCCTGGGCTCCTCCATATATACAGAATCTACATTCACAACCAAAAACC